>NC_141998.1:15562361-15911527 GCF_049901715.1 Pseudonaja textilis | reverse complement strand
GGTTTCCCATCCAGGTGATCTGGCATCCGTTTGTTGCTACACTCTTATTTAGAACTTAGAATCCAGGGCTGGACGGGACCTCGGGGGTTGGGTGGGGTGCCTTCTAGTCCAAGACCCCCCTGCTCAAAGCAAGAGATCTCATACCAGTGGCCCCAAACCTTTTGAGCACTAGGGACCGGTTACGCGGAGAGAGGGTTTCCCACGGACCGGAGGCGGCATAGTTTCGCGTGCTGCCCACATCCTGAGGATGGGGCTTCACTTGATTGCGTGGATCAGTTTCTGGCATGCCACGTCCCACTGCCAGTCCATGGAACCGGGGCTTAGGGACCCCTGCCTTTACCATCCTGGTCAAATGGTTGTCCAGTCTATTTCAACAAGACATCAACAGGTAGGGCTCAATTATCGGACGGCAGGGTTAGAGAAAAGATGATGAGTTTGCCTATTTTTCACTTAGGAAGTGAAGTCTGTTGCTTTTTCTTACACATTATCCTGGCACACTGTGGAAAGCTATGGAAATACAGCGCTGGAAACATCTAAGATCCCTCAAATTCCCAGGCTTATGGGGGAGAACCCAAGATTGAGAGACATTGGCCATCCAAAGGAGTGAAAAGGGATTTTTTTTTAAAAAAAAACATATGTACAAACTCGCCTGTAACTCAACTTTTAATACAAGCAGCTACTGACCCCTAGAGGCAAGCAGAATAATTACCTGTTCTTATGCTCTCTTCTAACAGTCACTTTATTAACCTAAACTGTAGATCAAATGGTACAGATTTGGCGCTCTTTAAGTCAAATATCATATGCATTTGAATCTGAGGATACCCACGATTCTGGTACAACTCATTGTGGTATACTATCCAACTGTGAGATGGAAATATTGAACATGTGGAACTAAGGAATTTTAAGCACAAACAACTTTGCTGTGTGAATCGCTGAGTTCGTCCATTTTCTCAGAAAAAAAAGACCCCAAATTATTGTATAGTCGTATAGTCATATCAGTGGAAAAAATGGCCCAGTGCATAATGGGTTTTTGAGAACAATGGTTTGTTAAGTTCAGGGCTCTTCCTGAGAACGATGTGAAGAATTCTACGCACCACCATAGCAGTTTGCAGAAGAAAAATACAGGAACAATTTTCTTTTAATTTGACAAAGCAAAATAGACGTGGGCAAAGTCTCTTGTACAAAATTATAAGGCTTCAGTCTTCTATTTTTTCTAGCGCTTCCATATCCTCTGGATCAAGGCGCTGGATCAAGATCTCTGAAGAGAAGAAATAAATTTGCAGCTGACTTTTTGGAAAGGCACAATAATTGCAGTAGGTGCAGGTAGTCCTCGACTTACAACTGTCTGCTTAGTCTGCTTAGTGACCATTCAAACCATAGTCACATGATTCCCATTCGGATGCTTGACAACTGACTCACAGTTATGACGGTTGCAGTGTCCTGGGATCATGGGATCCCCTTCTGCAATCAGAAACCAGATTCACTCAACAACCGTGTTACTGCTTTAAGAACTGCAGTGATTCACTTAACCCATGTGGCAAGGAAAGTCGTAAAGCAGGACAACACTCACTCATTTCTCACTGAGCAACATAAATTTTGGATTCCATTGTGATCGATGAGGACTAACCGTACACCTTCTGAGGTTTGTGACACAGCACTGCCTACACTGCCCTCTCTGCCTGCCAGGTTCCACATTCTATTTTTACACCCTTCTGATCAGGGGTGGGATTCAATTTTTTTTACTACCGGTTCTGTGGGCGTGGCTTGGTGGGCGTGGCAGGGAAAGGATATACTGCAAAACCCAAGTGCTAAGGCAGGACTTCCCTGAGACCCTCCCATTCTTTCATTATAATCTTCCTTCCTCCCTCCCCTCTTCATCAGTGGTGGTGTTCACATTTTTTTTACCACCAGTTCTTTGGGCGTGGTTTGGTGGGTGTGGCGTGGTTTGGTGGGCGTGGCAAGGGAAGGATACCATAAAATTTCTATTTCCATCCCACTCCTGGGGGAAGGATACTGCAAAATCCCCATTCCCTCCCCACCCCACTAACTTGCTTTCCAGCTCCATTCTCCTGTGCAGGGCAACAAACGAAGACCCAGCCGATCAGCTGGGACTCAATGGGAGGCAGAGAATAGATGGGGTTGGCGGAGCCAGCCAGAGGTGGGTTTTGCAGGTTCTCCAAACTACTCAAAATTTCTGCTACCGGTTCTCCAGAACTGGTCAGAACCTGCTGAATGCCACCTCTGGTTCTGGTTAAAATAAACTGCAAAACAAACCCACCTGTGGCTAAGATAAGCTGTTTTCAAGAACGCCTCTATCCCCTGTAGACTCAGGATGGAGGTTCGTTCGTTGAGCTTGCAGGTTGGTTTCCGAACATTTTGTTACCAGGCTAGGTAAGTAACATCTTCAGGGGAGTTTAGGGGATGTCAGTGTTGGTGGTTCCTCTGGTTATGACGGCTTTGTGTGGTCAGTGGGTCTGGTAATGGGAGGGTCACATCAGGTGAGGGGCTTGTGATGGGTCAGGTTTGGGTCAGGCCAGGTGAGGGTCATGATAAGTCTTGTGATGGGTCAGATGTAGAACACATCAGGTGAGGGCCTTGTGATAGGTGAGGTGTGGGTCCTCTGTAGGCATTCTAAGAAATTCAGACGGGGCATGGATGTAGACCATGATGGGTTTGGGAGAGGACCACCTGCTCAGAGAAATGGCCATTTGATTTAAAGCGAATGACATTAAGAATTATTGCCAAATTAAAGGGAGGTGATTCTATCTCTTTGTGCCTCTGATCTTCCAAGTACTGCAGCCTTCAGAGTTTCCTACCCTACAGCTCAGGGGCAAACTAAAAGCCGACGAAGCTTCTATCTATCTATCTATCTATCTATCTATCTATCTATCTATCTATCTATCTATCTATCTATCTATCTATCTCACTCATTAGCACCACCACCCTTGTGGGGTTTTGGCCCAGGGATCTTATCACACTCACTGAAGTGATTCTGGATCTCCAGCAGGAGAGGCAAGTTCTGCCTTTCCACCATGTTGAACGCCAGACCCTTCTTTCCAAACCGGCCTGTTCGACCGATGCGGTGGAGGTAGGCCTCAAAGTCAGGGCCCCGGAACACTGTGGTAGGCAAGGTAAAGTTGACCACGATGGTGACCTGCATCACGTCAATGCCTGGGGAGAGATATAGACAAGAGAGGATCCATATGCCTGGACAGCAAAAAACAAAAAGCCCACTTCAGAGAAGGAGGAAGAGCTGGGACCACCTGACGGGGATGGCACGTCTCCCTTGGAAGGATTGGAGAGGCCAGGAGCTGAGGACGATGCTGTCCCAGGTCCCTCAGGCATTGGGGGAGGCGGTCGAGTGGACGGAGAGCTGCCTGCCCTCACAGACACAGGTAGGGATTGGCTGTAGACAGGCAGCAGATCCGCCCTGATGAAGAACAGCTGCCTCCCCCACTTGATCCGAGGGCACGGAGAGTAGAGAGGAGGCAAGGCCAAAGAAGAGCCAAGGCTACTCGGGACAAGGTTGCCCCACCTCTCCTCACAAGGAACACTTGGTGTGGGTTGACTTAAGGAGAAGCAAGGGGGAGGAGTTTGTCTTTATCAGGAACAATTGTTTGCTTTGCCTTATTCTCCGCCCCGTGTTAGAAAATGTCAGCCTTGACTTGAGTGTTTCTGCCTGTGCCTTGCCCCGTGGAATTGCACCTTCTCTTTGGGCCTCCTCTCTGCCTTTGCCAATTGGTTTTTGTTATTTACTGGTTTTTGTTTGTGTTGTGGTTCACCGGCAGCAGGTGCAGATGGCAGCAGTCTCTGAGAGCGAGGACTCAGATGAGGGGCATGCGTGTGATGCAGGGATGGGGCCAGGACTATCGGAGAGTGGGGTGCTGCCTTCAGAGGTCATGGAGTCTGGCAGCAGTGACGAAGAGGACCCCGGGGAGTCTGTGCTCAGTGCGTGTGCGTGCAGGGCCGCTCAAAGGAAAGAGCAGCTACAGCAGCACGGACGACTTGGAAGTAAGGCTGGAAGGTGATGGCCCTTCCCATAAGGGATAAAAGCTACCCTTCGGGGTTGGGTTCTTTGCAGGAAGCAAAGAAGTTCTTTACGCTCAGAGTTCTCGTCCTCCGGTTTGTTTTGGGAAACTTCTGGCTTTGGATATTTATCTGCAACTAGTCTTTTGTTTTTGGCAGCCTTTCACAACCTTGAAAGGACTGGCTCTTAACTGGGACAATTTTTTTTGTTTTTTTTGAAAATTTTATTTGGGTTTTTACAAAAACAAAATACAAATAAAACATTTTTTTTGAAAATAGCATGGTCCCAGGTTATCACTTCTTCATACAGACACAAAACTCAATTTCATGCTCATTTTTATATTCTATTCCATATCTTATTACAATTTTATATTTTCTACATAGTTTTTCCCCTCTTCTAATTTTCTCAACTTTGTTTTAATTATCTCAATTCAAATCATTATATTTATACTTTTGTCTGTCCTGTTACAATTTCACATTATCTTTTCTTATTAAGCAAATTTTTCCCTGTAGAGTATGACACCCAATTAGAGTATGACACCTTTATATCCTTTAATTTTATCCATTCAAGCTCTTATTTAAGCTTCAATGTATAGCTTTAAGACTATAGCATTCAATATAATACATAACTTCCAATTCAATTCTGCTTGGTACATTCTTAAAATAGACACTATATTCTTAAAAAGAAAAATAAATATATATATGTAAATAAAACACATTCCATTCCAATTCAATTCTATCATTAATATGCATTAAAATCTTAACATCTTTAACATTTCTTTTCAATTGAATATCATACTTCCTTGGGAACACTTATAAACTTTCCATAGTTAATTCTTTTTTTCCCCATATTTCTCACTTATATTTTTATAAATCATTACTAATAAAAATGTTCCCTTTTAATTCTCTCAATCATTTTAATTCATTTATTTATTAACATCCCACTGCATTACAATAAATATTTTATCCATCATATTTTCTAAAATTATTTCTATTTGTAATATAACAAAGCTATCTTATGTACCTTTGCAGAATCCCTTTTACAATTAAATTTTCACCCATTATCTCTAAACAATTATGGTATGATTATGGTTACAATCCTTATATCTTTCCCCCGTTTCTCCATTTCTTGTTTCTGTCTTTTACAACTTCTTTTCCTTGCCTTCTTCCCCCTCTTCTTCTCCCTCCCCTTTTTACCCCCTCGTCTCTCTACTTCTAACTCTCTCATCTGTAATCCCCTCTTCTGTTGCTTTCTAATATTATACTTATCTTTCAAATTGTTCTTCTTTTTGGTTGTTTTTTCTAATCTTAAACCTTTCACTCTCTTTCCCCCCTTTTCTCCCCCCCCCCCACTTAAAATTATTTGATCATTAAAGATGGCTTCTTCTTTGTCCCAATCTTCTTGTTCTGCAAGCGTTTCTTGTTGCTTCTCATAGTTCCAGATCTCCATTTCTAAGAATTGAAACAAGAAGCCAAAAGAACTTCTCCCTTCTTGTGCATCTTCTTTCCATTTTTTAAGTTCCGTTTTCAGTTCTTCTAAGAGTGATACCATTTTAAAGACTCTTAAACAACCACCTGGTTAATTTTAGTCATCTAGATGCAAAAAACAAAAATCACCAAGTAATCCAAATAATCCAAGGCTGTTTCTACTTTCTCTTCCGGGGGTTCTATTATTTTGTTGCCAAGTTTCCATTAAGATGTATCTTTGAGGAATCTTGTTAAAATTTCACTGTAAGTTCCTTTTAATTACAGTTCCATTCCTTAATTCCAGGCAGTCTCCTCCATTTTTCCAGATCCTACCCTATTCTTTTTTTTCCCTCCTTTCCAATGTTTAAAAACTTTTGAATGTCCAGAAATCTTTATTTATCCCTTTGACTTTTATTTTCAGCTTAGATGCCTATTAATGTCAAAATGAATTTTTTTTTTCAGTTTCTTGCTTAAGTCTCTTAGCTGTCAGTATAAGGAAGGGAAGAAAAAAAACCTAATCCTTTCTCTTCTCTCTCTCCTTCGCAGCTTCAAAATCTTCTTTGGGAACAATGTTGTTAAGTTTAATTCCAGGGTACCTTATTTGTTGCTTTTGCTGTTTGACCCGGTCAACTAAAACTTTCTCTTCTTATCTTCCTCCTGCACATTCTTTTCCAGTCGAGTTCTTCTTTGTGGTGGCCATTTCTGACCACTGCTACAACCGCCTTCGGGAAAGGGAATAATGGCCAGCTGGGGAGGAGAGATGCAGCTCTCCTCAACCCTGCAGGCAGTCTCCCCCTTCTTCACCACCTCTACGGGGTGGCTTAGCCCCGAAACCAGCTGGCTCAGGGCGCTCCAGCGGTGAGCACGGATCGAAGCCTCGGAGAGACGAGGTTTCGGTCTGTCGTCGAAGCTCAAACCGGAAGTCTGGGGACAATTTGTTTTGAATGACTCTTGGCTGTGAATGAACAGAATTCACAGCACTGTATTAAAAAGGCTTGCTTTTATACATACTTTGTGTTTGTTTGATATGAACAAGGCTTGGGTCAGAATTGGGTGGGACTGAGGGCGTCTGCCTTTAGGGAAGGGTGGGGTGGAGCCTTACCGGCTGTTGTAGGACATTTTCTTACAGCATTTATTTAACAGGGCAATAAAGGACTCTTATCGATGCCTGCCTCCACCTAGTCCTAACTCAGGGAGAGCTTCATCTACCGGAACTGTACCTCTGGCGCAGATGTTGGTTGTGATGAGAACTTTGAATTTCCCATCGCGGAATTGCTGGATCACATCTGCCCGCTGTTCAACTGTCAGCTCCCCGATCAGTAGGGACACCTGGTGCCCGTCGTTTCTTAGGGCGTGGTACAGCCATTTAGCATTGTAGCGAGTCTGTCAAAAGTACACAAGAAAGGAGTGTGGCACAAAGGGAATAAACAGTCCACCGGCTGCGCTTTTGACGCACTGTAATGTATCCCTTTACAACCCACCCAACGGAAATTAGGCTCCAGGAGGAGAAGCAATAAATAAAAACATGGAACCCAGGAAGCAGCTTACTACAGCCATCCACTCTTCTTTCTTCTTCGGTCTCTCACGGCCACTGTTAACAAGAATGGCATTTCTGCATCAACATAAACCGACTGAAAATGCTATGGGCTGCTTGGTAGGTGCTGGGTGTGTCCCAGATTCAGTGGTGAGGCATCTGCAGGAAGATACCTGAATCTAGCCAAATTCTAGCCAGGTGTAACGGGCAGAAGAAAAGGAGGGACAGGAAGAAAAACCGCTTACCAAGACAATGCTTGGATAACAGGAACCTGAGTCAGGAAATGAACTGTAATGTGCACAGGTAGTCCTCGACTAACAACAGTTAGTTCGTTTAGTGACCATTTGAAGTTACAACAGCAGTGGAAAAAGTGACTTATAAAACCATTTGTCACACTTATGACTGTTACGTCATCCCTGTGCTCACGGGATTCATATTTGGATCCTTGACAACTGACTCAGGTGTATAACAGTTGCAATGTCCCAGGTGTCAACTTATAAAACATTCCTATGCCTGTTTTAGTAGTTGCCATAAAAAAAGGGGGGGGGATCCGGAAGAGCAGTGCAGCAGTTTGAAAGCGGAAGTACATTCAACTCTTATCTTTAAAAGATTGTAACTACTGACACCCAGCCCCTGAACGTGCTCAATTGGAGAATCTGATTTATGACACACCCAGGGGGGAGTGGGGAAACAGGGTCACAGGGGACTGCAAATTCCATATGCCAGAGTTGGCTCCATACAGGGCAGTGCCAGTACGTCATCTCTAATGAATCCTTTGAAAGTTTTTGAAGTATGGCTCGAGAATCATGATTTAATTAAGGAGATTGCTGGAACCCTGACACCAGGGTCACATGATCCCCTTTTGGGACTTCCTGACAAGCAAAGTCAACGGGGGAAGCCAGATTTCACTTCACAGCCACGTGACTAACTTAGCAGTGGCTCACTTGCTACCAGAGGGCATAAAATGGTGCGAAGTTCCTTAACCAATTTCTCAGTTAGCAACATGAACTTTGACTTTCTTAAGTCAGGGACTCCCTGCTGGAAAGCCTCAGATAAAACCCTCCCTGGTTCCATGGAGGGAGGGTGGGGGGGAAGCACTTTCAGGCCTGCAAGGTTTCACCCCCGTGACTTTATGGTAAAAGCAGAACTGGGCTGTACGATTCTTTGGGCTCCTAGACTGGCTTTCACCCTGGAAGGGCCAACCACAGAGCACCTCACCTGGCAGAAAATGATGGCCTGGCCGATGGTGATGCTGCCGTAGATGTTGCACAGGGCCCTGAATTTGTCTTCCTTGTTCTCACACTCAAAGAAATACTGCCGGATGTTGCTGAGGGTCAGCTCCTCTCGGCGGAGGGAAATGATGTTGGGCTCAGGGATGATGCGCTGGGCAAACCTTAACACAGGCTGCTCAAAGGTTGCAGAGAAGAGAAGCAGCTGGCAATCGGAAGACAAAGCTCTATGGGGAAAAATTTTTAAAGAAAAAATAATTCCAACATACAGGGATCAAAGGAGACGACATTAAGTCCCCAAGGGAACTTTTCTGCATCGGCCCTTGGCCAAGATTCCCACAAAGGATGGAACGTGTTTCACAGAGCCTGCAGCCCAGTGGTTTTTCCATGCATGAGGTTTCCAGATCTGATCTTTAGTGCTTCTAACGACGGAAAATTGCTCATCAGCACAGACCTGAAGGGTAGAGTTGTTGACAACTCGCCGCAGCCAACTCACCGCAAGACAACTTAACAATTCTATTTTTTAATTACTTTTAAAATAAATAAATAAAATATTTTGATTTTTGCCCATTCCCATTTCATTGTATCCCTCCTTTCGCATCCTTTCTTCAATGGCTCTATTCCACTATTTCTTTGGTATTCGTGTGGTTCTTGTCCTAGATTGAGTTGGACGTGGTGAATTGTTATTGACATATTCAACTAATAGCATTATAGCAATAGCACTTAGACCAGGGGTCCTCTAACTTTGCAACTTTAAGACTTGTGGACTTCAACTCCCAGAATTCCTCCTCCAGTCATGTTAGCTCAGGAATTTTGGGAGTTGAAGTCCACAAGTCTTAAACTTGCCAAGTTTGAAGACCTCTGACTTAGACTTATAGCACTTAGTCTGAGACCATATATATAAAGCGTGCAGAAGCTGAGTTGGTGCAAAATGCAGCGGCCTGTATGGTTTTCTTGGGGGGCACATGTGTCACCTCTCCTGCGGGGGCTGCATCGGTTGCCGATTTGCTTCTGGGTGCAATTCAAGGTGCTGGTTGTCACCTTTAAAGCTCTTCATGGCTTAGGAGCAGGTCATCTGAGGGACCGTCTCTTGCCGGTCACATCCACCCAACCCACTAGAGCAGGCAGGTAAGGAATGTCGCAGGTCCCATTCCACAAGGAGATACATCAGAAGAAGGGCCTTCTCGGTGGTGGCTCCCTCTGAACATCATCCCTCTGGAAATTAGACTGGCCCCCACTCTGAGACTCTTTCCGAAGGCCCTGAAGACATGGTTTTGCCAGCAGGCCTGGGAAACCCAGAGCAGGGTGGAGCCCATTAAATGAATGGCTGGTATGTATGTGTGTGTGTTGTTGTTGTTGGGGATGGAATTATTATTTTATTATTTTTATCTTTTATTATTTTGTACTTCTTTTATATTGTGTTTTATTTCCTGTAAGCTGCCTTGAGTCCCCATGAGTAGTTGCAAAATATAAATTGTTCAAATAAATAAATTCCAAATTAATATACCACTTCATAGTGCCTTACAGCCTCTCTAAGCAGTTTTACGGAGTCAGAATATTGCCCCCAACAATCTGGGTCCTCATTTTACCCACCTCGGAAGGATGGAAGGTTGAGTCAACCTTCAACTGATCAGGATCGAACTCCTGGCAGTGGGCAGAGTTAGCCTGTAATATTGCATTCTAACCATTGTGCCATCACTGCTCTCGGGGGTGGTAATTTCATAGATCAAAGACGAGCAAAGGTCTATTTGGACTGCAGTATCCACGATCCCTCCTTATGGGCCATGCTGGTTCAGTTGATGGAGACCAGAACTCAGAAGTCCCTAAATTTTATGGTCCCAGGATAAACAGAGCAATGGTCCATTGACTCCGTGGGGGCAGAAGAGACAAGAACCCAGAAAGCTCTCAAATCGGAGATAGGAAGATAGTGCATGGAAAAGAAATGTGGTACAGAAATTTTAAGAGGGGCTTTGTATAATTGACCAATGACTTGAGTGATTTTGCAGCAGATACCATGACAAACAGTAGGCATCAAAAGTTGTCAATCAACCCAGCTTCTTGCAAAGCTCGTAAGCAAAAGTGCCAACACATCCATGCTTTTCTTCCATTCCACCTTTGAAGCAGCATTTGTTTAAACCTGAGATCTGCCTTTTGCCCCAGCAGAGATAAGAATCTTAATGATTTTCTCAATAATATAAATCCATAAGAGTTTTTTTTTTATTTACATCATCTGTATTTTTACAACTGTCTTTGGATGATGCATGGCATTGAGGCAACTTGGGAAAAGTTAAATATTCAGGATGTTTAGTAGTAGAAAATAAACTCTTGTTCAGAAACAAAAATAAGAACATGTTTTACCTCTGGATACGAACACTCTGATCCAAGAAATTCTGTTTATCAATCATGACATCTGCTTCATCCAGCACATACACTCTGATCTTCTTCATATTAAAAAGCTTTAGCTTAAAACACCAATCTAGCAAGGTCCCTGGTGTTCCAATTATTATTTGTTCTCTTATTGAAGTCCCCCTTGGAACTAAGAAAAACATACATTATTTGCTGCAATGAAAAAAACATAAGACTATATAGTAGCATTTTTGTGTTTTTGTCTTGTTCAGAATGAGGGAAATATGAAATTGAATAGGATGGATAATTAGGAACCTCAAATCAACAGAATAACAGATTGGAAGGATCCTTGGTGGTCATCTAGTCCAACCCCAGTGTCAAGCAGGAAACCCTATACATTTCAGACAAATGGTTGACAATCTTTTCTTTAAAAACCTCCAGTGTTGGAGCACTGACAACTTCTGGAGGCAACTCATTTCACTGACTAATTGTTCTAGCTGTCAGGAAATTTCTCCTTTAGGGTCTTCCAGGTCAATTTCATATTTAAGGAAGAAGCCGAAGAGAATGTTGGGCACCCTACAAGATTGCTATGAAGGCAAAACAAATGTGAGAATAAACATTGTTAATCTTATTGAACCCCAAAAGAGAAACAGAGCCCTACTGAGCTTGTGTGCCTTCTTTTTCACAAAGGTAGGCATGAAGGTACGTCTCTTGGTGCCATCCAGATATTTTGGACACCTAATTAGATGCAACTTGGTCTGCCGGCTGAGACTCACAGGATTGGTAATACTGTAGGGAATATATGGAGGGCACTGTATTACCTACTCTGGACAAAAAGAAGTATGAAGAGAATGAGTTTACGTCATGGCCCTCATACTATCCAAAAAGCAACAGACAAGTTCTTCTAAATATATTTGCATCTAATGGAAGCTCATTGTGACATTTCTAGGGTATGGTTAAGCCAACGTTACCAAATGCTTTGGTGGAGTACAAATAACTACATATTGCAATCTAACATAGAAGAAAGTAATTCCTAATATTTTCTGGTTGTAAGAAAAAATACAATTATTTTCCCTATTTATCCACAATGTATTAAATTAAATTTGTTAAAATGTAAGGCTGGCCATCACAACTCTAAAAACCAAATTGGGTTTGTCTAGTTTAGTGAAAAGAAGGACCAGGGGAGACATGATAGCAGTGTTCCAATATCTCAGGGGCTGCCACAAAGAAGAGGAGTCAAGCTAATCTCCAAAGCAGCTGAAGGTAGGGCAAGAAGCCATGGGTGGAAACTAATCAAGGAGAGAAGCAACCTAGAACTAAGGAGAAATTTCCTGACAATTCATTCAACCAATGAAACACCTTCAGAAGTTGTGGGTGTTTCAATAATGGAGGCCTTTAAGAAGGGGCTGGACAACCATTGTCGAAAATAGTCTCCTAATTGAGCAGGGGGTTGTACTAGATTCACTAGAAGACTCCCAAGATCCCTTCCAACTCTATTATTTGTAAATTAGAGCAATACAACACCCCCCTCCAATATTTGGACAAATTAACATGGACAGCACAGAAAATTTCCAGGTCTGAAGCAAAAATCATCTAGGAGAATAAAAAATGGAACTGTAATATTGTTCTTAGCAACTGAAAAGATTCCTACAAGTTTTTTTTAAAAAAAACTGTGGAAGAATCCCCTATATGAAGCGGAGATACTGTCCTGAGTATGCATGGGGGAGGTCGGCAACATTGTGTTTTACAAAATAAGTACAGAAGTATTAGCACAATGAAGAGCAAGTGGAAATGCATTGCAGAGAGAGAGACCCTGAACATTAGGGTGATGGATTTTTACTGGAGGAGGACCGAGGATCAAGTAGATCAGGGTGTCCAACCTTGGCAACTTTAAGACTTGTGGACTTCAACTCCCAGAATTCCTCAGCCAGCTTTGCTGGCTGAGAATTCTGGGAGTTGAAGTCCACAAGTCTTAAAGTTGCCAAGGTTGGACACCCCTGAAGTAGATCTTCAGTCATGAAAATTCACTGGGTGACTCTGGACCAATTATTCCCTTTCAGTCCAACCCACTTCAGAGGGTTATTGATTAGGAGGTAGTGCTTCTTAATCTTGGCAACTTTAAGATGCGTGGATTACAACTCCCAGAATTCCACAACTCCCAGAATTCTGGGTGTTAAAAGTCCACACATCTTAAAGTTGTCCAGGTTAAGAAACAATGGATTACGGCCAAAAACTAGAAGAGGCAGAAGATGTACCTCCAGAAGGTGATGGAGGAAAGGCAGGTTAAATATCTAGCATATACAGAATGTAAGAAATCCTTACCTCTGTTGCCTCGAACAGCATAATTAACATTTATGTTGACACAGAATCTTCCCATTTTCTCAACAACACGTCCAGTTTGAACAGCCAGTTCAAAGGTGGGAGAGAGACAGAGGCACTTCAAGGCAAGACAAGAGAAATGGATGACTTATCTATTTTAAATGTAGTTTTCAATAAGGGATGCCAATAAC
Source organism: Pseudonaja textilis (assembly GCF_049901715.1). NCBI lineage: Eukaryota > Metazoa > Chordata > Lepidosauria > Squamata > Elapidae > Pseudonaja > Pseudonaja textilis. The sequence goes on along the minus strand of NC_141998.1, from coordinate 15,898,415 downwards.
ACCGAGTGTTTTCACATCCACTGATTCAACTTCCTGGGGTGCTTTTCAATTTTGACTTGACTGTGGAGCAATTATGACTTACAAAGTATCTACCTCTTACGAAATCGCTATCTCCTAGCAATTGTTCCCATGTTCCCTTCAAAAGGAGCTGAACTGCAGCACATTCATAAAGGTGGGTTATTTTGGTGCAACTCTTCTGTATTTTAAGACAGACAGACTCATACTGGAAGGAGCGTTATGATCACGCTGTCAGGATTCCAGAAATTCCCCCGCCCCCCAAATTTTAAGGGCAACTACTAGAACAGGCTTAGGAATGTTTTATGAGTTGACACACACATCTGAACCCCGACCCCTTTGCATGAAGTCCACTACTGACCTCACCCCATTCCTAAGAGGTCTATAAGGGGCGTGCATAAGTGTCCTAATGCTCCCTTTTATTCATACATATTTCCTGTATTCTTACTCAAGTTTATACTTAGACCCAGCGGTGGGATTCTACCGGTTTAGAACTGAAGAGCAGCAGACGTAGAACCGGTTTGCAAATCACAAAATCACCAAACCGATAGTTACACTGGTCAGATCCCACCCCTGCTTATATCTATTATCTTGTAAGCAATAAATAAATACAAAAAAATAAAGTTCTCAACTTACGACAGTTCATTTAGTGATTGTTGAAAGTTACGACATGTTGTAAATCTTGATCTGGCGACCGCAGGTTGCAGCAAAAGGGCCTAAATGTGGGCCAGTTGCCAAGCTTGCAATCATGTGACCCTGGGAGGGTAGGGGCTGCCTAACTTCAAATCCAGGTTAGAAGCTCAGGTAGTCCTCGACTTACAATAGTTCACTTAATGACCGGTTACAACGGGACTGAAAAAAGTGACTTAGGACCATTTTTCACACTTACAACCATTGCCGTATTCTCCATTGTCACATGATTTAAATTTGGATGCTTGGTAATTGACCCACGTGTATGACGGTTGCAGTGTCCCTGGGTCGTGTGATCACCTTTTGTAACCTTCTGACAAGCAAAGTCAAAGGGGAAAGCCAGATTCACTTCACAACCATGTTATTCACTTAACTGTGGCGATTCTCTGAACAATGGTGGCCCTTCAGTTCGTAAAATGGGACAATATTAACAAATGTTTCACTTAGCAACAAAAATTTTGGGCTCAACTGTGATCGTTAAGTCAAGGACTACCTGTACTTTTCTGACTAAATATGTACTTGAACTTGTAAAAGATTTTTGCTGTTTCTATATGAACAACTCTAGAGCATATTTTTAAAAAGGCAGATATTACCTCAGTTTCACACTCACTCCTTATTGTATTTTTAAGCAGGCAATTTTGGAAAATGTTTGAGATCAAGTGTCTGTATGTGTGCATGCGCTGAATTGGTCCAATAAAATAGTGTGTTTGGGTGAATTGTTTCATCGCTGCCCACATAGCTATATTGCTTAAATTACTGGTAAACATGTGCCAAAAAAGCAAGGGCATCAAAACTTGAGTGGAAAATATATTTTTTTACAAAACTTCAGATTATAAAGCTTTTGCTATCATATTTTTCAGTCAAAGGATAGGCAAGGAAACAGTCTTACTTGAGTTAAGACTAAAAACTGCGCTCCCAAAATAGCATTGTTGAACTGTCCTTGAAGAAAGCAGCAAGGTTTGAGCAAATTAGTGACTTTTACCTGTGGAAATTCCTTCTTTGGGTCTGTTCTGCTCAACATAGCCAGAACAAATGCAGCTGTTTTTCCTGTCCCTGACTGACTCTGTGCTATAAGATTTTGAGGTCTGAAATACAAAATTACTTTATTAACATTTATGCAAATAGACAGCAACTGACTAACAAGAGAAAGGGAAAGAATAAAATGATTCCAGGATTTCTTTTTTAATATAAAATGGACAAAAAATAAAGTGGACATGGCATTTAAATAAGGAGAACCAGGAGAAGAACATTACATAAAACCAAGCCTGAAAGACTAAGAAAAGATAATAACAACAACAACAATAATAATAACAATAAATGTATATAATTTTGAAGGATAATAAAACTGAGCAAGCTGAAAAGATTTCTGCAACAGGATTGTCATATGGAAAGCAAACATAAATCTGGTATCCTAAGTCTCTATATTGTTTTGGGGAAAATACCTCATCATCACTTCAGCCCCATCCAAACAAAAAGGCTGCTTTGCATTTATCTTAACTCAGGGTTTTCAAACTTGCGTCGTCACGGTAGTGTCATGTGATATATCACGACTTTTTCCCCCTTCTCTAAACGAGGCGTGGGCGTGGCCAGCACGTGACACATCCGCCTCCCGGGTCAAGAGTCTGACAGCCCTGTCTTAGCTCATAAGAACCCCAAAGTCCCGTCAGTCAGTTCAGCATTCTTTTTATACAATTACCATCTTTGACACCCCAAGTAAGAAATGCAATAGTTCAGCTTTAAGGCAGATAAACGGAGGTTCCCATACATCCAAGTCAACTAATAGAAGATATAGGGTTGTGATGGAGAACCTATGGCACGCCTGCCAACAGTGGAATGCAGAGCCCTCTCAGTGGGCACATGCACCATTGCCAGCTGCTCTTCTGGTTTCTGGCATGCACATGCCCACCGGCCAGCTGGTCTTCACAGGCACCGGAGCGCCGGAATAAGGCCCCCCAAATGGCCAAAAAACAGGCCGTTTGGGGGGCTTTTTCAGGCTGTTTTCGGGTTGTTTTCAGGCCATTTTGGGACTGAAAAATAGCCTGAAAACAGTCCAGAAAACGACCTGAAAAATGGCTCAAAACAGGCTGTTTCAGGCCATTTTTCAGGATGTTTTTGGCACAAAAAACGGCCTGGAAACAGCCCCAAAACAGCAAAAAAACAGGCATTTGCACATTGGCCAGCTGGTCTTCGGTTTTCCAGCGATCTGGCACGTGTACATGCACATACATCCCAGTTTGGGCACTCGGTGCCAAAAAGGTTGTTGATCACTGGTAGCTCAGGGTTTTCCTGAGCTACAATACAAGCAAGGTCCTTCTAATTTCTTTTAAACCAACTTACGGATCAGCAAGCATAATCGGCAATGCAGATTCCTGTATCTTGGATGGCCTGTTAAAACCCATGCCATAAACACCTTGCAACAGTTCCGGCTTTCTGTCAAAACAGCAAAGGGTTCAAATGTACTGGGGAACAATTAATACCATTGTTGTTGTTAATAATAATAAAGAACGAATGCATCAAGGTGAATGACTTGCACATTCTTTTTTTAATACTACATATTGTTTTATCATTAAAAATAAAATACAAAACAGTAAATAAACAAAATGAATCAAAAATGAACATACATTCAACCCTAACAATAACAAAAAAGAAAAATAATAGTGTACAAAAAAAAAAAGAGAAGAAAAAGTGATCAATTAAATTTAACATTCAACACGTAAGATCCACCCTGGCTGGTTGCAGAAAGAAAAGAGCGAGCAGCAAAATCTTTTATATATATTTTCAGCAACCAGCCAGGGTGGATCCTACATGTTGAGTGTTAAATTGATCACTTTTTCCTCTCTGTACACTATTTTCTTTCTTTCTTTCTTTCTTTCTTTCTTTCTTTCTTTCTTTCTTTCTTTCTTTTTCTTTTCTTTCTTTCATCTATCGTGTGTATACATACATACAGTACATATATAAAAGAAAAAGCAATAAATTCATATATACCGCATATACATACAGTATGCATGTATGTGTGTGTGTATATACATGTGTGTGTATATATTCATATATATGAACTTACTGCTTTTTTTTTCTTTTTGTTGTTAGTTGAATGTATGTTTTGTTTCATTTTGTTTTACTTTTTTTTCTTCTATACACAAACATATATATATATATGCACACACATACATACATATGTGTGTGTTTATGTATGTTTGTATATATGTATATGAAGAAAGCAGAAATAGCAATCAACAAGTTAATCTGAACAATACACTTAAAATCCCTTGGTTAACTACCTATTATATAGTATAGACAGCTTTATAAGAGACTGGAAACTGTGTGTGGATTTTCCATGTGATAAATATAATGACTTGGAAATTCTATTACTCACAAATGCAGCTTTTCAAAGGTGGTTACAGAAAACAGTGGTGATTTGGGATCTCGCTGTAGAATTTCCACGTGCTGACTCGATTCCACAAGAGACTTCCGGATCAGCTTATTCAGGAGAGACATTTCTGACAAACTCACTGGATAAAGTGAGAAAAATAAACCAGTTAAGCATTTTCCTGGAAGAAATGGACTCGGAAGCCGAGACGGTGCTGCTTATACCCTCTACCAATACAACCCTCCCGAGGGAAGACCTTTTTTTTCAAAACTGCCTGGAGAAGTGGCCTTTTCACCAGGCTATAGGCAAGATTGTACCAACTGAAATATGCTTGATATTTGCTTGATATTTCATATTTAACATCTATCCGCTTCATTGTACAGTAAGCCATATATGCAAGTACCTTAACTGCTACAGCAGAAAAGTCAGCCTGGTGAATAAAAATGGGCTTATCTGGTTGCAGAAGAATGAATTGAAACCATTTCAACTTATTTCCTAAAGTCAAGGAGTGGCTCCTTTCAAATGGAATGGGCTCACAGTTTCGTCGCCAAAATCCTACAGTTCGTAAATTGCAACTTCCCACGAGAAATCTTAAGTGTACTAAATAGATGCCCTGATCAATGAAAAACTTTGGCAGCCAGCTTTTCTCTTTAAAGGGGTGGAGTGAGGGGGTGGGAGAGAATCTACTAATCACCAGAAAATGAACTAAGCGTCAAGTAAAATTTCATTTGTATGTATTTCCATTTCATCTTTGGCAAGAAGGCAATAGGGACTGTTGGCCAGCAAGTAAGGTTTAATCTGTAAAGCTTGATTAAATTCTGCCTTGATATACGGACTCCAACATATAAATCTGCATCAACTGGGTAAGGATGAACACCTGAATACAGACAGACTTTTATGCATGACCATTCCTTTATCAACTGTTCAAACTTACAGCAGCACCAAACAAATGGTACAGTAGTTATGTCCGCTCCCTGAAGTTACGGCCATTGCGGTGCATGCCTTTGCTGTCATAGGACCAAATTTCGGATGTTCGACAGCTCACCTGCACATAGGGCCACAAGGGGCTTCAACTCCTCCCAATTTCTGCCCTGCATTCTCCCATCACCATCCTCTTCCTCACATGCCTTGTCCCCAATGGGTGGGTTGTTGTTGTTGTTTTTGCCACAAATGGGATGTAAACACTGGTTTCTGGCAAAAAATATTGTAAATCCTAATCTGGCGACCGCAGGTTGTAGCTAAAGGGCCTAACCATGAGCCAGTGGCCAGGCTCTGAAATACAATCATGTGACCCTGGGGGGCATAGGGGCTGCCTAACTTCAAATCCAGGTTGTAAGTACAGGTAGTCCTTGACTCACAACAGTTCACTTAGGGACTGAAGTTACAACAGCACTGAAAAAAGTGACTTACGAACGTTTTTCACACTTACGACCACTGCAGCATCCACAGGGTCATGTGTTCAAAATTTGAATGCCTGGCAAACTGGTTCATATTTATGACGGTTGCAGTGTCCCTGGGGTCAAGTGTGATCCCCTTTTATAACCTCCCGACAAGCAAAGTCAATGGGGAAGCCACATTCATTTAACAACCGTGTTAAGAATTCAGCAGCTGCAGTGATTCATTTAACAACCACAGCAAGAAAAGTCGTAAAAGAAGGCAAAAATCACTGAACAGCTACCTTGCTTAGAAATAGAAAATTTGGGCTTCATTGTGGTTGTAAGCCGAGGACTACCCTGTATTCTTGGGGGAGGGGGTTGATTATAAGTGACTGGTCATTAAACAAAGACTATGTCAACTAGAAAGATAGTCCTTTGGGTCTTTTTAGCAGCCAGAAAAAGGGAGTGGGGGGAAAACAAGGTATTTTTGAAATGCCTAGATAACCAACTTGGCAGCCCAAAGTTGTCGGAGCACAAGAAGGTTATTGGAGAGCATGATGGATCACTCTTGGAGACGGATGTGTCCTATTGGAGAAGTCACATCCAGGGGGGGGGTGGGGGAAGGACCAGGGTCAAGGGGGAAATGTATGATGTGATTTAGTATCAGCTGCAGGCAGCCATGCGCCAACATGGCAATTTCTAATAAACTAATTTACTTTTTCTGAGATGTGGCTAGAGACTTTTGCTTTGAATGAGGGTGGATTTGTTGGAGCCCTGACAGACTACTTGTGGCCAATTTTAACAGAAGGGGTGAGGCAATTTGGAATATGTAGGAATATTTGATTCCCAGGAAAAGTGCCCACAATCTGAAGGGGTCCAGACATCAGCATACTATTTCAACCATAGCTAGGGCTAAATACATCTTCCCATCATCCATAATTCTTTACCTCTGTCATCATCCTTCTCCTCCTGTCTCTCCATGATCACATTGTTCCTCCTTACGATGTATCCTTAAAAGGAATTTTCCAAACAGTTTTAGATTGGCCAATGTTATTTTTTAAAAAAACTTAAATACATTGATGAAACATTTCAAGTCCAATTTAGAGATTTATGGTTCTGCAGGGTTAAAAAGAAATAGTAGGAATTAACTTACAGGGGCCATTTGAAATTATACAAACATATACACACATCTTCTGGTACCCACATTAGAAAACCATCTATAATACTTGGATGGACAACCAATAGTTCCCAGACCACAGGATGAGACCCACCAATCTGGACAATGCAGATCAATAAAAATTTTTTTAATACAGTAGAGTTTCTGTTCATGGTGAAAATCAGTGGTTCTCAACATTTTCTTCACCGGAGCTCCTGTTCAAAATACCTTTTGTGGCCATTGGACCACCAAGACCCAATTCAAGATTTAAATCACAATACTTCTTCAAGCCTTTGCAGACCTCATGACCGCCTCTCTCACAAATACACTCAGGGGTCCACGGACCACAGGTTCAGAACTGCTGGTGTAAATAATAAGCAAAGAGCCCCAGATTTCATCAGATTAATTCAAATCACTTAAGATCAGTGGTCCCTAACCACTGGGCTACAGATCGGTAGCGGTCTGTGGACTGCCAGGAGCCAAGCTGCACAAGTGGCAAGCAAGCAAGTGAAACTTCATCTGCGCATGAAACCATTTTCTTTCCCCCTACCACCCTGGTTTCATGGAAGACAATTTTTCTTCCAAAACTGGTCCATGATGCCAAAAAAGGCTGGGGATTGCTATCATCATACCAATCAGTGGTGGGATTAAAAAAAATTTACTACCAGTTCTGTGGGCGTGGCTTGGTGGGCATGGCAGGGGAAGGATACTGAAAAATCTCCATTCCCACCCCACTCCAGGGGAAGGACACTGTAAAACCTGCATTTTCTCCCCACCCCCCTAACCTGCTTTCCAGCTCCATTCTCCTGTGCAGGGGAACAAAAAAAGACCCAGCTGATCAGCTGGGACTCGGGAGGCAGAGAATAGATGGGGGTGGAGCCAGTCAGAGGTGGGATTCTGAACTATTCAAAATTTCCACTACCGGTTCTCCAGAACTGGTCAGAACCTGCTGAATACCACCTCTGATACCAATATATGCAAGGGACTAATAATATTCTTTGAAAATATTGGTTTGATGATTTATCAATGTACATCTTATAACTTAGCAATTCAAATATTTCTCACATTGCATATTATGGCACACAGCTTAAGAAACAGCGCTGCTGTGGTCTTTAAACAGTAAGTACCCAAGCTCACCTCTTACCTGTCCCTGAGAAATGCTGAGGATGTTGGAGAAATGTTCCAGGGAAGCTTGGCCTGCAAAGCTGTGAGCACAAAAGGCAGACAACAAACCATCTGAGACGCAGTAGTTCTACACAACCAATCTGACACCAATGTGCTATAGTGTAATTTAATCATGGTTAGCTAATAGTTTAATTAAACTTGTATGCCAAACTATTCTCAACAAATCTGAGCGACAGATAATAGATGGGTGTAGATGGATGGTACATGGATGCTACAGAGACAAGGAACTGACATGTGTGGTCAGGGGTGGGATTCATATTTTTTAACAACTGGTTCTGTGGGTGTGGTTTAAGTGGTAGGTGGTCATGTGACTGGGTGGACATGGCTTGGTGGTCATGTTATTAGCTGGGTGTGGCCAACTCAACATCACTCACATCGAGGCACACATCTCCTCGCCTCTCATGATTGTGGGGATGCTGCAAAAGTCATAAGTGTGAAAAATGGTCATAAGTCACTTTTTTCAGTGCCATTGTAACTTTGAATGGTCACTCCACACAAGCAAAGTACCATCAAAGGAGGGGAAAAAATTCAGAGACGTTCCTGAGACAGGAAGTCTAGTCCTGCCAAGAATGTAAAAAGGGTTAATGGACAGTTTCTGTAAGCAACACCTGAATGTTTCCTTCCTTACAGGATTAGGTCAGTAATTTCTTCTAACAACCAGTTCTCCAAACTGCTTAGAATATTAATAACCAGTTCTAGCGAATAGGTACAAACTGGTAGAATCCCACCCCTGTGTGTGGTGGTTGAGGTATTGGGTAAATAAAGGAGAAAGTTCTATACGTCTAAGCCCCCCCCAAAAATGGAAACAAAGACAGGAAAACCACAAGTAAAATACAAGAAAAGTACGAATGAGACAAAGGGGTTGGAAAAGTACCAACCTGTGCATAACAGAGGAAAGAGAAAAATATCTACTTATGCCAACAGTGGAGAAACAGGCATGACACTTGGTGAGAGATGACCAGAAAGAACCAGACAAAGAAGAATTCAAATATTGAAAGACAAAAAAAATGAGCAAATTGAAGTAGAATCCTGGTAGGAAACTAATGAGTTTCGTGACCAAAAGGTTTGGGCGACTGGAAAAAAAAAGTTATGTTGGATCACATCTACTTTGGAATAGTAGAATATATATTTTCAAAAAATATATTCACAAACAAAATTGTCCACACAACAGTTAGTATAACAAAAAAAGTAGATAAACATTAGCCCATACATACATACCTATCACACAATTTCTTTGGGGGTTGGGAGAACATTATGCATAATTCAAAGACAGCAAAGTTAAAGAATTAAGGAATGAGACAAAAGAGAGAAAGAAATGCAGCCAAATCTAGTTTATTACACTATAAAGCTCTCAATGCCGTCCTACAAATCTTGCCTCACACATTGCCTTTTGTTTTTAAACTTTTCCGCTCTTTTTTGTTCAGGATTTGATCAACTCCGTCCAACTACCATTTTCTGGATGTTTATTTCAGTTCAGAGGCTACCCAATTCCAAGTAGCTCTGGGTGGCTTACACTTTAAAAAGCAGGCCAATATAATAAAGATATTGTGTATGTCAGGGAGTGTAGGAACCATATACCCAATACTCTATAGAACTTCCCATAAGGGCCCAGCGCTTACTCTACCCTCAATGCCAGAAAACTGCCAGGTTTTTCATTATTATTCACCTTAATTCCAAGATCTTTATAATATCAGAGTTGGAGCCAATTCTCTGCAGGAATATTGCTTTAGAAGACAAACATCACAACAGAGAACACCCTTTTTTTTTTATTCATTCATTCATTGTCCACTGGACTTGGGCAGCTGATAAATTTAAACAGTTAATCATCCTCCCTTCATATGTTTTGCAATTTGAGCCTCATCTTTTATAGCCAAACCGCATCCAATGACTTTTATTTTCAAACTAGATTTATTGAGCATTGTTTTTAATGCTTTTTCTTATTCTAGCACTGTATTCAATTTATGGTTTTTATGAGCAAGGATGTTGACATATTGGCCCCAGTAGAGATTTTGAAGAGCAACGCAAGAGTGACTTGCCCTAAGAGGCATCAGCCGCAGAAGAATTATAGGCAGTCTTGGTTTAGCTACCCTAATTACGACCAGCAGCTCCATTCTTAAGCAAGCAGTCACTAAATGAAACTGTAAAAACTTCTGCTTTTCTTTACAGGCCTGCACAGGTCATAAATGCAAGAATTGGTTCAAGTTACTTTTTCATCACAGTCATAACAGATGCTCAACAAAGCCGAAGCTAAACAAGGCCTACCTGTAATCAATCTGGAGAACATAATTAAAATTAATGCTATGTTTTAGAAGAATTGCTACGCACAGAGCAAGGCAGAATAAAGTAGAAGAGGCAATGACAAAAAAACCAGTAATATATAGAGTGGAAGAATCATCCTCACTGGGAATGCTTTGGTGAACAAAAGCTATACACCCATAAATGAATGAGAAAGACTTATCCATACTTTTAAGTGATTTGAACCCCCACTCCCCCCCTTGGACAGAGGCACTATACCTGCCAGCAACTGAGGCTGAGCAGCAAGCAAACTTTTTATGAAAAAAAAAACAGAATTTAGCCCTAATCCAGTCGGTTGCCTTTAACCAGCTTTCAGCCCTCTAGCAGGGAGCAGCAACAGAAGAGCCTCTGAGCATGTGCAAAGATCATCTTTCATTTCCCCCACCATTATTCAGGACGCAGATGTATGTATGTGTGTGTGAAGAGGAAACTCTCTGATCCGAGAGCGGCTCCGGGGTGCCAGAAGCCCCGTCCCTCGCCTGGCTCTTACGTTGGGTTCCACGTGCCCGGGGTGCCCCTTAGGCATCCCCCCAAGCCCCATCGCTAAGTACTTCGGCTTCGCCCACATCTTGCCCTCCATCGTGAGGGCGACCCAGCAGCTAGGCCGCAACCAGACCAACAACAACACTTAAAACACGACGAAGCCTGACTCGATGGCGCCACCGCTCAGTATTTATAACCGCTGGAATGGGGCGGAGCGACCGCGCTATTGCTATGGAAATCGCAGAGGGGCGGAGCCTCGGTGTCCTCCTCATATGCCCCGCCCCACGCGCCTAGAGATTGCAGAGGGACGCCCATTTAGGTTGGGTGAGGGAAAATGCTGGTGACGTAAAATTCTTGACGTTCTGCGGCAGGCCACGCTGGGGTCTCGAAAGACTTCACTTCCCAGAAACCTCCGCTCTGGATAGGGGCAAGACGCGTCATTTCCTGTATGGAAGTTGCCTGTGGAACGGCCCTCGGTGGTCTTCGCCTCCTACCCACGTGAGTGTGGAAAGCCCGCGGAGGAAGGAGCGGGCTCTGGCGCTTCGCGTGGGGAAAGATCGGCTTTGCAGAATTGACGGAGGGATCACTTTGCTCCTGGTATCGTGGGGGTGACACCAGAGGATCTCTTGGGAAGTGGGGAGGGGGAGTCATTTAAATCAGGGGTCTCCAACCTTGGCAACTTTAAGCCTGGAGGACTTCAACTCCCAGAATTCCTCAGCCAGCAAAGTTGGCTGGTGACCCCTGATTTAAAGCAGCTTCTTCGACCAACACCCTGAGCGTTCCCATATTTTAACGTTTCTCAAACTTGGCAATTTTTAAGGAAAGCCAGCACGTGGGCACTCAAGAGCCAGGCTTGGCAGGGGCGAAGTCAACCGAGCGCAGCTAACGGCCTTATAAAGGAATGTACCACTTGTGCGAGTTTGTTGTGCACGAAGGTGGTTATTCTATCCACGCAGAGGGGCATATGCTGCAAAGTGTACGCTTTGTAGAAAGGAGCAGTTTTGCTTACCCACGTTTTGCTAATAGTTATGTGAATTAACAAAGGAGAATATTTGTAGCAGCTCGGGGATGAAATGAAGGGCTCTTGGTGTTCTAACCTTGATCCTTTGCGTGCAAACTTTCCATTATCAAAGCTAGGTATATCATCACTAGCACTGATGGACACCTGGTTTGGGTAATGAAATGCTTGCAAGAAAACAACCAAGCTCAGAGAGCACCAAAGACCCTTCATTATCTGAATTACCTCCCCCTTTCATCTGAAGTTTGCAAAACATCCCTATTAGAAATTTTGTCGTGTCTTTTTAAACCCAGATATTTCAATTATTATTTCTAGATTCTTTGTATTTTTCAGTAAGTAAATGACATTATTTTTCATAAGATTCTGATTGATTTTGATAAAGGTCTGTGTGTGGGAAGTATATTGCTAAAAATCAGTGAAGAAAATATCCTGCATTCTGGACATGTATCTGTAAAACAGAACTTTCATATACAAGGAAGTATACCTGTTAATCTCATCACAGAGAAAAGTTTACTTCTATAGCTCCAAACAGCAACTCTAGTGCATGATGAAAAGCAGAAGAACTGAAGCTTACCCTTGGAAAGAATACAATCATCATTTCACTTCATAAATTTAATTTAATCTATACATCCAGAAGTTAAAACTTTTTAAAAGTTCAAAGAGGGAATGTTTGTGAAGTATCTTGGGGTGGGGGAAGGATCCTTTTTCTTGACTATACTTCAGTAGATTTTGATTCATTTTTTGCCTGCCTTTTATAAGGTAATATTTACATTCAAATAATATGATCTGAGACAATCGTAGCTTTTAAAAAATCTTTTGCAAGAAAATAGGCATTCAGATTCAAGATAGATCTTAAGATTAAATGGGTAGGGTTTGGAATTGGAAAGAAATAAAAGGAGCTTAGCTGCATATTTGAGGTAGCTAGCTCTTTGGGATCTACTAAGTTCTTCTGTGTATGACATTTAAAGATTCCAGGTTCTTAGGAGTAGATGTTTCTAGGCACCACACCGTTTGCCAAGTCACAGCGTATTCCCCAGCGCAGGGCAGATCTCTTCTTCTCTGTAGGCACCAGATAGGTGTTGGGGATATAAACAGGCTGAGCCTTAGGAGGCAATTCTGACTTGTAGAGCATCTGTTCCCGAATGCTCCAGCGCACCCCTTTCCTGGGGTCTTCTCCTGGAAGCCGCAGGGATTCCCAGTCGTGCTTGTGTTCCAGGTAACGGGCAACCCGATCGGTCTTCATTCTGTTCCGATTGAGCTGCTCCAACTTTGGTAATATGAAAGACTTGGGGTGGCCAGTTAGGATGAAGTCTTGCTCAAAGGACGAAGAGCTGAGGCTCTGGCTCTCTCTTCTGGAACACTGATTCTGGCTTTCCTCTGAAGGACTCCAGGAACAGACTGACCCAGGGGAACTTTGGGGCTGGTTCTCCTCATTACACTGTTCCTCCTCCTCCTGAAGATTCATTCTCTGATTTAAATTCTCACATTCAGGACTGGATTGTTGAACACTTGGATTACTGGATTCTGTCTCACTAGTGATAGATTCATCTGTCACCTGCACTTCTCCGTCAGGTGTTCGCCTCAGAACTTTCCTTTTCATCACAGGTTTCTTTGAAACTCTGGAATTCTTGAGGTTGTCTGACTGGAAGCTGGATTCAGTCTGACCTTGCCTGATCATTGCAGGAAGCATAGGTCTGGCCACTGAGGCCACTGAGGCTCTCGGGTAGGGGTCCAGTTGAGGGGCCATTTGAAGCTGTCTTGGGCTATCACCATCACCCTGTTCTGCACACATGCGAATAAAGTCCATGGCAGCTTCTTTGAGCCGTTCTTCCCTGTTCATAGAGTTCCATCTGTATCGGTTGGGTTGCATCAAGGCTTGCATTGCTTCTCTCAATTGGGGTAGTTATGAATTCTGGAAAAAAGATACCAAGCTAGGTTTGTGGTCTGCTAAGTCATAAATGCCTTACAACTCATACTTATTTATCAACTCCATCTCTATCAGGTCAACTTATTTGTTTGGAAAACTCCATCCTTTGTGCCACATTGTGAAGGCTGCCCCTCCCCAGCTCCTCTGGCCACATAGACTGAAACACATCTACTGCACATCCCAAACCCAACTTTTTCAGCAAAGGCATATTCACCCCAATCCCTTCCTCTCCTAGAGATGATTTGGGGGTTTGGTTTTTTTTTCTTTTTGAGGTGGGAGGGTAGACCTCAGGGTCACAAAGCAAGAAGTCTATGTGCCTAGACTGGGCAAGTAAGTGGGGTGTAGTAGCTCCCAACAGCTTGATAAGTGTCTGCAATTATTCTAAACAGCAAGGATGGAGTTTATTTCTGAAGGCATATGTAGGTCTAAGAAGGAATGTACAATAGTACTGTACTTGTTATTTATTTGTCAGTGCTGTTTAAGTCCTCCCCCCCCCGCTGCAAATTCAGTAATTATCGGAATTTCAGTTTTCCTTTAAAATAACTTGTGACTTTGCAATACCTACCTATTTTCTAAATAATGATAGCAAAATAATGCACTTTCAATCAATTTGGGTTTTTTTGTTTTGTTTTCCTTTTCTTTTTAAGCAACACCTCCCTTAACAACTTAGAACAGCTTTAAAAAATCTCATGCTGCCTGACTTCAATCAACTCTGGGAGTTCACAATATAATAATAACAAATATAGGAAAAGGACAACAATAACAAGATGGCAGAACTAGCCAAGAAGATAAGCATTATCATATACTCACCAGTCTAGCCCATGACTGGGAGAAGGATCAGGTCTTTAAGGCTCTCTGGAATGCCATCAGGATTGGAGCCCCTCGGACTCATTCCAGAACACCATGCCGTAGAAGGAATTCTTTTGGGAGTCCCGATAAATGGCATTGCTTAATCAAAGGCATGGTCTGGATGTCTTTGAATAAATAATACTATCTATCAGTATGCCAGGGGTTAATTTGTTCATGTATCAGTATACATACCTGGAAAAGGTTCCTTTTGCTCCTCTTTAGCCAGCTTGGAAATGGAGGATCCTAGTATAAAGGTGGTTTAAAACAGATTCTTCTGTAAGTGAACAAAAGCAGACACTCAGTTCTCAGTAATGAAATTCATGAAATCCCAACAAGCATTCTCCGCAGAAACAGTTGGCAAGCAAGCTAGTTAATTTTCTCCAGCTGAGTAGCTTCTAGTAGCAAATACAGATTGCATTTGTTTGGTTATTCCTTTTCTACTATTATTGCATTTTCATATTGCCAGATTCTTTTTTTAAAATAGCATTCTACCAATGGCCAAAGGCACAGAAGAAACAGAAAGGCTACTGAAGAGAATCCAGGAGCTGGAAGAGACGGTGCAAAGGCTAGAAGGCAGGCTCTTGGAAAACAGAAAAGGCCCAGGCGAGGGGAATGGCGTCCCAGCATCAGGAAAGGGGAAGAAACGTCCACAGCGGCCATTCAATTTCAGTGCGTATGGCCAGAGGCACGTGGCACTCAAGATTGCCTACCTAGGGTGGGAATATCAGGGCTTTGCCAGCCAGGAGAACACCAACAATACAATAGAAGAGAAACTGTTTGAAGCTCTGGGAAAAACTCGGTTGGTAGTCAACAGACAGACTTCTAACTATCATCGCTGTGGACGTACAGACAAGGGAGTCAGTGCATTTGGACAAGTAAGTCTAATATTTAATTTACACTAAAATGAGGATGGGGTGGCACAAAGAATCTGTGTTATTGCAACTAATAATCCCCCCCGAACGGTTTAAAAGGCTATGTCAGTTGATTGTGCTAAACTAATAAATATTAAGACAAGCTTTTGTGAGATACAGGTCATTTGATCATATTCACCTGATAGAAACTTACGACTGTTAATGACATTTTTAGATATTAAGCTTTCAGAATCCTGATTGATTTTTTTTTTGCCATCATAGACTAATTAGACTTACTATAACCCATATAATTTAAAGTGCTTTGTTAGATTTGGGCTGTTGCCCATCATTTAGTTTAAGCTGATATTTAGTCAATTGCACAATCAAGTTACAACTCAGTTTGCTATATAGCATGACAACTGAACAGTTAGAAAACGCTGAACATAAGAACAAAAACTACTGATTTATTATTAATGCATTACAATGGTTTAAATTATAACATTTGTAAAGAGTCAGCTAAGAGTGCATCCATTATAAAATTAGAAGATGAGCCTGAGAATCGATCTGCAACTGATGACAAGCTATTTCTGCAAAAAAAGATTTAGCTATTTAGAAAAGATCTATTACTACAAGAAACAAAAATAATTTTAATCAAAGCAAGTGAAATGAAGAATTCCCAGGAAAAACTATTCCAAAACCTTTATGCAGTAAAATGCTTTAATGGACTGTGGGAAAATGTTGTTATACATAAATGTTTGCTAAATGCAAACTAACATTTATTAAATCCAAAAGGACATTATTTGTGAAATGTCATTTCAATTACACTAATGTTTGGTTTGATCCTGAATGCCAGTGGCTGAAAAAGAAATTATAGTAATGTCATTTAGACAAAAATATATCATGACGTAAATTGTCATGGAAATGTGGTCCACTCAATGTCAGAATCTGTGGTATGAAATTAAAATTCATTCTATTGCAATCCCAACCAAAAAATTATACCAGAGCCAGTTAGCTGGAAGCTCTTCACCACTGCATTGTTAATGATAGTTCAATAGAAAATAAATGTTTGCCTAATTCTAGAATCACAACTTTTTTGCAATTTTCAGGTGATCTCTTTGGATCTCCGGTCAAACCTTTCAGACAATAAATCTGGGGTTGTCACAGAAGGTAAAAGTCATATTTCAGAGGAGATCCGCTACACCCATATTTTGAATCAGGTACTTCCTCCTGACATAAGAGTATTGGCATGGGCCCCTGTAGATCCTAGCTTCAGTGCTAGATTTAGTTGCCTGAAGAGGACCTATCGCTATTTTTTCCCTCATGCTGATCTGGATGTTGCTCTTATGAATACAGCAGCTCAAAGATTTATAGGGACCCATGATTTTCGTAATCTCTGCAAAATGGACGTAGCCAATGGTGTGACCAACTTTCAGAGGACAATCCTGACTGCAGAAGTGAAGCTTGCAGATCAAGAAAAGAAAGTGGAAGAACTAAACCCTTTCCAACTGTATGCATTTGAAGTAACAGGCCAAGCATTCCTCTATCACCAAGTCCGCTGCATGATGGCCATTCTCTTCTTGATTGGACAAAGGATGGAAAAGCCAGAGATTATTGATGAACTGTTTGATATAGAAACCAATCCTAGGAAACCACAATACAGGTAGGAATTTCCGAAAGCATGCACAATCTTACTGTATTGTCAATGGCTCTCTATATTTGAGCTTCCCTTGTTAAAATTATGTTTTATAATTTTGATCTGTTGTCAACAGCTATAACATTTTCAAAGCTATGTGCACTCTGTTGGGATTACCTGATTTATACTAATTTGATTACTTTGCAGCATGGCAGTGGAATTTCCTCTAGTTTTATATGATTGTGAGTTTGAAAACATCCAGTGGAACTATGATCATCAAGTCCAGGAATTTAATGTTACACGCTTTCAGCAGCTTTGGACAAACCACGCCATTAAAAGTCAGGTGCTTTACAGCATGTTATGGGGCCTGGATTTTGCAAAGATACCTACAGAGCCAGGTAGGAAGAATGATATTCTTAAAAATTGTATTAAAACAAACCTTCAATTTACCATGTGGTAGATTGCTGATATACTGTATAGTTTGGTCTATCTGTAAAATTCAATTTTATTATTTTATATACATGTACAACTCTCTTCATATTTAATGAGCATTTTGTTTTTAAAGAACCATTTTTTGTTTAATATACCCAGCAATATATTAAAACTATATTGTTGGATAGAGTGATTCTAACAAGTTCCAATATATTTAGAACTACTTCAAAGATCAGAAGCAATTAGGAAATTAAATGCTGGTTTTTTTTTTGTTCTGATGATAATGGTTGATTACAGCTTCAAGCAACAGCACAACAATACTCTGGAGAGAGGTATCGCCACCAGTCCACAACCATATTAGTGCTTTAATCGAGGGAGTGAAAGCCCGCAATTACAAACCATTAATGGATCGGCCCAAATGTGAAGGTCTAGAATCTCGTATCAGTCATTTTGTGCGCAGAGGACGCATTGAACAACCAAATTTGAAAAAAACAAAGCATTCTGAAAGGGAATTGGATGAGCAAATGGAAACTAAAAGCAGCCCGGTGGATTCTATTCAATTGGACAAGGAAATTCCAGAACAAACTGCAAAAAGGATATGTATTAGTACAGATTGAAGTTTCTCGATGCCAACTGCTATCTCCAAACAAATTACATTGAAATTATCTATTAGACATTTAAAGTTACAATGATAATAGATTACATATAGACTTACACACATTTCCGTTTAACTTTCAAAAAAATAATACTTCATTATATAACTCTGATGGGAAGATATTCAATTATTAAAAAAAACTGAAGTAAATCCTAATATTGGTTCTGCAATTTTGTTTACAGCTGCATACGGAAAGTATCCAATGCTTAAACAATTGTAAATAATGATTATAACAATTATATTTGCCAAAGCAGTAATTCAGGGAATATGGGGGAGGTAGATAAGTAGGTAAAATTTCCAAGGGAATTGTATTTTAATAGTTCAGTTTTCTCCAGAAAATACCATAGCTAGTTATGCAAATTTCTCAGTCCTTTACATTTATCTCATATTTTTAAAAAGCTATTTTCTGATCTACTTTAAACATTTGGTACATTCATGAGAATCAGTCTGGCATAGAAGGTATCGGGTTAGAAATCAGGAGATTATGAGTTCTAGTTCTTTTTTGGGGACAAAGCCAACTGGGTAAGTCTTTTTATCTCAGTCCTAGGAAGGACACAGTGGTAAACTATTTTGGAAAAACCTTGCTAAAACAGCAGGCTTTGTCCCAGCATCTCCAAGAATCAAATATTATTAAACAAAAGAAAATACATTGTGTGGAAACTCTGGATATGATTACATTGTCTCCCATGAAGATCCTGAGGATGCCTTCCCTAGAAATCACATATACACTTTATCAACAACATGATGTAATCTAAACAAATTGTCCAGTGGCAGCTTTAGTAGATCACCTGGTTGTCTCAGCTTTGCAGAATGCCATATGAAATATTAAAATATTCATCTGTTTTAATGTACAACAATCAATCAGTGGACAATGACATAAAAAGGCATCTACTAAATCCTCAAAACATAAGCTTAGTTCATACATTTTGCTAAGTCACGATATGGTTTCTTCTTAGTAGAGCAATGAATTCGTTCATTGTGGATTGCGAATTATGGAATACAGAGTAGTGCAGGCTCAATATGGTACTTATCCAGTGGTGGGTTTCAAAGAGGTTTACCACCGGTTCAGTGGGCTTGGTTTGGTGGGCACACTTTGCACACGCACAGGGGTTTTCCTACTCGCCTCCTGCAAACCCTGTAGCTTCAACAGCTGACGCGTGGCAATCTGTGCCACGCAAAGCAGCTGCGCTTCAAAAGCAGGGAATAAAGGTCAGTATGGGAGCCAGAGCAGACGGGTGGACCCAACAGCAGCTCATCATAGAGAAATCGGTTTGGTCTCAGTTGATCTTTGGTGCTACTTGTACGCCAGAACTGGGCTGAACTGGTAGAATAGCATTACTGTGCTTATCGCATCTGTAACCAGTTTCTATGGCTATACAATAATAACAAACTGAAAAAGTTTCCTTTAGAGATTGTACAAAATTATTGAGTTAAAAATAACCACAGGGAGGGCACATGCAGCTTATTGGGAGTGATCACATTTACAATAGCTGGAGTATTAAAAGGTTGGGTATGAACTAGGCCAACTTGGGTTGTTCAACGAAGTAGTTAAATAAGTGGGGAGCTAATGTAATTTATAAACCTAGCCCCATCAGACAGGTTTTACATGGGTGATTAGGCTCAATAACTAATTTTCCTAATACACCCCTGCACCATTACTTAGTTACACACTCACTCATTCAACACTCAAAAGTGGCTTCTGGTTTTGTGGCTTAGCATAATGCGTAAAGTAATTATTGTACCCTGATTTAGCATTTACATTTTTACCCAAGCAAGTCAATAATGGGTTATTTAATAAATCAAAGTAAACCATGATTTAGTGTGTCTATGAAAGGGTGGATAAAAATTGATGGTTTAAAAAAAATAAAAAAAAATAAAAAAATCATTTTTTAATCTAAATCAGATTATTTTTATCACATTTATTTTAATAAAATGCTTTTGGAGTAAAAATCTATCAAAATATAGTTTTCAGCATGGAATGGAGCTTAGTTATGTAACATGAGGCTATATATTCTGCTATATTGGGACTGTTGGTGAGTCAACAGCAGGTCAGAGGAGGAGTCAACGTGGGCAGGAGATTACAGTTGTTCTTCGAAAAATATTCAAATCAAGTTAATTTAAATCAAGCCTTATTAGTGATTTAAATCAAATCCACCCTAGTCTATGAATACAGGTTTCATAGAATTAGTTAAATAAATGGGGAAATTATGTATAGTAACTACACCTCTAACTGGATACAGCAATCAACCTCTTCATACCACAAAACTGATTTTGTTTACAAGAATTAAAAAGGGCTCTCATACCTTTAATATCTTCTAGCAAGTAATATTGCTTCAAAATGTTCATGAATTTACCTGGGGAAAAAATCAGCACAATACATATTAAAAACCTGCACTAAGCGGGAGCAATAACAAATGGGGAAAAAAAAGTATGTATACGGAAACAGGTTTTGCTAACATTTATAGCAAATTCAAATTCTAGCCCTCACTGAATCCATTCCGGTTTAATTCTTTGCTTAGAATAAAATTATTTTGTGGTTGCACCGTTTATTGTAAGGGTAGCATTATTTATTCACACTATAGATCAGGGTCTCCAACCTTGGCAACTTTAAGCCTGGAGGACTTCAACTCCCAGAATGCCCCAGCCAGCTTTGCTGGCTGGGGTATTCTGGGAGTTGAAGTCCTCCAGGCTTAAAGTTGCCAAGGTTGGAGACCCTGCTATATAGGTCACATATATTATTAAAATGAACATTTACTACGAAGGAACCTTCCAGGCCGTCTTCCAGCAACCGTTCTCCGCTTTATATTAACCGGGAGGCAGCGAAGCAAACCCCCATCCGAAGAGGCTTCTGAGGCGGAGAATTTGTAACTTTCCCATTCGCAGAAAGGTGTTTAAAAGCCACGTTTCTCAACCTCGGCAACTCCGTGGGGTCTTCAACACCCAGAATGCCCCCCAGTCAGCATGCTGAGGGGCTGAAGCCCACCCTTGAAAAACGCTGGTCCCGAGGCTTGAAAGCGAGGACTAAAACTCCTCAGAAAGTGGGGTGGTGTGTTTGTTTGTTTTTCTCCTCAGCCTCGTGCTTTCATGGTTTCCCCTCCTTCTAACCGGCTCCGAATCCACCAGCCTTCCTTCCTGAGCGTGTTCAACCTCGGTCCCGCCGCGAGTACCTCGCCACCGCCTCGCCCGCGCTGCCTTCCCGGCTGCCCAACAACCGTTAACGCCGCTCCTCAACTGCCGTTCTTTGAAACCCCCACAAGGAAAACAAGACCCACCTCGCCCGCCGGCACGCTGCTATTGGCTGCAAGGCCTCCGGCTCCTTTCTTTCTCATTGGCCTGCCCAGCTTTGCTCCGCCCCTCCGGGTATTTTATTGGACGGGGAGAGACGGCATAGAGCGTCGCACCGACGTCTCATTGGAAGGAGAGTGCTCCTCTCCCGAACGCCGCGATTGGTGGGCCTTCTTCGGGCAAGGCGCGAGGATAGCCCGCGAGAAAAGGGGGTGGGTCGTGGAAGTGGAGCCCAACCCCCTTCGGACCCCCTCACGTGGGCACGACAGAAAATGGCTGCCCAGAATTTCCCTTGCTCTTTCCTACGAGCGGCTGTTCGGGGGTTTGCCCACAGTCCAGCCGTGGCCACTCCGGTGACCGCCGAGCAGATGGCGGAGAAGCTGCGGGAACAGAAGAAGCCAAAAGCGGTCCCGGAGGTGAATCTGTGGGCTTGACTGGGAATTATAAAGTGGAGGCGGGGGGCGATTTTCTTAGCATGCGCCACGGAGAAACTACACTTCCCAGCGTGCATTGGTGGCCAGAACTCTGAACATAAAGCGAATTTATATGCAGTGCAGCAATGGAAGTTTTGTGAAGTGCAAAATGCTAGAAAGATTTGTTGAGATGCGGGAATAAAGACGTGTGTTATCCTCCCTGTTCGCTGGGAAGGACTCAGATAACAGATAATCAGAGTTGGAAGAGACCTTGTAGGTCATCTAATCCAGGGGTCTCCAACCTTGGCCACTTTTAAGACTTGTGGACTTCAACTCCCAGAGCTTCTCAGCCAGCTTTGCTAGCTAGGGAATTCTGGGAGCTGAAGCCCTCCAGGCTTAAAATGGCCAAGGTTGGAGACCCCTGATCTAGTCCAACCCCCTGCCCAAGCGGGAGACCCTACACCATTTCTGACAAATGGCACAACTCTTCCTGAAAGTCTCAAGTGATGACGTTCCCACAACTTCTGTGGGCAAGCTGTTCCATAACAGCTTCCATTGGGAAGACCATTGAAAGACACCGTTGGTCCAGATCTGACTAGTGATTTGGCTCTGGACAGGTAGAATAGAACAGAATAAAACTTTGGCACTTTAAACCTAGACTAATCGGCATACATTAAAAGGAAATTTCGTTGCTTTCAGCTCTCAAAAGATAACCATTATGCATAGACACACGTACACACACATAGATGTGACTATCCTTCCTATTCATAGCATTTCTTTGCCCGACATCCTGTTACCTTTCCAATAAAATCATATTTTATATTTATAGGAATATTTATATTTTAGGCTTTCCTGGACATTAAAAGTGCATCAAAGCAAACTGCAATAATCTTCAGCTTGGCTGGAGTATACATTCTCTTTAGCTGTTCAGTTTTGTTCCATCAGATTTATTTGAATCTGTCTTTGAATACCAATCAGTGGATTCTCCAAACTTGAAAAAGCAGACTTTTAAACAAATGAGATGGAAGAACTGCTATCTCTCTCTCCCTCTCTTAAACCACCCTATCATTTTGTCCTGTAGCACCTACACATCCATTTTCACCCTTCCCCAAAAAACAAAAAAAATCCCTCTAACATATGTATTTTCTATGTGCCACCTTATTTGGCACCTTGCCTTTTATTCATTTCTGCTTTGTTGTATGCTGTTGCTGCCAAAGCTGAGCAATAAAGAGACTAACTATCTGACTTGTTCTTTATTGACTATTCAAAGGTTCCAAAAGACCGAGTCTTGAGGCGGGTGCAAGAATATGTTCAGCAGACTCGATGCTTCCAGAAGCTCCATCCTAACGTCCTAGCCAAGGTTCTCAAAAAGGGAATCATCTATACGAACAAAGATATTGTAGTAATAAACAAGCCTTATGGACTTCCCGTCCATGGTAAGTGTAGTATAATGCTGATTTTCTAGTAATGTTGATAAATTATTAGACTGGTTGGGTAATAAATGTCCTGCTGAGAAGTCAAAAGATTTGGTATCTGTTACTGAGGCTGTATAGGAATTCATCCTGTGTGTCATGCCCCTGTTAGAATCTGACTCTGGGGGAGAGGAGAAACAGCTGACAGGGAGTGTGGCTCCGGAGGTTGTGAAGGAAACTGGGGAAGGGCACAGGCTGGCTGGGCATTCAGAGGAATACCCAGGCCCATCCCCTCTTCATCCTAGGGCACACAGGGAGGAGCAGATAAGGGAGAAATGTGAATTGGATGGTCTACGGGGCAGGAAAGGGCCTTGATCCCCTTCATGGGCTGCAGCTGTGAAGATTATTTAAAAGGACAAACTGCGCATGGGCCAGTGCTGGAAGCAAAGCGTGAAAATATTTATAGTCTGCCAGTTCTTATCTGAGTTCTGGCATCCCCAGTGTGTGTATTTCAATATCTGTGGACATCTTCAAGCCCTTATCCTGCCTTGTCTCATTAATTCTTCAGTGTGGTTTGTGTTGTTTTTTTTCTAGTTATATGTATTTTGAGTTTGAATGGAAGTTCTTCCTTTTTGCAACTGTTTGTGGGGGAGTTTTTACTCCAGTCAATGGTAATTGGACCTTTGAAGCCAAACTGAAGGAATTAAAGGGACTTCACCTGTTTTTGTGAGTTTGTTGCTTTTGTATCCCACCCTGGGTCATCACACTATGGAACTAGGTTTTATTTTGCTTTCAGAATGTAGCTTGAGACTTCCTAATTATATATGTGGTAGATACTTTATATTGTTGATTCTCTAAGCAAACACTGTTTTTGTTTTGGTATACTGCGTAGACTGGTATTAAAAGCAATAAAAATAACCTGAGATTCATCATCTGTCTGAGCATCTATGTTTTCATGGTAATATAGATATTGGAGTGGCAGCAAAAAACACCCAACACTCAGATTACACTGATATGTGTTTTCCCAAGTAGCTTAACATAAAAATATATATATTTTCCTGAAATTGGTTCAACTTGAGTTTGATGCACAAATTTGGAAATGCTGTAGCATAAATAAAAAACATAACTTTGAAAATTATGTTATTTGTGTTGAGTGTAAAATAGTTTGGTTTAGCTTAATGGAATAAATGAACCTAACAATTATTTGTAAGCTGAGATTTTGCATTATAGGTGAACCTAGATTATCTCTGCTTCACAGGTGGCCCTGGCGTGAAGACATGCGTTACAGATGTGCTGCCAGTACTGGCCAAGATGTTAGATGGCATGAAAGCTGAACCTCTGCACTTATGTCACCGGCTGGACAAAGAAACTACTGGAGTGATGGTCTTAGCAAAAGATGAGATGATTGCACACCGGGTCCAAGAGATGTTCAAAACCCGTCAGGTGGAAAAAAAATACTGGTAAGAGAAATCTTACAAATGACAAGTAATTTGTTATTGGGGCTTGATCATGTTGTTATTGGGACTTGATCATCAAATTTACTAAGGACCACACTTCTACAGTTTGAATTATAGTATGAGTAGAATCCAGCAGCCCTTGGTCTTCATGCAGAAAGTGTTGCTTACTATTGGAGAGAACTAAAATCCCTCCCTGTTGTTTTCACAGGGCAATTTGTATTGGAAAACCAGAGCCGGAAGAAGGGCTAGTGGACATTCCCATTATGGAGAAAGAAGTGGACAGCCACCAGTCGCATTTCAAAGTGAGTATTCCTGGCAGCAGAGACTTGCCGGTTGTAGCCATAGTATTTCGCTTGGAGACCACTGATTTAGTTATTGCTTACTGGAGAGCGTTTATGCAGGTTTAGGATTAGCACCCTTGATTCAGGGAACTCACCAGCATCTTCACCAACATGGATACCAGTTCCTGAAAGAAGTGCTGAACAACTTGTACCCCAAGTATCATTAAA
Source organism: Pseudonaja textilis (assembly GCF_049901715.1). Classification (NCBI taxonomy): domain Eukaryota; kingdom Metazoa; phylum Chordata; class Lepidosauria; order Squamata; family Elapidae; genus Pseudonaja; species Pseudonaja textilis. The sequence continues at coordinate 15,873,407 of NC_141998.1, read as the reverse complement.
GTAAAGGTAAAGGTTCCCCTTGCACGTACGTGCTAGTCATTTCCAGCTCTAGGGGGTGGTGCTGATCTCCGTTACAAAGCCAAAGATCCAGCGCTGTCCGAAGACATCTCCGTGGTCATGTAGTCGGACATGACTAAACGCCGAAGGCACACACAACCTTCCCACCAAAGGGGTCCCCATTTTTCTACTTGCATTTTTTACATGCTTTCAAACTGCTAGGTTGGCAGAATCTGGGACAAGTAACAGGAGCTCACTCCGTTACATGATGCTAGGGATTCGAACTGCCGGCCTTTCTGATCGACAAGCTTTGCGTCTTAGCCACTGAGCCACCATGTCCCCTACTAAGTATCACTACTGTACCATAATTGCACTAATTTGTGGGGTGCTTTATTTGGAGAGGGGTTAGTGCCTTCAAATCAGTCTTAATTCTTAGCAACTGGCTTGACAAGTCCTTGCAGTCTTCTAGAATCTAGATAACATTTCAAAAGTTTTTTTGCCATGGCCTTCATCCTAGGGCTGAGAGAGGACTGATCCAAGATCCCTCATTTGGCTTCATGCCTGAAGTAGGAATAGAACTCTCAGTCTCCTAGTTTCTGGACTGATGTCTTCACCACTACATCAAACTGACTTTCCTGTTATACATATAATATTTATGTATAACTGGCGGGCCCACTTCAAATTGAGAGCAAGCATTAGTCTCTAAAAGGCCCACAGTTCTTATGTTGCCTGTTCCCCTCTAGCTGCCATACCTAAATGAGGTGATTTTGGATGTTCTGGATTACCAGTGGAGCAATTCAACGGTTTTCTCCATTCTATGTAACCTATTAATCTTCTCAGCTGTTGTCCTAATGGCTTTTTGGATGTTATGAAGAATTGATTTTGAATCATGTACATTTTTAACTTAGATGACACTTGCGCCAAATTATCGTCTATCTTTAGAAGACAAAAAGTTGCGCAAAGTGCGCCGGAACAGAGATGCTCAGTTGGCAGTGACTCGGTATCGTGTGCTAAGCAGCTGGTCCACTTGTTCTGTTCTTGAATTGGAACCAATCACAGGTAAGCAATTGCATGCCCCTTTCTTTGATGCTTCCCATTGCCTATCCTGTTCTCTTACAGTTGGTGTTAAGAAACATCAAATCAATACCCATAAACCTCAAGCATCTGAGAATCTGACCTTTTTTTAATCTTGTTTTTTTTCCCACTGAAACTACCGTATATACTTGAGTATAAGCCGAGTTTTTCAGCACATTTTTTGTGCTGAAAAAAACCCCCTCGGCTTATACTTGAGTCAGATTCCCTCTGAAAAAAAAATGGTGTGGAGCTCTGGAGCTGGGCAGCCGCTTCCCTGCTTCCGGGTTTCCTTTGCAACTTGTAAGCATGGGGGTAATCGGAAGCAGAAAAGTTCTTGCATGAGGATGTATTGTTTTTTCTTTATTTAACTGTTTTTAGGGGTGGGGGGAGACCCACCGTCATGTGAGAATGCTCGGACACAAAATCTATCCGCCTGAAAATAAGTGTGTGTGTGTGTGTGGGGGAATTTTAACAGAGGGAAGACATAGGGAGAAGGCAAAAGCGACGGAAGATCCTTCAGGGGAAACTGAGGGGAGACTCACCCTTGGTCCAGATGAGCCCCTTCCCGCCCCTAAGGAAGCAGAGGCAGCCAGCAAGGGCAGGCAAGCCCGCTTTGCGGACTCCGTCCGTCCTCACTCCCACCCACCCACCCAAAGCCACGTCCCCAATCACGCAGCCCAGAATCGCCCTCCCTCAGGGGGCAGCAACGATGCCCGGTGTTTCCTGAAACAAGAAGCTCCGCCGTGCAATGAAAGTGCCCTGGCTCTAGGCTCAGAAAACAACGTGAGCCGAGGTGGCTTTGTCTCCTCAGCCCTAGCTGCTTTAAGTCCGCTCGAGAGGAGGAAGGGGAGGAGGAGGTGGTGGTAGCGACTCGCGATCTCAGAAAACAACGTGAGCCGCTGCCACCACCTCCTCCTCCCCTCCTCCTCCCGAGTGGACTGAAAGCAGCTAGGGTTGAGGAAAAGCCACCTCGGCTCGCGTTGTTTTCTGAGATCGCGAGCCGCTGCCACCACCTCCTCCTCCCCCTCCTCCTCCCGAACGGACTGAAAGCAGCTAGGGCTGAGGAAATGAAGCCACCTCGGCTCGCGTTGTTTTCTGAGATCGCGAGCCGCTGCCACCACCACCTCCTCCCCTCCTCCTCCCGAGCGGACTGAAAGCAGCTAGGGCTGAGGAAATGAAGCCACCTCGGCTCGCGTTGTTTTCTGAGATCGCGAGCCGCTGCCACCACCACCTCCCTCCCCTCCTCCTCCCGAGCGGACTGAAAGCAGCTAGGGCTGAGGAAATGAAGCCACCTCGGCTCGCGTTGTTTTCTGAGATCGCGAGCCTAGAGCTCAGAAAATAACGCGAGCTGCTGCCACCACCTCCTCCTCCCCTCCTCCTCCCGAGCGGACTGAAAGCAGTTAGGGCTGAGGAAACGAAGCCACCTCGGCTCGCATTGTTTTCTGAGCCTAGAGCCAGGGCGCTTTCATTGCACGGCGGAGCTTCTTGTTTCAGGAAACACCGGGCGTCGTTGCTGCCCCCTGAGGGGAGGGCAATTCTGAGCTGCGCGATTGGGGACTTCATGGCTTTGGGTGGTGGGAGCAAGGACGGATGGAGTCCGCGGCCGGGCTTGCCTACCCTTGCTGGCTGCCTCTGCTTCCTTAGGGGCGGGAAGGGGCTCATCTGGACCAAGGGTGAGTCTCCCCTCAGTTTCCCCTGAAGGATCTTCCATCGCTTTTGCCTTTCCCTATGTCTTCCCTCTGTTAAAATTCCCCCCACACACACACACTTATTTTCAGGCGGATAGATTTTGTGTCCGAGCATTCTCACATGACGGTGGGTCTTTCCCTCCCCCCCCTAAAAACAGTTAAATAAAGAAAAAACAATATATCCTCATGCAAGAACTTTTCTGCTTCCGATTACCCCCATGCTTACAAGTTGCAAAGGAAACCCGGAAGCAGGGAAGCGGCTGCCCAGCTCCAGAGCTCCACACCATTTTTTTTTTCAGAGGGAATCTGACTCGAGTATAAGCCGAGGGGGTTTTTTTCAGCACAAAAAATGTGCTGAAAAACTCGGCTTATACTCGAGTCAATAAGTTTTCAGTTTTTTGTGGCAAAATTAGGTGCCTCGGTTTATATTCGGGTCGACTTATACTCGAGTATATACGGTAAATGAAATGCTATCAGATTGAAGCCTTTATTATTGTTTGATGTATGCAATAATCAAAAATTTGCATCATTACAACAGTAAATAAAATGGTAGATGTTGCAAAAAGCATGGAAGAATTGAGAAAAACAGTGAAATAAGAAAATATAAAGGCTGTTATCCTAGTATAATATAACAAGGTCAAAGTTAATAGACAAAACTGCCTGGTGGAAGAGAAATATCTGTATACTTGGCATGTCCCTTAAGGGAAGACATTGTATTATTAAACTACTGATATCCCTTTCTGCCTTTTTTCTGCTAAAATTTGGATATCAAGCTGTTTGAATCAAACAAAGCTTCAATTTTCCCTCAAGATAAATTGCATATAAAAGTCATACTGTTTAACTGACCAAAACCAACCAAATATATTGAATAGTCATGCCTCTTACCTTTTTCCCCATACATTGTTCATTATGCAGGAGTGAAGCATCAAATCCGAGTCCACTTGGCTTATGGCTTAGGTTGCCCAATCCTTGGGGATCACAAGTATTCTCACTGGAGCAAGCTAGCCCCACAGGTAAGAGGGGGGCGGGTATTAAGAAGAACCCGGGGTGGATGTGGGCATGAACTAAAATCCAAAAACATGATAGAGTGAAATGGGCTTCAGGGTAGTTAGGATTGCCAAATAATATTTTGCTGGACTCATCATAATTAGAAATGCAAGTGGATCATCGTTTCTTTTCCTTTTTTTATGCACATACAGAAACTCTCTCAAGGTACACTGAAGAAACTGGGTTTGGAACAAGTCAAAGCCCGTTACCTCCCTCTCCACCTACATGCCTGCAATCTCACCCTGCCTCCGATAAACAGCAACGAGGAGCAGAAAATCCACTTACTTTGCAAGCCACCCATCTTCTTCAAGCTCTCCTTAAAACGGCTAAAGCTAGAATTACCAGCATCAGAACAAAAAGAAACGAAGACTGATTAGCTATGCTACTTTGTTAATGGGACTCCTTTCCCTGACTTTATAAAGTCCCCATGAAAGGGGAAGCACCTGGAACCAGGTGTTTTCAGCTGTAAAATCACAACATATGCTTCTCTGGAAGCTTGCAGCCTTTCAGAGGAAATCTTCCTGTCTGGCAGCTGAAAATAGAACCAAGGGACGGTCACAGATCTCCCAGGGCCTGTTTGCTGGTTTCAGTTGAAGTTGGGAGATTTGAAAGGATTAATACAGTTTATATGAGCTGCTATACCTGGAATAACAGTTAGCTGGGCACATTTTTTTCAGTATTTGAGAATCAACATATACCTGACGCTTAGTCAAACAGAGTTAGTCTACTTAAATAAAAGATGAGGCCTGTGCTGCATGAATGTGATGTAACTGGAACAGAGATATTGGGGAGAGGAGAGGAATACTCAGAGGTTCCTTATGATTGGGGTATGCAATAATCGATGGAGCTATGAATTGGGGAGTTCTTGGTTCACATCTCGCTTCTGCCTTGAGCTTATAGGATAGCGTTAGGAAAGTCAACCTCAATTTTCTCTCGCAACTGCAATAGAACACAAAACTGCTTTATCCCAAGTCTGGCTACTGATCTGCTAGTGAGAGTCAAACTGCCAAATTGCAGGCAGCTGGCAGGCAGCAGAAGTAGCCTGCAGTACTGCATTCTAACCACTGTACCACCACGGCTTTTATTGTAAAGGCATTGTAAAGATTACAGATAGCCTACACAAAATGTCTTACATATTCTCAAACATGGATGGTTTTAATGCATCACTGAAGCATCGCTGTTGCTTTGTCTCTTCAGTTGCCAGTTGCAACAAGCCAATCTTTACTTTCACTGGATTTTTTGGGTTATCGCATTCCTTAAACCTAGGTTAATAACCCAAAATTGAGTGAAAGTGGTTTATCTATAGGTAATACCACACAAACCAATTACAACTGGGACATTTAAATTGGCTAAACATGTTTTACCTACATTGAGTAAAAAGGTCTTTTTGATAAGTGGTTTTGGATAATGAAGCAAAATGTTTAGGAAGCACAACCCTAAACTAAGGGAAGACAACTTCCATTAGCATTTGGGCCCTGCTAGACTGCCTTGTTGAAAACCTATTCTGGGAAGACATTATAAGGTGCAAACAGATTTGATACTCACTGGCAAGTCTTTATAAACTTTTTTGTCTGTTAAATGCTTTGAAATTCACCCCTTCAAAAAAGTAATTTTACAGTATAATTATTCTTTTGTATTGCGTGAGTGCCAGTGAGCCACCATGTTTCCTGCTAAGGGTTTTAAAACAAAACATCAGTTGATTTGGGTGTATGTGGTATGCACATACATTGAGAATTGGAAATAACTAAGTAAAAAAATTTAGAGACTCTACTGACTCATTTCTGGTATCTTTGATTCCTGTATTTTTCCTACCATATGTATCACTTTTGGGCATAATATGTATATATGCTATCTTTTTGGGCTTAGCATTACAAAAACTGCAACCCGAGTCCACTTCCATCTTATTTGCTTTTGATTACTCTCTCTTTTTTTCTAATTAGAGTAAAACACCATGTGGTGGCATTTAGGGCTACAAATCTAAGGAAATGCCATTATTTAACTTTATGGCTGATAGTCAGTAGAACTGTAAGTGGCATTTTATTACAGTATTTCTGGAATGTGGGATAATTGCATAATATTGGGAAATACCAAATTTCAGAACTACTAACTAATCTCTGATTTTTTAAAAATTTTGAGATTTTAGGCCCATTTTTCATTCTAAAGGGTAGCCTTGCATATAGCAATAAGTAGCAATAAGAATATTCTGATCTTCTATAAAGTGATCCCACAAGTGTTATTAAAATAATTTAGAATGGTTCTTACAAAAATTAGAATAACAGACTGGGCTTGACTGTATTTACTGCAAAAAATATGTTGGTGTCCACTGACAAACTTTATTAAAGGAGTAGCACTATACAAAAATCAGAAGTAGTTCGGGGAGAAAACAGGACACTGATTTATGTGTAAAGAATATTGGAGGTCTTGGTAGCCCTAGAAAGCCACATATATGCAAATTCAGCCACTGCAGTTTACAGGAGGAGAGATACGTTAGTCTATGATCAAAGCATAAACTTTTCTGAATTACACAGCAGTTCCTCAGATGCAGGGAACGCCTAAACTAACATAGATTGTTAACTAGGATAATATGGAGGGGGAAGATGTGGTATGTGTGAGAAAAATTACCTTATCAATTATAGTGTGCTAAAAATGTGCAGAAACCCATGAAAACTCTGAGGTTGCCCGGAATCTTTCCATATGTTAAGCTTTGGAGATTTAACATGTTATTTTGCTTCTTATTTTAGCAAAGAAAATCACACAGCTGGGAATTGGGTTTGCCACCAATTCAAGCAATATGCTTTAGGAGCAGCAGTAATTTGTCTGATGGCCACATGCAAGTTGTGGATTATCTAAGTTGCAGATCCTTATAACTATGTTTTAGAACTGGGATGGGAAGGTTGAGAGAAAGAGGAAAATGCAATGAAACTTTAGAATCATCTGGTTTTATGGCAAACACAGAAAAAAGAGTTGCAGATTCACATTACTAAACCACAAAAATAAAACCCTTAGGTGTTCTGAGTGGGATTCTCTCTCCCACCTTTACCTTTTAAGATATAAACTGTTGACCAGCCATCTGATACCCACCCCTGGAAATTGCTGGATCTGAAAATCGAATACACTGGCTTACCTCTTTACCAGTGGTGGCTAGAAATAACATCTGCTTATGAAAGAGGGAGATAAAACCACACGGCCCAGCCTTGCCATGTTAAGCCTGTGGTTGGCCAGAAACAGTGGAGTCCTTTACCAATCACAGCATACCCCCAGTCAACGGCTCTATTTCTGGGCTGAGGGTAGTTGCAGAGAACAGGTTGCCCTGTAATTATCATTCTGTTTAGCAAACAGCCAAGCTGGTCATTTACAACTGCCTGATGCTTAATTCCCCATGGAGGAAACCTAAGGCATCCATCGTCAAGACATCTCCCACCTTAGATGCAGCTGAGCCCTTGGAGAAGCTGCCTCTTCTGTTGTGTGCGTGCTTGGCCCCTTTAGAACAGAACCATGTCAATTGCACACACGGCTGGCAATTACATGCTCTCGGATGCGCTGCTGCCAGAGCCAAACAGGTCCAGGGCAAAAGGGCTTCACTTGGAGCTGCCATGCGATCGCATCATGAAGTTTGTCACAGTGGGGCTCCCACTCTTCTTGGTGTCTCTCATGTTTGCCCAGGAATTTTCCACTGGTAGGTCGATTTATTATTCTTTGAAGAGGGTGGAGGGGTGACCAATGTTGTTTCTCGAGGCCTTCCGAGGGGCTGAAGGAGATGCCAGCAGGGGGGGCAAGGACAACATTTTCATTCTTTTTTTAAAAATGAGTTTACTGCAAGCCCAGTACGCTAACTTGAAACAGATTTCGATACTGAATGTAGCATTTGCAAAATCAATCCAGGAGTTTCATATCTGAAGCCTTGACTCTCTGGATTCACTGTGGACTTCAATAAATATAGGATTGAATTATGAAGCGCATTCAAACCACACCGTACAATTTTAATATATAAAATGTGACATTAGACATTTTACTTCTAGCGGACAGTGATGTGATTTTACTTTTAGCAGACAGTGATGAAGAAAATATGTCAATCATCAGCCTGACTGGTGCTTCTAATATAGGGAAAATTAGATGTTTCAAGAGACACAGTTAAAAATTATTCCATATACAGGATTTCATTGCAGTAAGTAGTAGCTGATTGCAGTTCTTATCCAATGGGCTTCTCCAACCAACAAAGGGGAAGCTCTGAGATGACAGTTCCAACAGATTTAGAGAATATCAGTCGGAGTAGCTTGGAGAAATCCAGCTTCAAATTTTCACCCAGTCATGAAGTTCATTGGGTGGCCTTCAAACAATCACTGCTATCTTTCAGTGAGATTTTTGTGATGCAAGGGCTGAATCCAAATACGTATCTTGGAAAAGAGACACTGGAATATTGATGTTTCTTTTTCAAAATAAGTCCCATTAAGTTTGGTAGCTGCAATTCCAGGTATTTTTCCTTGGAAACAAGACCCATTAAACACCACAAAAGAGATAATTCAGAAGAACCAGCACTACACCGAATAAGGGAAGACATAAAGGTACCTATTCCAGAAGCAACAGTGTCTCGTTTGATAGTATGTACCCAAAACAGGATGATCCGTGTGTGGTTTTGCACAAATCTGACATTGGTTAGATGAGGTTTCATGGCTGCAATTTCACAGCCTGCCTCAGGAATTCATTTCTGGAAAAGAATGCCTGTGTGAGGTTTAGTCGATCCAGATGGAATAAACAAAACTTATTTCTCTCTCTGGCTTGCCTCAAAGCTTGTAAAATATTTTTAGGGATTGATTTTTTTTTTTTAGCACACCCAGCCCACAGAGATGATGAACAGAAAGAGTTTACAAGAACTGCCACAGTAGGGACAGCATAATGGGCCCAATTTCTTAATTACTTTAAAAAACGGGGAGCAGTTTGATGCCAAATGTTGGCTAAGAGGGATTAAGGTTGGGCACGGATCTCATCTTGGTAGACTGCAAAGACCATCCATGCTGAAGGTGGTTCAAAACATAGCAGAGAAGCTCTCCGTTTTTACTATCGTAGAAGAAGCCGATGGATGTTGTTGCAGTGTTAGAAAGAAGGATGAAGATGAGTATGATTCTCTTTCTCTGTCATAGGATCCCAAATCAGTTGCTTCTCTCCTGGCAACTTCACAGCAGAGCAGTCTCATTTTGTTGATGCCGTGTGCTGGGATTCCTTGCTTCGCTACAATTCTGAACCTGCAAGGGACGCTGCATCCAATTCCCTCTGGGTCTTCAAGGTATCGGGGTGAAGAACGCCATCCGTTATCTCTTGGGTGCACAACAGGTGGATCCCGGGGCATAATTGGTAGTAGTCTACCCCAGTGTATCTCAATCTTGGCCACTTTAAGAGGGGTGAACTTCCAACTCCCAGGAATTCTGGAAATTGAAGTCCACCCCTCTTAAAGTGACCAAGGTTGAGAAACGCTGTTCTACCCTTCAACCGACCACACTCTTCTCGTTCTGTTTTACTAGGTCTTCCCATATTCTTTGCTGGTCATTGCAGTTGCCATGTACCTGCCTTATCTGCTGTGGAAGTATGCAGCTGCCCCCTCACTCAACTGCGATTTGTTCTTCATCATTGATGAACTAGATAAATCCTACAATCGTTCCATCCGCTTGGTGCAATACATGGTGAAGCTCCAGCAATCGGAAGAGGATCCAGAGGATTTTTGGGAGGAGCTTGACCTGTAAGTGACAGGCGGATCTGTGATCTGCATGCTAAATTTCCATTTCCATTCCCAGAATTTTCACTTACAAAACCACAGATAATAAGAAAGCATTACATTGTAAATTTCTCCCTGCGTTCGTATTAGAATTAGAATTCTTAGATTGGACACACAAGGAATTTGTCTTGGTATATAGCAGTGATTATTCTTGAGGTTATTCTTCATTAATCTCCAGGACTGTCCTTTTCTGGGTTGGTTGTTTTTAAGTCCCACACATGGAAAAAGTAGCACATCGCTAGAAGAGTGCTAGTTTATCCTTATTTTTGTTGTTTTTCCCCCCAAGGGCTCGCAGTGAGAGATACTTTGAGTTCCCTCTCCTGGAGAGATACCTGACTTGCAAGCAACGTTCCCATTACTTGATCATCATTTACGTATTGAGGAACCTCTTCCTCCTCTTTCTTCTGGCTGTCAGCTGCCTCTACTTGGGATACTGTCACTTGCAGGTCTTTTTTCATGATAAATTCAGATGTTCAATCAAGGAAGGGCTTCTCGAAGAATCTGATGTTCCAGACTGGATTCCTTGCAAGCTGGTTTTCTTCTCCATTTTCCAAGTTACCAGCATCTGCCTTGGGTCTGTGTACATCCTTCTGGGCCCAGTTGTCCTCTACCACCTGCTTCAGCTGTGTCAGTGGGACAAGCGGCTTCTGTCCATTTATGAAATGCTGCCAGCATTTGATCTCCTGAGCAAGAAAATGCTGACTTGCCCATTTAATGATCTCAACATCATCTTACTCTTCCTGCGGGCCAACATCTCCGAAGTCAAATCTTTCAGTAGACTGAGCGTACTGAGTACTCTCAAGGATATTTCACCCAACAAAGAAAGCATAGACACAGTCGTGGATTTTATGACCCTCCTTGCTGGCCTGCAGCTAGCAAAGCCAAAGCATAATTCCAATGCCAACGAGAATTTGCTCCATCTTGAGAATGAAGCTGGTAAGTAAAACCCACTGAAAACTGCTGAAATCTGCTGGTTTCTCCAGGTATTTTTTTTTTATTGTGCAAAATATATTTCTTGTTACTCTAGTTCATGGTCAAAGTGCATTCTTTTGATGAGATATCTGTACCTTCTCTTTCGTTCCAAGGGAGCAGAAGGCAACCATGTAAATTGTGGCACCAATACTCTGCAGCCCCTATTGGCTGCTGCATTCCAAATCTCCACTGGGTCTTTGTTGGAATATAACCAGATATAACCCAAACTACTGCAGTCTGAGGTTGTGCACTTTTTAAAATATAAGCCGAGGTGTTACTTTAATCAACACTTGCTATTATTGGATAGGCCTCACAAGTTCTCCTCCTTTTATGGAGAGCTCTGGGAATTTTCTTTCCTTGAAAGTGAGGAGGAGAAAGCATATGCAATATCACTTTCTGTACCTACTGGGGGAAGGATTGGGGGTGGAATCATTTATTTCCCACATGACTGACCTGGTTTTATGGTGGTTTTTGTGGTGGTTGCTAAGCAAAGCACTGCTGTCATTATGCAAATCCACTGCTTGCTATGGGGAGCTTTTGCCAAAAGTCAGAAGTAAACTCTGGTTTTCAGCAAGAATGTCGTAAATTGTAGTTGGTTGCCAAATGCCCAAAATGTGGTCATGAGACTGTAGAGGGCGGGGCCTGTTGGAACTTCAGTCATAAAGACCTTTTGGGGGGATCCTTCATAACTATGAACACTCACTAAATAGCTGGTCAAAAGTCAAAGATCAACAGTTCATACTGTTTTATTGGACTATTATATGCTACCACAGTCACTTTTCTCGAGATAGGAAGTCATATAGATTTGCTTAATAAATAATTAAATATGTTCCCCTTCAGACTCCTGGAGGAAAATAATTCAAATATCTGAATTACAATATCCAATTCCAATCTAGGAACTCATTCTAGGAATGCATCATTTTAAAGTTTTCTTTCTTTCTTTTATACCAGAAATGAAATCTATTTTGGAAACCAAAGAAAACTGACTCAGGAATGGATTCGATAGAGCAGCAAAACCGCAGAAAAAAATGGAACTAGTGAAGAGCACTGAGCGTAAAGAGAGACTTTTCTAAGGCTTTTTCCTGGGTGTATTTTGGGTCATCTTTATTTATTCTTTTTTGGAAGGCAAGCAACTGTTCGTTTTCTGGTATTACATCCATGAGTTTCACCCTTATAATAAATATAAGTGTGCAGGTTACCTAATGGAACCCTAAATTTTGCATTTTTTACAGTCTCACTTTCTTATAAAGCTAGATTTATATTTCCTCTATGACAAATTCAACACTTCTGGTCCTTTAGATCTTTTGCTGCTTTCCTTAAGCTTGTAAGATCCTTGTTTTAAAAGTAGACTTTTGTTATCTCAAGTTTTCTACTCTGAAATCACTAAGAAGTATATAAAAAATAAACCTCGTGCATTTTTAAAATACTGGATGCACACAATCCGTGATGGAAACAGTTTGAAATGCACCTTAATTCCTTTACACAAGAAAGTGAAGCTTAAAAGCTGGCTGAAACTGATAAAGCTGAATCATCTTTTCAATGTTATACAACTTTGGATGATTGATTTAAAATTATATTCTTTAAACTTGGCACTATCATCATAAAGACCAGTGATTAGGTTCACAGGTCTATTCATCCATTGTTTACTACATAAAATTATAATCAGCTTAGATAAGCCACGACCCCCTTTTTAAAAAAATAAGTGTTAAAAACATGCTGAGCCAAAGCCAAACATGGTAGTTTAAGTACAACGTATGAATGAGGCTTATGCTTCTTGTACTCACTAGTTGACTTATCAGAGCTGAGCCGCAAGTTCAACCAGAAGCAGACTATTCAGAGAAAATTCTGTGTTCTAAATAATTTATGGTTTTAAATATTAGGGGCTGGGGGCTTGGGGGAGTTTGTACGTGGTGCCTTCATGTCAGACTTGAATCTTAGGAGACTGTAGAGACTTTTTTCCTGAAGGTGTTTTCTTTGCACCATTTTTGTACGTGATTTTCTCTTGCCTTCTTCCCAGGGCTCACGAAGGACTGGTCCAAAGTCCCCACAGTTTAGTTCCTAATGTGGGACTAAGGCTAAGGCCAATTTCTAACCCTGTGCCTTTAACAATGACACCAAACTGGCTTTCTTAAAGTTTAAGACCAACCTTTTAAATTGTTCCTGGGAAGAAGGGAAGACAGAAATCCAATACAATTAAGCTAATGCTCTTCTCTTCAGCATTCAGCAGCGACATGGGTGTTGTGTTTTAGATGGATAGTTTTGATAAGCAGCCAAATTGCTGCAAAGTGATCATGAATTATAGCAGGTATAAATAACACTAACAAGGAAGATCAATTGTCTAGCAAATCCATTAACAGAATCTCACAGGTAATTGAATCAGATTGCCTTCAATGCTCAGTGGAAAGGCAACATATAAACAAGTGTGACAACATGGAGAGAAAGGTACCACCTTAGATTCTCATGTAAGATATCAAAGCATAAAGGCACTGAAATGATCTACGCAAAAGAACGTATGCATCAACTGTCAAAATTAACCATAGCTTAGTTTTCTTTTTTTTCATATAGAGAATAAGATCTTGGACTTACAAACATATAAAAGAAAACACACTATATTATTTATAGCGAGGATGGGCATATTTAGAGGAGGGCAAGGAACTGTAGAGTGGGCAATTCAGGGACAGGATTGTCACCCTTGTGTTTAACCAGAAATCTTTTTCTCTTGAAGGTTTTTTTTTTTTTTTTTTTGCAAATAGCTCTGCTTGGAAGCATCCTGAAGCTATCTGCATTTATCTAGCTCAGGGGTGTCAAACTCGCAGCCTGTGGGCTGGATGCATCATGCGCTGGCGATGCCTACGCCCATTTTAACAAAGGAGAAAGAAGTCACGATACATTATGTCACAGCAACATGACGACGCGAGTTTGACACCCCGGTCTAAACCTTGTGAGAAAAATATGCTGCAGCCCATACATTATTAGAGGGGGGGAGTGGTATGGTGGCCTAGAATGGAGCTCCTGTCTCACAATCAGGAGGCTGTGAGTTCGATCCTAGGTAGAGGCAGATATTTCTCTCTCTGGGCACAATGAGAATGTATCTGCTGAACAAAACTCTGCACTGGCGACAGGAAAGGCATCCGGCCATTAAACACTCTGCTAGCTCCATTCATTTGCCCAGACTTCTCCCCACAAAGGATTATGGGGTCATTAAAAGATGATGATGATGACACATTATTAGAGGGAAGACCTAAACTTAAATCTGTGGCATCAAATTCCTTTATACAATTCCCGCCAGGGTGAATTATTAAATAATCAAACTTTTAGGCAAGAGGGGATTATTTTAATGGAGACTACTTAAATCAGAAAGACAATTTGTAACTTTTAATCATGGGTGGAAGTCATACCACTTTGCTATTTCAGATAATTTCCTCAACAACAACAACAACAAGCATACCAATTGGCACAACAAACGCAAGTATAGCTCATTCATGTTTACATGGTACAGGATCATTATCTAAAATATTTACCTATGCAAACCACAGCAATCTAAACACCCACAGATTTCTAGAACTATGAAAGAAGAGCAATTGTAAACCAAGAATTTTTGTCTGGCTCTTTCTGTACATTTGTGAAGATTTTATCAAATGTAGGCCCTGCTCCAGTTTACTCTTAAATACGTAACAGATAGTCCTCAACTTGCAATCACAATTGAGCCTTAAAATTTTGTTGCTAAGCGAGACAGTTGTTAAATGAATGTTGCCTCATTTTATGACCTTTCTTGCCAGTTAAGTGAATCACTGCAATTGTTAAGTAATACCTTTGTTAAGTGAAGCTGGCTTCTCCAATTGACTTTATTTATTTATTTATTTAATTTTGATCATGTGACCATGGAAAGCTGCAATGGTTAAGTGTGAAAAAGAGTCTTAAGTCTTTTTTTTCAGTACCATTGTTAATGTTGAACAGTCACTAAACGAACTGTTCTAAGTCAAAGACTACCTGTACAGTGTTTGGAGTTTACTCCCAGATACAAACGCTAATTACTAGAAGGTTTGGGACAAATTACTACAATGTTCCATGTAATGTGATTCTAACTGCTAGGCAAATATCCATGCTTTTAGATAGAAAATCATCACTCCTTGCATATTAACTTACACATAAGTGTGTGCTGAATAACTGCATACTTTTGAATGAATGAATGCAAATGATGAATTTTTTTTTCCTTGGAAGTTGTTCTGCATAGAAATTTGGGGATTAATTTGAGATGCATGCCAGACGCTTACGGATTCATTTTCAAAGAATTATTCTATAGACAAACATATATCTTGCTGTGGTCTGCAGATTTCATTTTGGATATTTTTATCTAGGGTATAACTATCCATTAAATTAAGCATGACTTGGTTTTTTTTAAAAAAAGAATGGATATTACATGCAAACACTCCATATCCTTTCATTTGCAGTTAAATTGCCGTATTTGCCCTGGCTGTCTCAAACAGCCATGTAATTATAGGGAATGTTAACACTGTGCTTTTTCATTCCAACTCTTAAATTTGTTAAACAAAGAGCCATATGAGGGCTCAAAAATATAGGCACAGCACTGCAAAACATTTTAAATGAATATTCCACCCAGGGATTTTTTTTTCAGAATCACAACTGAAATTCTCAGACACACCTCCTACTTGCTCCCTAATTTAGGAAACCCGTCTAAATCATGGACCTCAGAAACCCCCTCCTATTATGGGTAATCTGAAGTATATCTCCATTTATATTCAGCCCACCCTTGTCATAGGTCAGTCTTACTCTGCTACATGAGGGACAAGATCAATCCAGGAGTGACAGCTGTTCCACAGTAAGGATGGATGGAGAAGTCACTTGGTCCATATTTAATTATAAACTTAATTCTGCATTGTCAGGTCAAGAGACAAGCTGAAACTTACTTCTACTTTGAAGTATCAACTTCTCTGAATTTTGCAAAACTCATCTATTTATAAAAAGGGGAAAGTGTACAAAAATGCCAGTATTAGTGAAAACAGCAGTTATTAGGAAAAAAACCAATTATTGCACTGAAACATACACTTTAGCTCATTGAAAAATGATTGCACAGATTTAAAAATAAAATGTCAATTTTGATTCCAGCTTTAAAAAAATACCTAATATGGAAATGGGACATTTGAAATTGTTAAATCAATGAAACGAAGAATCCACAACACACTGAAACTGATAGATTCACCCATCTATATTCCACAACCCAATGCCAGAAGTTAGTTTTCCAAGAGCGAAGTCAAATAATCTCTACCATCTGGTATCCTCTAGCTGAAATAAATCGAGCACATAAAATATCTTTCTTCTCTTGCCCTCAAGTCTTTGTTATTTAAAACAGATCAATCCATGATTATTTCTTCTTATACACTGGGAAACCTCAGGGATTTGCCTGTCTGTCTGGGAGCTGAAGTCCACAAGTCTTAAAAGTTGCCAAGCTGGAGATCTCTGGTCTAAACAGTACACCCAACAGACACCATTTTACTCTGATCCAGGGAACAGCTCTGTAAAACAATTGTTTCCCATTTTCTACTTTGGTTAACACAACCCTGTTTGCCAGATTGCTCTTCTAAAACAAACATACAACATATATATATATATAAGTGAGGAAATCTAGTTGATCCAAACCCAACATAGGGAAAACCTTCCTGGCTTTTGGCTGAAGCCAGGGATTTTGCTTGAAAAAAGAAATATACTTCTATGTTCTTATTTTTGTAAAGCGACATTGTGCTTTTAATGTAACAGTTCCTATTTGAAAGGGGTTTTTTTTTTGCTGCAAGAATTATTTCCTGCAAGTGGTAGTATCACATAATGTGGATTTGGAATACAATGAAACCCCAAACCCGGATTTTAATCTGGTCAATAATAGTTCGCTCCATGGCAGATAAGATGCAGTCTAGATATCACTTTAATGCATCTGCCAACATCACTCACCTTGGCAGGAATTGACATCTAGCAACACCTGGAAGGCCATAGCTCAGCCATTCCTTTTAGCACAAAGCTGTGGCTTGTATTAGGCTTACTCCCATTATAGTTGGCTAGGAGAGTGGAAGGGGGAAAATGTTGAGTGTTTCCTGCTTTCCTTATAACACTCCTCTGCAGATCAGCTGGAGACAAGAAGAGAGCAAATGGCTGGACCAGTATGGCATCTTACAATTGGCCCATCCAACTTGTATCTGTACTTGGGAGCTAGTCCTGCTAAATTCAGAAGGACTTAGGTTTAAATATGCACTGGAAAATCAATGTTCCCAGAGGAATCTTTTATTGATCACCCATCATGCCTTGTCATTCAGAATCCTGGCTCTCTTGGTTGTGTGCAGGTAACCAGGGATTGTTTCAGAAGTGGTTTGATTTCTAGTAAAGTACTTACAAAATAATTCCAGTTATTACGGTACCTCAGGTAGGCAGCAAGAGTAAGAACCACCCACATCTGTTCCACCCTTCCTACTATGACCTTTCTGGGAAGTAAGTAACTGGGTTGCTCGTTTTAAATTTTTTTTCTGCAGTCATCAACCTGAGTAGTTTACTACTTTAAGGAAAGTAAGCTGTAGCTGTGCTCCACACTTCTTGTTTTCGTCCGCAAAATAAGCTGCTGATTCCTCTTTCTCCTTTCAGCTTACTCACAGCAAAATCCATGCAGGGTTATTTTGGGAAAATGTAATGAAGGGAGGGGCAGGCAATTCCTGTAGATTGTAAATGGGACACTGTTTGTATTCACAAGGCCATCCAGACCAGGCGTAGCGCAAGCCCTTTATGCCATCTGAACAGGTTGGGTTCTGCAGGATTACCGAGTAGGAAGAGGATGACACAATGGAGGCAGGTTTCCAACTGCACGTTCCCTGATTCAAGCAACACACCTGCAAAAAGGCATGAGAGAGAGATTGCTTCAGTGGCAGATTCAGCATCTTTCAAAGCAACAACTGCTGAGGGCTTGGCCTTATTTTGTGAGGAAGGCTAAGGAACAAACCTTTTTGTCCTTAGTTACTACCTCTACCTGTGTCATTCCCCCCACAGTCTAAACCTCATCCTTTTAATCTTGAAGTTTCTATTAATCTCACAAAAGATACAGCAGTGACCTTCTATGTTAAGGATTAGGGGAACATGTGCAGGACAATGTATTATTGTAATTCATTAAAGCTTGCCATAGCTGAATGCCACTTAACAGGGGGACAAGTAGATAATTGTTTAGCATGTTGCTTCCTACACAACAGAAGATAATAGACAACACTTTCAGAATTTGGGAGGAAATCCCCTCTCACAACCTGTCTTTCTGGTGCTGTTTCTCCCTTCCTCTTGCCCAGTGTTTCTTAACCTCAGCAACTCTTTTAAGATTTGTGAACTTCAACTCCCAGAATATCCCTGCCACATATGCCGGCCGGGGTATTCTAGGTGTTGAAGTCCATGCTTTTTAAAGTTGCTGAGGTTAAGAAACACTGCTCTAGACCCATCTTTTCTTTCTCTAACTTTTAACAAGGCCACATATGCTGAACACATACATAGACAGGCTTAGCAGCTACATTGAAATAAATGGCAAGCGGGCTGTAATTCAAGGCATAGGGAGTCCTCCTGCATCCAGGTAGCTAACTAGAAGTATTGGACACTAACTGCTGTAATCCCAAGTCAACACCTCTTCCCCATCTTGTACCTCAAACGTCTTGTTGTCCATGTGACGCAATTGAACACATTCCTCAAAGGTGATGTTAAGAAGCCTATGGGTTTCATTCACTTCCACTTTCCGAGGATAGGGACCCTGGAAGACTATACTTTTCTCCCCATAAGCTACTGCCAATGCTCCAAGATGCAACCGATAGGCCACAGTCCGCTTATCTCGGGGGTGGATACTGAAGAACAAAGAAAAGGGATGAGAGGGCTCAATTGGAACAAAGACTCTCTTTTTGTTCCATGCTCATATTTTAAAAGGCTCTCCAGCTGGCAGCTTTCGATATTGCAAATGAAAGCTGGAAGTAAAGGTGTCATTTCACGAAGAACAAGAAATATGAATATGGATATCAAAGCTGCTTGACAGAGCGATAGATGGCATACAAATTTAATAAATGCCAGCCAAATGCTTCTAGAGCCTCTCTCATGTCGTTCTTTTATTGTCCTTTTCTGTTTACAATCTCTCTCTCTCTCTCTCTCTCTCTCTCTCCCTCCCTCCCTCCCTCTCCCTCTTCTTGATTCTGGCTCTCATTGTTGAGAGAGTCAATCTCAGGCTTCAGACATTATAAACTGCAGTGCAATTCCTTTTTCCCATGGGATAAAACCCATTTCATCAGAGAATAAGAATTTTAGTCCACAAAAGATTGTCCTCCCCAAAAAATCTGTTAAATCCTTAAGATGGCCCAAGAGCATTCAGCACTTTTATTAGAATAAGGTAACAGTCACTTTTTGGGGGAACTGGCAATCAGTACTATTTATTAGATGAGGGGTCTCCAACGTTGGCTATTTTAAGACTTGTGGACTTCAATTGCCAGAATTCCGCCACCAGCCATGATGGCCCGGAAAAAAATGGGAGTTGAAGTCCACAAGTCTTAAAAGTTGTCACCCCTGTACCAGACAGCCTGCTCTTCCAGTCTCAGCTATGCCTCTGATCAAGAGACGTGAATGCTACCCATCCTTCTTTCAACCAGCTTTGGTTCACCCTCCAAATCAATGTCACAGTCTCCCGTTTTCCCATCTACTTTTTTCTCCTCCCACATACACATCATTTGTTTCCTCACATATTCCACCTGCTTGTTTCCCTCTCTCCTTATGATGCTGTAATCTTTGACTCCCTCTACCAAGACTGATATGACCACAAGGCAGTATCAATCTTCAAAAGAAAACAGAAGCATTTTTTTAATGGGAGAAGAAAACTTCCAGGAGATTAGAGGACAGATCTCAAGCAATTTTAAAATGTACCTGCCATAAGGAGATTCATTATCACCAAGATCTATAGTAACAGCCATGAAAGTATTGGACATTCTCTTATTAGGGACATAGCCGTAGTCTGCAGTTTGATGCCACCGAATACGTGGAAATTTGCCGCTTATCTGCACGTGCTGATCTGTACATAACTAAAAGTGGGTAAAGCATGGGAATCATCAAGAAAAGGTAGCCATGGATTTCACAACTTATCTGTCATTCTAGTCAGTTCCTTCTTAAACTGAAAGTCCCCGATACAAATCATGAACAGAGCAGCTATGGAAGACTTGATCTTTACCCTTAATAACCATCATCCACTCAGTTACGATTGCAGAAACATACATATTCTGAGAATGGAAACAGTCCAAACGATCCTTCTTGGCCCGAAAGGCACAAAATCCTTGGGTTTCTGCACGGTAAGAGCAGCAAGTGGGAAAATCAAATCTTTTATATGATTTCATTGTTTCAATATTAGGCAGCCATCCTCAACATGGTATCTTTCAAATGAACTGGATCAACTCTTATAGTTCTCAGGAATAAGAATTATAGTCAGGAAGATGGGATGCTGTCTAAAGAATTATGAGAATTAAAAACCAACACATCTGGAAAACAACAAACTGGGGAATGACAAAGCAGTGGCTTCATAAAACTACATGCATTATTAAAGGCCTAATGGTTAAGATTGCTGCTTAACAGGTACAGATGCATTGTTCTCTATGGCTGAAAAAGACAGGGGCCTCTGAGGTCTGTGGTCTGAAACAGTATGCATGGATCATGCATCACAATCAGTCATAACCTGTTTAGTTTTGGCTGACTATATGTGTAAATCCAGTCATGTGCTTGGTCATCTGAACCAGTCCTCTGACTTTTTCAATAATCTATGATTAAAACTGACTACAACTTAGAGCAAAGTGCGAGTCTAGCTGACATTTGGAAGAGGAACGCGTGCATCTGGAAATATGAGCCAGTACTTATCATTGATTAAGGATTTCAGAAATAATTGGGAATAGAAGTCTAAGGCTAGATCTGACTGATTTAGCAAAATACCACTTTTCTGCATATGCCCCTTGCATTTTTATGGTGACAACCTACCATAAAACATTCATAGCAAAAGTTTGTGGGACATCTTATTTAGGAAGATTCTTCACCTTGAAAAAGGTGACATCAAAATTTGAAGGGGCAGATTTAAATGAGCCCAAATAACCTGTCCAGGAGTGCATTTCCATTGTATACTTACCTGAACAAAGCCAAAGGGAAACTGCTTGTTGGTTTGACCATCGGATCCTTCATGAAAAGCTTTTCGCCAATCGTCAATGAGTGCAGGGAAGGTGCAATTGTACATATCAGTGTTCATAAGAGTGTTGGCTTCCCCTGCAGTAAACCAAGGTCCAATACATTACCAAGGGCAGAATCAGTCCAGTCCAATCTTGCACTGATACTTAAACATACCTTGATACCATATAACTCCTTGGATGGTCATGTTGATGAAAGGGTGAATCATTGCATTCCACAGCACGGATACTTCTCGGGGACCAGCATCGAGGTACAAGGGAGGACTTCTGTAAGACAGCAAGAAAAATAATGAGTAAGGAGTTCTCACCAGGTAGAACCTGAAGGATCAGGAGCTTTCTTTGTAAAAAAAACAACAACAACAACCAGCTTGGTAGTCACAATGACTGAATTACTTTTACAAATAACTTTATTAGAGTTTTTAAACTAGAAAGATAAGAACTAATATTAGAAATAGAAATAAAAGAACTGAAAGAAAATGCTAAGCCAAAAGTGCAAAAAGAAAAAGAAAAAAAGGAAAAGAAATGCAAATGTCTTTCAAATGTCCTTTACAACAGATACAATTATAACCTGGAATTAACCTCTTACTGTAAGGTTACAACACAGACTTTCATTTTTTCCATTATCTAGTATTTTTCTAATCATCAATTTCATAATTTCATTTTTTTTCTGTTTCATGAAAAACATCCAAAACAGGCACCTGAATTTTTGACCACTAATGTCATCAAGGATCAGACCTACTTCATTATGGCAAAAAAAGAGAAGCTTTTCTTAGTAAAATAGCTTTCTTCAACTGATGTTTTTCTGGAAGGTAGCCCTTTTAACTCTTGCCATACACATAAAAGTGCAGTAGCTCATTTGCAACATAAGGAGGGTACATAATCACACACACACACTGAATGGTAGCACTCAAAGATTGTAGGGTTGGAGGAATGAGAGACATAATTAAATTATGGGTTCCTTTCATGTACTCCTCTAATTTGTTGTGAGGAAAACTGGCCCCTTTAACTGGTATGGATTAAAATGGATGATTACATATTTTCACTGCACCCAAGTTGATTTTCTATTTCATTGGACTCAACCTGAATGAAGCAATAAACTACCAGAATAGGAAAACGTCATAGTTACACAGAGAAAAGACGTTAGGAGATTGTAGTGTCATACAATTCTTTCTGAGTATTAAGCTGTAATGGTGATTCTTAGCTTAATGCAATGTGCAAACATAGGCAGGATGGTTTGCAAAGCAAGGTTTATAGCAGAGCATGTGAACAGAACCTTGGCCAATTGGAGATAAATCACAGTGAAATAAAGCCATAGCTCAGCCAATATGCAAACCCATTTTCTAGGATGGAAAGTCTCAGATTAATTAAAAAAAACAGTTAGACAAGTCAGTTTTTCTTACCTTTCAATATAGTCTAACAGACCACATTCATTCAAGGCCTTCTTGGAGGACCAGGCCTCAATTGGGGTCCCTCCCCAGGAGGTATCTATCAGCCCTATGGGGTACTTGAGTTTCTCGAACAAATACTGGCCAAACAGCCAACATACTGCAGAAAAGTAGCTGAAGTCTCCGTGGCCCAGGTTTCCTGTATAAAGGAATATTTTTCTGAAAGTTTAAAACATTTTGAGGCTTCAGAAATAATACAACTATTATCTTTATTAGAAAATATGCATTGTAAAAAAATCAAGTATGAAGGACCCATTGAAATAATTGAGCCTAACCCTCACACCATTTAGCCTTCCGATACTTGCTATTCCTCCAAATATGTTGTGCTGGCCAAGCTGCCGTTATCCCACTAAAGTGGCTAGTTCTTAGCCCACCAATCAACCATAACATGAAAAATATCTTATTGATGCTGCTGATTTCTTGCTAGAAGTTTGACTTAAGTCAGGCTCTTACTGGCCGTTGGAATGGACCACTGCAAGTTGACACCTCCAAGGTCTTGAAGTTCCACTTCTGACTGAATAAGGGCAGTGGAAAATATCCGCACAAGGGGATACTTGGATGCATCTTCCATCTCCTTGCTAGCATTGAATATCTAGGAAGCAGAGAAGATTCCATTGAAATTTCAATTAAACACAAAAGTATTATAAAGTACATTCACACTTGCAAGCAACAGAGCAAGCCAGGATCAGCTGTGATCTGCTGGTTTCTCTCCTGCCGTGTTGATATTCTAGCACATAAATGTCTCAACATTTCCTTATTAAAAAAGAAACTAAACTAGGCATAGGTATGCTTGCAGTCATAAGCTACTATGTATTGTTAGTTCTCACTTAACAACTGTTTGTTTAGTGACCAAAGTTATGATGGCAATAAAAAAAGTGACTGTGAGCATGTGATCACCATTTGTGACCAGCCAGCTTCTGATAAGCAATGTAAACCGGGAAGCTGGTAGAAGAGGTTGTCATATGATGTCTCATTTTGCAACCAAACTGGAATACCTGGAACTGCTGTTATAAGTTACCATCGTCACGTGATGTTTTGCTTAATGACCAGCACTGGAATCACCAGTCCCAATTAGGATTGTTAACTAAGGATCACCTGTATAATCCTCCCCTTTGTTTTTTTTTTAAAGATGTTCCTACATGCCCTTGGTGAATGAAAAAAGAAAATGAAGCACCTACTCCTAAATCTGCTTCATTTGTATTGGAAATTAGAACTTGTAAGATAGTTTTCAATCTAGTTTTCTATAACCCACAGAGCAGAGGTGGTGTTCAGCAGGTTCTGACCAGTTTTGGAGAACCGGTAGCAGAAATTTTGAGTAGTTCGCAGAACCGGCAAATCCCATCCCATTTTTTTTTGAATCCCACCACTGCCACAGAGTTACAGGTTACAGCAAGTAAACCAAAAACAATCAATTAGTATAGAATAGATCATGGTTAAGGCAGAATGTATGAATCACAATCTGGACTTTAGGTTGAGAGCCTAAGTATCACAGAATAGTTT
Source organism: Pseudonaja textilis (assembly GCF_049901715.1). Taxonomy (NCBI): domain Eukaryota; kingdom Metazoa; phylum Chordata; class Lepidosauria; order Squamata; family Elapidae; genus Pseudonaja; species Pseudonaja textilis. The sequence continues at coordinate 15,849,691 of NC_141998.1, read as the reverse complement.
ATCATAAGAATAAGCCCAAAATATCCTTTTAACAAAAGTAATTCTCATCCTGTGTCTCCATAAGGCTCGATATCAGTTCTCAGAATGCTTTCTCATTTGATCCCTCTCTTGCATGGTCCTTAAACCATACCTGGAATTTATAGGAATGTGGTTCACCTGTGAAACGGTCATCTCCATGTTACTCTGTCCACTGCAAATCCAAACATCTCCAAAGTAGATATCTTTTAATGACAAATTGGACACTTCTTCCTTGATGTACTGGTGTACTTCTATAGTATAAGGGCCTCCTTGGGCCACAGGATCCAGCATAATTTTCCAAGTCTCACAGTTTTCTGATAATATTGATAGAAGAAAAAACATATTATATCCCAGGCTTCATATCAACATGAAACTATTCAAAAGTAATGAATGTATTAATATCTATTTTATTTCTTATAGATCAGGTCTTCAAATTTGGCAACTTTAAGACTTGTGGACTTCAACTCCCAGAATTCTCCAGCCAGGAGTTGCCAAGTTTGGGGACCCCTGTTATAGATGGATGTTTACCATAAAATTGGGCAGAAAACATCACTAGAGATGATGAGGAACATAAAAAGAAGATCTGTGCCAGGAAGGTGTCCTACAATTATGATTTCATCATTGCGATGAGCCAGTCATTTCTACCTGCCAATTCACAGAGACGTGAAAAGCAAAGAACAGAACTGCCAAGACTGAAATCAGGTGATTAGGGAACATTTTCTAAGCAATTTAGAATCCTGATGGGAACCTGGCTCTCCAGATGCTTCCCACAATATCTTCCAGCAACCATTAATACAGCCCTGGCTGACTGAGACTGCTGTAGGTTGTCCAGCGAAACATTTGAAGGATCTCAAATTTCTGATGTTTGATTTTGAGCAGCCTGACTGGCTTGGGCATTCTGGGAGTTGAAATCCACACATCTTAAGGTTGTCAAATTTGAGAAACACTGATTCAGAGTATTGAAAGGGCAATGCCAACTCTTTAAAACAAGCCTGGTACAAATGGCAACAAACAGAAATGAAGGACAAAGTGGATTGTTAAACAGCAGCATTTTATACTAGACTGTTTTAAAAGCAGACTGGAGCCTTCGCTGGGACATGGCTGGCTATCTTAAGGAAGAAATACAGCTGGAAAACACAATGAAGCTGGCAAAGGGCAGCTTTCCTGTCACCATCAGTTCATCCATAGTGATGGGTCAAGGGGTACTCCCAGGCCAGTCCCTTGTGGTTTTGGTTTTGAGCAGTACTACTAGAGATCAGTATCTTTCCTAAAATCAACCAAACCTCTGACAGTTTCTTTATTGTATTATAACCAAAGTTCAACTTTCTTGTAGGAAACTGACGATTTATTGCCATATTTTTTCTCCCTGGCATCCTGCTGAACATTTGGTAGAGCAGTTCTCTTCACTCAGGTGCCACAATCGTAACTTTATTTGGATTCCTGCACAGAGCAGCAGTTAAACCTGATAGCCTGAAATGTAAGAAGGAAATATACAGCCTCCCATAGAGGAGTGGAATCAAGTCCAAGATGATCCTAGATGGAAGCCTCATTTTGGCAACTAACATTCCCAACCAGGTATGTCTAGTCTAATGAAATAAGGACTAGGAATGCTATGAGAGCAGTCTTCCAGTAACTGAGGGTCACAGAAAAGGGGATTAACCTATTCTCCAAAGCACTGAGGGCAGGACAAGAAGTAGCAGATGGAGGATCATTAAAGTGATCCAACCAAGAGCTAAGGAGAAATTTCCTGACCATGAGAATAATTAATCAGTGGAACAGCTTACCTGGACGTTGTGGGTGCTCCACCACTGGAGATCTTTAAGAGACCAGACAGCTATTTGTCCAGCATTTGTCTCCTGCTACAGGCAGGAGGTTGGACTAGATCTCCAAGATCACTTCTAACTCTATTACTCTACATATGCGTGAGGCATTGGGAGAAGGAAGCTATGTACACATTGTTAATATCATGGATTACCTTCAATCTGTACCATTTTGGTCACAATGTTATGATTCTGGGAGAGTGTCAGCATCACCTTAGAACCAGGATCTCCAAAGCCCCATATGATAGCATGAGATGGTTCCTTCTGGAGCACCATGTGATCAGCATAATAGGAAGCAAAGTGAAACTTAGCACCTGAGGCAAACAAAAGGGCACAACAATCAGGTTTACAGCTTCAGCTTCTCAAAAATACTCCAGTAATGCTTGTGCTGGGCTACAACCATTCAATTCTTAAGACATTTTTGAACGGCAAAAATAGCTGCCAATTCGTTAGAGATTGTCAAGGAAGCATATTACTGAGAAAGAAAGAATACATCTCAGATGCATTAAAAAAACCTTTCAAGATTACACAACCACCTTCACTGTTGTTCTCTTTCACATGATCATGTTTTTCCTATTTTTTTTCAACTGGAGCCATTTTCTGCTGCTGTCCCCACCATACATACATTCATACAATCTCCGATTTCCCTATCCGGTATGATCTTTGGAATTCCACTGTTATAGCACTAGTTTTTAGGAAAGCGTGACATAAAAATATGTGTATCTTTATGTGTGAACAGTTTTTTTAGCCCAATTCTCTGAGAAAAGACCATTTCTGCCATGTGTCACTTTGTGAGTAGGGGGGAGATTGAATCTACAGCCTGTCCATGATTCCCTCCCCACTGCAGGAGAAAAACAGAGGCCACTTTGCCTTCTTGCCATCATTTGTATGGATTTAAATAGTGCATTGTTGTCTTCATTCAATACTGAATGAAGCTTAATCAGCTATACTGAACCCAGCTTAATCAAATACAGTTCCTGTGTACTCCTATCACAATGCCTAAGCAAATATAGCTTAATGTGATTGCTCAATTAACTAACATGTAACATGCCTAGGTTTTAATAATGTCCCGAACACAAACACCTTGTTTTAGTCTAGTCTAGCATCTTGTACAAACCCAGCTGTTAAGTCTTTAAATAACTTGGCTCAGCATATTGTATGAGCAAAGCCATAAAAAAAATTAAAAACCCTCCTTCTCTTACAGCCATGGCAACCCTATACTTATTTACTTAAAAGTCACCAATACATACATATATAGCATCCCTAACACTGAATGACTGAAGGAATCGGTCCTCTTATATTTTATTTGGGCTACCTTGGCTACTTTTTAAGAGGGCTATTAGAAATATAGATTAATAAATGCTGGAAGGTAAACATTTAAATTAATCCAACAGCCATTATATTTCTCTTGTCATTTGAACCTCTGTTAGCAAGAATTAGTTTAATATTTAAATGAGTTTGTTTCATACTCTACTATAACATTTGCAGAAGCTACAGAATATAGGCCACAGTAGACATGCAATATAAGAAACAGAAGCCGAACTAAGACAGGATGGCAAGCAAGTAGTGTTTCCTTGTACTGTTAAGTAGTAGGAACAATTGCATGCTGCTTTTCAGGATACAATGTAAAGTTGAAAATTGGAAAAGTCTATGAGAAAATTGTAAGAAAATAAACCCTTTATCAAAGGTGCAACAAACCTAAGCAACTGTTGACAAAACTCTTAAAAGATGCAATCCTGAATACACCCAGGAGTAAATTCTGTTGGGGCATCAAACACAAAGGACTTTCTTTGTAAATATGTTTAACGTCATTCCTCTACTGAGATGAGCTAATTATCTGATTTATCCTCACCAAACGCTAAACCAAACTGTGTTCAGGATTTTGCTCAAGGAAGCTTAGTATGTACAATATAAAAAGCATCTGGTGCAGAAGTGGGATTCAAATATTTTTACTACTAGTTCTGTGGGCGTGGCCTGGCTTTGTGGGCATGGCAAGGGATACTGCAAAATCTCCATTCCCTCCCCACCCCACTAACCTGCTTTCCAGCTCCCTTCTTCTTTGCAGGGCAACCAAAGAAGACCCAGACAATCAGCTGGGACTCTGGAGGCAGAGAATAGATGGGAGCGGGGCCAGTCAGAGGTGGGATTGGCCGGTTCTCTGTACTACTCAAAATTTCCGCTATTGGTTCTCCAGAACTGGTCAGAACCTGCTGAATACCACCTCTGCTCTGGTGGAAGCTTAGCATCATGGAAGAGAAACAAATTCCTACCAGCTAAATGCTGCTATTGTATTTTCAACAGGTACTGTTTTCTCCAGATTGTGTTTGCCTGGCCAGTAGTGGTCATTCAACACATAGTGGCAGGAACTGCCTCTTCTCACTCACCTGCTGTGCAAGCCAAGAGCAACATGAATAGCAAGGAAGCCTCCATCGTCTTTTTTGATAACATGAAGTCAGAAAGTCAGAGGATGCAATTCTGGGAGCAGAGAATGTCAGGAGTCTGTATCTTAAAGACATCAATCTCCTTGTGACCTCACACTGGGCTGATCCAAGCCAGGAAGTAACATAGGGCTGGTAGGGGGAAAGTAACGTAGCTGTTTATAGGTATGGCAATCTTGTCACCACCAAGAAGACATCAATCCTTAATAATGCTCCAGACAATTTCAAGTGTTAGGCTGAGATAGAAAAGGCTATTTGACTGTATCCTAAATCTGACCTACAGGGCTCTTCTGAAAATGTGCTTCCTGAATTTGAATTAAAATACCTCTGAAGCAAAAAAACAGAACGAAAAAAGGCTGTAAGGACGGCAAAACAGCTGAATGTTTCCCAGTATCTCCTGAGAAATTCTTCTGGATTCCAATTTATCTCAGTGGCACTTGTAACTCTACAACTTATTGGCACTTGTAACTCTACAAATCCAGAATTTGGGCTTAGTAAATTGAGGGGCAATTAAAAAGGTTCACTCAGCCTTGGTAATCAAGTTGCATACAATTCACATAAACCACTCAATGCTTTCGTGTGTAAACCAGCCAGCCTTTGCCTCCTGCCCCATTTCTTCTTTGCAACTTTACCTTGACACCCCTCTGGAAAGCTTTACCCTTTCTACTACCAAAGAATGGTTTGTATAGTATGCTGAAAGCTCAGCTAAGCCTTTCAAGAGAGTGCATGTGTGCAAACTCATTTGGGAACCACCAGGACACACCAGGAGTGCTGGATAGATTGGGAAGCAAAAAATACATCCCAGGCAAAAGCCATAGCAGATTATTTTTATGCTGGTGCTTAGGATAGTGAGAAAGACCATTCATTTTTGGCCAGGAAAGTACACTATTATCTGCAATGTTGGGTTTATAATGACACACATTAGCAATGGAAATTTTGGTCATATGATAGGTTCATACATAATGACAAACCGTGTGTTGTTGGAACTATTCAAAAAATAAAAATACAAACGGCAGAGGAAAAAACACTTTTTTTCCTTTGGAGTTTGCGTTTTAATTTTCATATAAAATATTTTTTTATATATAAAAAAGAGCCTCAAGCAACTAAATCCACCCAGCAGCTTAATAGGGAAATGAAAAAGGGATTCCCACAGCATGCAAGGATATGCTGTGGTGCCTTGATGGGAGAATCCAGCCTCGGGTCTGGATTCTAATATCTGCTTTTAATATCTCCTTCTGCAACATGGTGCCCCCCCCCCCTCCAGAAACATCGATTTGCTATTTATTTGAAACATTTCAATTAAAAAGGATTCTCTTATTGATTTCAAAAGAGAGAGAGAACAAAGGGGGAAAATCACATCTTCTCTTTTTATAACATTACATAAAGGGTTTTTGATTGGATAGGGAAGTCCTGTCTAGTGGTTATATCCTAAGAATTAAATCGCATGTGAGCAATTGAGATCGAAAGGAGCATTGCACTCTGGATAAAAGCAAAAGAAACACTTGCAAAGAAAAATGTCGGAATGGATATAGGTAAAGGTACATTCTCAACACTTCCCATTGCTGAGCCTCAATACTTGCTTTTCTTTTTTCTTTTTTGGTTCATGGAGGCTCAGAACAGCTGAAAATGAAACTTGTTACCTACAAAAGCAATGTAGGTAAATCTCTCTTGCCACTCCTGGTTTCTAAAAGGGAGGCTTTTCTTGAAGGTTTAAGGTTTTAGGCGGGGCAAAAAAACAACTCCACGAGCTACACATTTTGAAAAGGGCAAATTTTAAAATACAAGAAAACCCAAGATGGCCATTGTACTGCAAAAACCATATTGCAAGTATTACAAAGTCCATAATGCGTGGCCCTCGGGGCCCGCCCCCCGCCCCCGCGGCCTACCCCATCTGCAAAGCCACGGGGGGGATGGAAGACCTGCCCCAGCAGCTGAACCCCGGCGGCGTCCCTCCCATCAGACCCCGCCAGGTTGCGGAGAGGCCCGGTGTGTGACGTCACCGAGGCCTCCTCTGTGACGCCACCGCCCCGGGGCCCGTCTAAAGCGCGGCCTCAGGCCCGCCCTGCCCGCAGAGTCCCAACTCCATGGGCCCGGAGAAGACGTACTAGGAGCGCAGGCTCCCCGCTTGGACTTTAAAACCTCGGCCACGCCACCGCCTCCTTCACCGGCGCCCCAAAATCGGAACCGAGAACGCGGTGAGGCGAGGCCAGATTTTAATTGGGGGCGGGCTCAAGGGGGCTGGGGAAAGGTTTGGCCGCTGAAAGGCGGAGCTCGCAGCCAATCGGCAGGCGGAGTGGGCCGACCAAGGAGAAGCCAACCGCGCTTGAGGCACCGGGGCGGGACGAGATTTTAGTTGGAGGCGGGCTTCAAAGGGGGAGGTTTGGTCGTTGAAGGGCGGAGCTTTCAGCCAATCAACGAGCGAGATGGGCCGACCTGAGAAGCCAACTGCGCGATTTCCCGCTCTATTGGATCTCCCCGCTTGCCGTCTTAATTGGAGTTGCTAAGCAACGGGAAGGACGCTGGCCTCTGTCCGTGCGGGCAAAGGAGTAAAAGGGTAAAAGGAGGCTTGGGAAGGATCCTCCTGACGGGCCGGGGAGCTGAAGAGGACGGGGCGGCGGCGTGAAGGCTCTCAGATCCTCCCCCCCCGTGTTGATAGCTGGGAAGGGAGAGGCGCAGGCAGGCCAGGAACCTAGCTGCATCAGAACAAGAGCGCCTTTGAGCATGGGCAGAGTACAGGTAGCCCTCGACTTACAACAGTTTGTTTAGTGACCGTTCGAAGTTACAGCGGCACTGACAAAAGTGACTTATGACCATTTTTCACAGTTACTACCGTTGTAGCATCTCTATGGTCATATGGTCAACATCCTGGCTCTTAGCAACTGTCTCATACTTATGACGGTGGGTCATGTGATCCCTTTGCAAAGTCAGTGGGGAAGATTCATTTCACACTCACATTAATAACTTAACAACTGCAGTGATTCACTTAACAACTGTAGCAAGGAAGGTGGTAAAATGGGGTGAAACTCACTTCACAAAGGTCTCCCTTAGCAACAGAAATGTTGGGTTCAATTGTGGTCATAAGTCGAAGGGTGCCTGCATTTTGCCCCGTGAGGAAGAGGCTTCCATTATTGCTCCCTTCCCCGACTTTTAGAGGTACAGGAATACAGCCCCCATCGTTCCCAGCAAGCGTGGCCGGGAATTCTGGGCAAGGGCTTCTTGCTTCTGTGTCTTAAGCAGCCTCCTGTTTTGTAGCCCTGCTTTGTGTGCCACGTTTTTCACAGGAAATCTGGTGCACCTGTTCAATAGTAAATGTTGCTAAGAAGGGCGAAGTAAAATACTGTAAAGTAGGGATGTCCAATCATAGTGACTTCAATACCTGTAGATTTCAACTCCCAGAATTCCCCAGCCAGCCATTCCCCCATAGAGAATTCTGGGAGTTGAAATCCACAAGTCTTCAAATTGCCAAGGTTGGATGGACACCCCAACTGTAAAACTTAAACTTGAACAGGTGTGCAATAGCAAATACACGTTTATCTCTACGTGAGAGTCAATTTTTTAAAAAAAACTTAGTGAATTCTCTATATTCCTGAGTTTAATTATGTTTCAAATTGGATTGGGTGATATAGAGATAAGTGGACGAGTAGTCTGATTCAGAACAAAGCAATTCCTTGTTTAAAATGTTGTTACAATCAGATACTTTGCAGTAATTAAAAAAAAAGATTAAATGGCGTGAGCTTGACATCCAGATTTATTTATTCATTTTTTATTCTGCCTTTAGTAACTCAAGACGGCAAAGATACATAATACTCCTCCCTCCTCATATTTTTGCCACTACACCGCATTGTTAGGTGGATTGGGCTCATATATAGCATTTTCGGACAATGCTGGCTCCCTTAGCTTAGAAACAGAGATGAGCAACGCCCCCTAGTCAGACACATCTGGACAGGGGAAACCTTTACCATAACTTTTTTATCCAACATTTAAATGTCTTATTTAGATTATAAGTCTCACTAATTGTAAATTGAACTCTAGGTATAAAAGAAACTTTTTCAGAAATAATGGCTATTCCGTTCTCAAACACCACTCAACGCATTCCTCCAGGATTTGCCAATCTGCTTGAAGGGCTCGCCAGGGAAGTCTTAAGAAACCAGCCTGATGATATACCAACTTTTGCAGCCAAGTATTTTGAATCTCTCCTTATTCAAAGAGAAAGTAAGTTTCAATTGACTATATTAAGGTTTTTAATGTACATTTGCATTTTTGGACTTCATCTGGTTTGCAAGAAACCATTATTTACTCATTTAGGTGTCCATTTTTGGCATTTTTCTTTTTCAGGAATGTTTTTGCACCATCCAGTTTAGCCACTATGTAGGTTCTGAATGGGGCTATTCTCAAAAGCTCAGGGCCTTCTTTCTGTTATGCTCAGATTGGTAGGTTTGGGTTATCTTTTTTACAATATATATATATCACTCATTCAAGCATTTAATTTTTTTTGGGGGGGGGGTGTTTTAATTTTGACCTATGTTTGGAATGAGACAACTCTCCATGGCCGACTGGTCTTGGCTGACTTGCCACAGTCTCCTTGCCATGGCTAACTCCCTGTGGGACTATTCAACAGTGGAAAAAGTGAATTTCAGCAGACCTTGTCTTGCTTTAGGTTTGAACCTTTTCAAATTAAAAGTCCTCGAGGCTGGGGTGAGCCAGAGCTTGGAGTCCTAGAAATTTAATTGTGCGCTCTCTTGAGTTATTCTGTCTTGAATTGTCAGGTGATGTGTTGGCCACAGAGAGATGGCCAGGGCCAATTGTCCTAGGCTCTGTTTTTTCCTCTTTATTACGCATAACTGAGCTACATGTGCGTGTTTACCTTTTTTCAGTTAAGAAATCACGACTGTTCTTAAAGGAATGTCAGTGTCATTATGATTCCCAATTTGATTAAGCACCATTTGACCAGGAAGCTTTTATTTTTTTAAAGAGAAGTCAGTATTTATTTTTTCAAAAAAAAAAAAAAAACTCATGTCTTTTCAGAAACCGGATATGATCCAACTGAATGGGGAGCAAAACTAGAGGATCGATTCTACAATAACCATGCTTTCAATGTAAGTTTTACCGGTATTATATAATGAACAATTCCCCACCCCTTTGACACGCAGGCCTTTGAATGAAACTAAACAAAATATAGGAGATTAAAATCCTGATTAAAAATAATAGCCACGAGGTTAATTAGGATCATTGACATTTTCAAAGGAATGTGGATTATTTATTAAGTTTATTTGCTGCTCATCTCGCTGTCATGCAACTCTGGGCAGCTTACAATAACTAATTCATACAAAAATGATTTGTGAAAAGCTTATTTAGAAAAATGATGAGTGGGAATCTAAAATTTCCCCTACTATTGAAATTCAGATTCACTAGCTTTATCCTATGACTGCCATAGCATTAAAATCTTCCATCATGCTTACCTATACCCATAAAAAGGATTGGAATCACTTATTTCCTTATGAAGTGGCTTACTATAAACATCATTTTACATCATCATTTCAATGGATTCTATATGGAATCTAACGAGAGCTTGGTATACATTTAGCAATTTCGTCACCATGTGTTCAGTTACTACTCCAACTATTTGTCTTTAGGGTTTTGCTTGCATCAAAATTCGGTGAGGGTGGGGAATCATCTGTACCAATAATCTCTCGTGCATCAATACTACCCTCCTGCTTTTTCAGGAACTTGCACCACCAGGAGATGGAGTGAAAAGGGAAAAGAAAGAAGAAACTACTGAAAAACCAGTAAGTAATTTTTCCAGATATTAATTGCATACCTTTTCTAAACTAGCCTCTGTTGTGGATAATAGTTGCTGACTTTGGCATGCCTAAAAAGTTGCAGTGAGGTTGTCCACTCTCATAGGGGCCAACATTAACTTTATATGGGATCCAACAAGGGTCAGAACGATAAAGGCCATTCGTATTTTTTCCATTTGAAGTTAAATAATTGAAAGAGTTTATCTCACTGAAATTAGTAAATTATCTCCAAAACTGTTTATCATAAAAAAAATGCCCACATATTCCCTGAAGACTTAAATTGCCTCTTCTAAGTTACTCATACTCTAAACTTAGATTTAATAAAGAAAACATATAGCTAAAAATGCAACACCTTTTTGTATGAATTTCCAGTAAAGATATGTATGAACAAAGAATAGAGGTGCCCACTCAGAGTTTAAATTGTTTTTTAAATCCCACCAGTTTTAACTATCAAGGAACATTGCAAAATCCTGTGCATATTTTAGTAGCCTTAAGCACTGCTAAATTGACCCAGTGACGTTATCACAACTTAAAACTATTTTAACTTTGTCTCTTTTACCCTTTGCACTCATTCTGTATAAATAAAACTAAACACATAGATAGTGTGAAATTGCAGCCTGTACTTTTATTTAGTTGTAAGGTTTATATTATCTTTTATGATTTATATTAGCCTTGCTGTAGCAGTGCAGGCAATGTAAATACTGCTCCCTCTTCCCGTTTTTCACCCCAAACAACACTAAGAAGTTTTGTTGGCTATCCAGACAAGTAATGCAGCTCAGCTTCAGCAGGGAGCGTCCATGACAGTGAATGGACAAAACAGATACCAGTTAATTTGACCAGTATACCCTGGGAATCTTTATATTGGTATTTTCCTTTTTTCAAATGGGATAATTTTGTTGTTGGATAAACCATTGGTCTTATCTAAGCATTAATTTCGGCATTTATGCCAGATAAAACTTTCCTTGAAAACTGAGCAAAAATTGTCCAAGTGGTATTTGCAGAGTTTATAGGCCTAATGATTTTTTGGGAGGGAGTGGGGAGAATATATATTTTAAAACCGAACAAAAGCAAGGTGCGAGTTTTTCCATTTCTGCACATTCACAGACTTTTTGAATAATAAATTGTATTGGTGATATATTCTCACATTAAAATTAAAAGGAAAAGAGGAGGTGGAATTTTACTCGATCCGGAATAAGTGGTACGATTGGTTGGAACGTAAAAAAAACGAAAAGGGGAATCAAGGGGGGGAAACAAATTTATGAAACGGATTATGACACATACAACAACCGAGAGGAATTGATAATGTTAGTTCTGGATTCCCTTGTTCTTTACTTAACCAATAGAAGGAATTTATCAGTAAAAATAAACAAATATAATCCAACAATAAACATTAATAACAGAACATTATGTTTGATAGAATATAACAAACAGAGAACCTATAGGAAACAAGAAATAACTGCTACATAATGTAATCTAGGAAATATTTAACTGTCAAATGTATTCAAGGAAAGTTTAATTAGTTTTAGCACAGAGATTATTGTGACATTTGTTTGTATGAATCTTTGTCTTTTGAGTTTGTATATTTGTATATTTTAACTTTTTGTATTTAATAAAGTTTATTAAAAAAATTTTTTAAAAAAGCAAGATGCATCTTATTTCCCACCTAACTTCAGCATCAGTCTTCTAAAGTATGCTGATATGTACAAACTTGATTTACATTTATTGTAGCTTAATTGTTTTCCCTTCCTTTCTTCCTTCCCTCTGTATACCCCTTTTTGAAACACGGTGGGCAAAATGCAAAGGTGAGAAATGTAAACTTGATTTTCTTTTAAATCGTAAAGAAGGAAGAAGAACAACCGGTAGTGGATATTGAAGGGACCTTATCGGAAGAACAAGCTGCTATAAAAATCCAGTCCATTTTCCGAGGATACAAAGCAAGAAAAGAAGTGAAAGGCCAAGAAGGAGAAGATGAAGAAGGGAAGGAACCTGGAGAGACAGACAAAGAAGCTGGGAAGGAGGTAGCATCAAGTGAGCCTGATAAAGGACCACAGTAATCAGACTCACCAGTTCCATCAACAGTCCCATATTCAAACAGGCGTAAGGCGAAGTCCCACTGGTCTGCTAGAAACAACCTGCCAAGTTTATTAAATAAACCATACAGTTTAAAGCTGCATGCAATCTTGGTGCTCATCAGCGGATCAATAAACTGACCCTGTTTTCATGCGGAAAGATCTTTTGATGTAATGGGCATTTTCTTTTTAGTGAGTCTTAAATAAGTTGATCCTTGCCAATATAGAATAGAAATAGAATAGAATATTGGAATATGGAATGGAATGGAATGGAATGGAATGGAATGGAATAGAATAGAATAGAATAGAATAGAATAGAATAGAATAGAATAGAATAGAATAGAATAGAATAGAATAGAATAGAATATTGGAATAAAGAATAGAGCAGAACAGAATAGAATTCTTTATTGGCCAAGTGTGATTGGACACACAAGGAATTTGTCTTGGTGCAAATGCTTTCAGTGTACAAAATAGAAAAGAGACATTCATCAAGAGTCAAGAATCGTTAGGTACAACACTTAATAATAGTCATAAGGTACAATATAAAAGAAAAACTTGGTTAGGGCTCATATGCATGACACCAGGCTATCATAACATTGTCTCATCAACAGCATCATACACAGGTAGTGCTCGACTTACAACAGTCCATTTAGTGACAATTCAAAGTTACAGTGTGCACTTATGACCATTTTTCACACTTAACGACCATTGCAGTATCCCCATGGCCACATGGTCAAAATTCGGCTGCTTGGCAGCTGACTCATATTTATGACAGTTGCAGTGTCTCAGGGTCCTGTGGTCCCCTTTTGCGACCTCCTTACAAGCAAAGTAAATGGGGGAAGCCAGATTCACTTAACAACTGGGTTATTAACAAATGCTGTGATTCATTTAACAACTGTGGCATAAAAGATAATAAAATGGGGCAACATTCACTTGACAAATCATTTCACTTTAGGAACCAAATTTGGGATCGACTTGTACAGGGCTCCAACCAGGCCTTTGGGTGCTAGTTTCCACAATGCTGATAACCTCAATAGCCGAACTGGAAAACTTTTGTGTTTGATACATTGTGAGATAAACATCTGAATCTCTTTTACAGGTTTTAAAAATCTTTTATCATTTTTTGGGGGAATCTATGTACTCTGATCCCCACTCCCAAATACCACCTTCATTTACATTCAGTGGTACAGACACTAATATTCACTTTTAATGCTGCTGCTTCTGTTTCAGTTTGTAACATACACATGCATCAGGAGTTTTGAAAATGAAAAAATCTGATGAAAAAATATTTGCGCTTAAACCTCTGTACATTTTTTGTGCATGGAACTCCATGGTAATCTTGTTCTGTTCGTCCCCATTTTTGCAACCTATCTCCTTTTGTTGGCCTTATTTTACACATTTTTTACAAAGTCTCTTTAGATTTCGTTCCCTAGGGATATCTTGAAGGGGAGTCAATGTAACGTATAAGATGTACCTCTGCTTCTTTAGAAGATTACAGCTTGATTCTATGCCCATATATTTGAAAATACATTTCCTTGCTATCAGAGGAGTTTATTCCTTCACCCACCACGGCTGTTCAAGATGTTGCAACAGTCTGAATTAAAAGATCAGTATATACTGTACTTTTCTTTTCAAAACATGTCTTAATTATATTCCTCCGAGAAGTTTGATAATAACTGGAATATGGAACAAAGAAAAAGTCATTTTGAAAAGCAGATACAATTAGCTGTGAAGAAATTATGCTTCCTTATTTTGAACCTGGTTTTTTTTAAAAAAAGTTTCACTCTGCAATTGTATGCAAGATCGTATGTGGATAATTGATAGGCAGAAGCAAAAACGAGCAGATTTTGTGAGATTCTATCTTTTTTTTTTCTTGTCTGCACCATTTTCTCTCTCCAGACTCTGAAATTAGTATGTAGGTTTCAAGAGTAATAATCATTTTGCATTTTTTTTCCAGAATAATCTGTCTCTAAACCAATATTTGAGGAACAAAAGAGCTCCTTCGCTCTTGGGGCAAAAGATTGGCTCATCATGACATTTGTTTAATGAAAACTTAATAAATACCACCAATAATTAGCTATATCCCTGAGGCCTCTCTAATTATTACTCACGATTACCTGAGAGAGAGAGAAAGAGAGAGCACGTGCACGAGAGAGCGATCTTACTCAGAGCTTCATTATTTGGGGTAGGAACAGTTGTACTCTTATCTTGTCCTGCTAGGGGAAGTGCAAGAAAGATGATCTGTGTGTGCCTCTTCTCTAGATGATACTTGTAGTTCTAAATTTAGTTTCCTAGGATCCCAGGAGGCTTTCAAAGCTCTTTGTGAGGCAAAAACAAGACATCTGCTATTATCTCAAGCTTCATGAATATGTAATATGAAAGAAGTAAAATACTACAGGGGAAAGAAGTTGGAAGTTGGAGGGAAGGCTTCTGAGCATTTATAGAGAAGATGTCTTCTAAGCAGGGGTCTCCAACCTTGGCAACTTGTGGACTTTGCTGGCTGAGGAACTCTGGGAGTTGAAGTTCACAAGTCTTAAAGTTGCCAAGGTTGGAGACTCCTGTTCTAAGGTGGAAGCATAACTTTCCCCAAAGAGATGGAGGACCAGACATTCCTCTTTAATAAGCACAGAGCAAAACTCTCCAGAAGAAAAACAAACAGGCTACATGCTCCTATTAGCAGAAGCAACTTACCAGAAGTCATTTATTTTCCAAGCATCCTGCTTCCTTCTAACCCAGCACTTTCAACACGTTTTTAAAAAGATCTTGCATCAATCAGAGGCAAGGCATGGTGGTGAAAATAAACCTAGAAATAATGCAGAACGATGGAAGAATCAAGACAGTTGAATGCTTAATGAAACAAAAAAAATGGATGTAAAAAACAATCACTTTGCATATTTCAGAAGGATGATTAATTATGCAATCCTCCTGCCTCATTCATGGAATTGCATAGGGGGCTTTACACAACAGGGTCTTCTTTTTATAATGATTGTACGTTCCTACCTTGCATCTTTTTTTCATAGTGCAGGAAGTTCTTTTTGGAGGGAAAGAAGTGAGAACTTCATTATGTTTCTTCACCTGTAATGTTAGCAAACCTTAATGGATAAGATCCCCCCTAAGAATCCTCCAGCTCTTTCCTAATCATTGACCATATTTTCCCCATTTATTCTTTATTTGGGAGAGGAGAATTCATTGTTTCAGGGCAACTGTACTTGGGAACCCCCTGAACTTCACCCTTCTGTCCAGGGTTCCAGACAGGGGTGGGATTCTACCAGTTCACACCTATTCACTAGAACTGGTTGTTATCATTCTAAGCAGTTCGGAGAACCAGTTGTTAGAAGAAATTACTGGCCTAATCCTGTAAGGAAGGCAGGAAGGAAATATTCTGGTGTTGCTTACAGAAACTGCCTCTCGGTTAACCCTTATTACATTCTTGGCAGGACTAGACTTCCTGTCTCTGGAGTTTTTCCCCCCTTCTTTGCTGGTACTTTGCTTGTGTGGAGTGACCATTCAGTTACAATGGCACTGAAAAAAGTGACTTATTACCATTTTTCACACTTATTCTGTTGCAGCATCCCCACAGTCATGAGACGCCAGGCGAGGAGATGCGTGCCTCGATGTGAGTGATATTGACTTGGCCACGCCCAGCCAATGACATGACCACCAAGCCATGCCCACAGAACCGGTTGTTAAAAAATTTGAATCCCACCCCTGGTTCCAAACATATTGGACCCTCAATTCGAATTGTTCAGGCAACTCTAGCTATTAACACTGCTAGTAAAACTAATAGCCCACCAGGACCTGGTGACAGAGAAGATTGGGAGTCATCAGAAAATATCTTTTTCCAAAGCAACTAGAAATGTGGGTCCTTCTTTAGTGCCATCAAAGTGAAATATGAAGTCAGCCAGTTCTTACCTGATCTTTGATGCCATTAAACAAAGAAGATGACAGTCACACAATAGTCATGTGTTCTATGACAGGGGTAAAGACATCCCCATTTTAAGGAGCTTGGTTTATCTGGGATTAATCTAGCTGCCTTGTTGGTAGATCTTAACAAAAGGAAGCTTGTAGTTCTTTGGCAAACACAGAAAATTGGAATTAACTTAATAGTGAATCTGAAATAGTTTGGATTAAGGAGACAAAGAGGTTTCAGCAGGACTTGTACTTCCGGGGCCCCCTCCACAAACAACATAACAATAACTTGCTCAGTAGGAATTCATCTACCACATAATCACTGTGACTAATATAACAGAAAATGTACACATTGCAAAAAGCTCATGCAGAGCTTGCAAGTTAGAAGGGTTTTGATGTTGAGTTTCCGCTTTCATTGCAAAAGGCAACTCAAGGGCAAATGATTGGAGTATAGGAAAATACACACCCACACACACCCACACACATGTGTTGGGTGTGTGTAAGTGTTTCTTGATTGCTTCTGAAACATGGGTATGGGGTGTGTCTGGGGTGATTCTGAAATACACACACACAGAGACACATATGTATGTATATATGTATGTATGTATGTATGTACGTACGTACATATGTATGTGGGGGGGGGGTTATTTTATAAGCAATCAAGAAATCGAAGTTTAATGTAAATGTTTCTTACCACCTACTATAGGAGACCTACTATAGGGAGGTGGTAAGCAACCTTTCCAACTACGGCAATCCCATCTAATATGTGAGGCAGGGAAGGAGTATCATAATAGTTGAAAGATTCTGAAAAGTGGGTGATATTATCTTGCCTGAAGGTGTGGCAAGAATTTTCTGCATTTGGTTTGATTTTGTTTGTAATTAAGCCTATCTTAATTTACATTTTACATGCCAAGCTAGCAACAAACCATGTCACTGATTTTGAGCAGACATAGTCACAAGGAGCTTCTTGTTGTGGGTCTGATTTGACTAAGTAAGGCGATTGGATTGGACTGCACATGAAGTCAATGTAGAATGAGCAGAACAAAATAACTTATTAGAAAAGAATGGACAGGTAATAGCAAGAAGGAGACACAATTAAAACAATAGTATTGTCAAAGGTGGAGAGCCTTAGGGCGCTGTATGCAATGAAATTTCATTTTAATGTATGCTGATTAGTTTACATTCAAAGTGACAATAAAGTTATTCTAAATCTAAAGATTTCAGTTGCAAGATTAGTTTCTGTAGTTTTTATAAATTAGGTACTGATTATAACCACAAGGCATACCTGCTGAGAGTTCAACTCATTTCTACTAAGTTTTCTCCTTGACAGAATATCCATCACATTGTGTCTGAATGTCTATCAAGAGCTTACACCTGCCCAATGTCTGATTTTTTTCAACATAGACCAAGTACCCTGCCCTTGAATGGCTGGGTGGATTGGACATTAACCTTTGAACCACTAAAAGTCCATGTATTTGCCATATGCTAAATAAATAAACTCTAGTAAATTAGCTAATATCTAAATTAGCTAATAGCTTCCTCCTTATTCCTGGCTCAGATTTATATTGCCTCTGGCTACTACATTTGCCTAAGTCCTTCTACCTCAGATAAGAGAGTACTTGGGAAGATGATTAAGTTTCTATAGTGATGTTTTTCCAAATTGTGTTGTATATTTAAGCTAATCTTGCATCAAAGGTAGAAGGATTATGAAAGGAAATTTCAATCTTAGAAGATTCAGAAGATCAAATAATAAGGCCAGCAGGGTTTAGATTGAGTGCAATTTTAGAAATTGGTACCAAAGATTGGATGTGAAAATTCAGTCTTGGTAAATTCAAAGAAGTGCCCTGACTATATTGCTAGCAAATGATTGGGTCAAAGATCATCTATCATTCTATGGAAGTCCATATTTTGCGAAGGACACCATAGCATTATTAAGATCTTGGCTTCCAATACATTTTTCAGAGAGTTAGTGGTTGTATAATGGACATTAACAGGAATTTATTTACTGTAATTAAATAAATGTATATGGCTGTCCATCTAGCTAATGAAACTCTGGATGATGTACAGAAAATAAAAACATGATAAACAATTATCAATGAGAAGAACCAAGGTGAGGCCAATATAACAACGTTTCATTAACATTCTGATTCCAATGCTTGGGAGAATAAGCAGTACAATATTAACAGCTTTTCAAAAGGCCCACATAATTTTGGCTGCTCAAATATCTTGGGGGAGGCTATTCCATGAGGCAGATGCTATGGATAAGCCATATTTCCAAGGTCCTTCCAGATAACTCTGCTCTATCAAGGAGATCCAGATCCTTCTGATCCTGCCAGAACTTTTAGGATGGGCAGAGATCATAAGGGGTTCATAAACAATGCTTGCAGGATTTAGTCATTGCAGACCTTTACAGAACTGAGCAGATCTAAAAACTCCTTCATGGATTCTTCACGTCTTCAAATTTTGCAGTGCACTTGGCTCAAAAAAGTATGCATATTTTAAAATAGAAGAATGGATCATTTAAGATAAAGAACATTTATAACAGCATACATGAAGATTAAAAGATTAGATTTTGATTGTTTAAATACTTCATTCCACGTTTTTGTTCACCATGGATAACAGATCAAAATTAGCCAAACTCAACATCTGTGAAACTGATATGGACTAAGAACAGAATAAACCAGGAAACCTCATCTGGATCAACCCAAATGGGCTGAGGTTATACTCTGTCTCAGAATTATGGGAAATGTAGTCCCAGGTCAATAACTGCATTCTGTCCAACTGGGCATTAACCCCATTACAGTCCTTTAAAAAGAGATGGGCAGAAAGGAATTTAGTAGGAACTTTATCCGAGAATGTGGGCTGAACTAAAGGAGCTGGTACATATTCAGGGCACTTCCGCAGAGGATTCTGTGCCAGTTCAAAAGCTGTTTGTGGAATTCAGCAGCTGAGACAATTTATTTCTGTCTCAACTGCAATCCTACTCAAATAGCAAAAAAAAAAAGTTATAAAATATAATCTTGCTTTTTGTACTGATGAAGCTCAAAGGCCTTGTGAGCAGTTCATTTGCCCACTGAAGAGAATTTATTGTCTCACCTGTCCTGCTGACTCCTAAGCTTCACCTGTTCTATCAGAGAAATGATGGCTGAGATCAACGATGGGGAACTTGACAAGCATTTTGTCCAGGAGTGGGTTCTATTTATTTGAATTAAATCAACAAAATCAGTGGTGCATAGAATTGTTTTTACGATTACTTCCAGTTCCTGCAGCTTGCACAGTACACACTGTGTTTGGAACTTTTCACCCCCACTCACCCACTCGTGCCAAAACCTCCAAGAAGTATGGTGGAGGTGTTGAGAAAAGCTTTTGACTGCAAAAACGAGGACTTGATCCTTTGCCACTTTCACAATTTCAAATGGTGTTTTTCAAAACAGAAGGAATGATGGCTGGGAGTACACAGTCTCCTGAGCCTATTACAAATGTTCAGATGTTTTGTAACCGGTCAGACCAGCCCACACAAGATATAGTGAAAACATGGAGGAGAACATGCAAGTGGAGGGGAACCTCTTTTGTTGTCCCAACATGGACAATAGTTTGGACAAAGCATGGATTGAATATGTTTTATGGTTTGTTTATTTTTTGCAGACACCTATTGTCTCATCTAGAAGGAGAAAACTGACTGGCTCACTGTGTTCCTATCGGGTTCCTAGATCAATAGGAAAGAGTATGATCACATTACTCTGGAAGGATTAAGGACTAGAAGCTATGACATTTGGAAGTGCCCTCCATTTAAAGCTGAATGGACATGTGCAAAATGTTTGCTGTCTTATTCTATGTATCATCTTCTCTGAGTAGTGAGAAGGTCCAAGGCATCACCATTATCAAGATTGGCTCCATTTGAGAAGGGGCTCCATAAAAATAAATTGGCATTTCTTTTATATTTATTTAAAGCAGGGCTGCCAAACTCCCGGACTGTGGGCTGGATGCATCACACTCTGCCCATCCCCATGCCCAGTTCAACGAAGGGGGGGAAAGTCCCAATACGTCACATGACACCGCCGTGACAACATGAATTTGACACCCCTGGTTTGGAGTTATTTCCATATAATATGGATAGAGAACAGAGGTGGTATTCAGCAGGTTCTGACCAGTTCTGGAGAACCGGTAGTGGAAATTTTGAGAAATTCAGAGAACCAGCAAATACCACCTCTGACTGGCCCCGCCCCCATCTATTCTCTGCCTCCTGAGTCCCAGCTGATCAGCTGAGTCTTCTTTGATTGCCCTACACAGGAGAAGGAAGCTGGAAAGCAGGTTAGTGGGGTGGGGAGGGAATGGGGATTTTGCAGTAACCTTCCCCCAGGAGTGGGGAGGGAATGGGGATTTTACACGCCCCTGCCACACCCACCAAGCCACGCTCACCAAGCCATGCCCACAGAACTGGTAGTAAAAAAAATTAAATCCCACCACTGATAGAGAACTAAGTAGACAGGCAGATGGATGGAAGGGTGGATGGGTGGATAGAGAGACCAACTATGTGTGGTGAAATTGCGTATGTTTCAACAGGTAGTTAAACTGCTCCCAGATCACATCTCCATCAATTATTTCCTAAGAGTATGAAGTTCCCAAAAGTTTCAGAATCTCTTTCCTCGCTTCAATCTCTTTCCAAGTGCAGTTAAACACCTGCCAGTCTTACCAGATAGTTCAGACAGGAAACATGACTGGATAAGCTAATTCTACCTTATTGTAAACCTACATCAACAGAATCTTGCAATTCTGAAAGTTTCTCCTGCCATCACCTTTATAACCTGAGAAACTAGGGAGGGTCCCTTCTGAGTCTCTCACCCCACCCACTATTCAGCTGGAGGCTGTGCTCCCTCTTATCTAACCGTTCCCTAGGCAGCATCTGCTCTCCATATATTCCAAGGTCTTTTCCCACAAACCATTGCAATACCTGAATTACTTCTTTTTTAACTGAGAAGAGAAGGAAAGAAGTCTCTATCAACAGCTCAGCTCAGTTTTCACATTTACAATGTTCTCTGAGAGTATCAAAAAGCAATTGGCTAGTTATGTCGTTCTCATGGCAACATGTCACCTATAGTTCACTATTTAAAAAAGGTGGCATGGTGACAAATTTAACCCTTTCCCAGCCAATATATGTCTTCCCTCCTAAGGTTTGCTGTAGCCTCACAATGTTAAAGTGGACTAAAAAGCACAGCTAAAGGAGTGGTACTAAAAATAATATCTAAAAATAAGTCATAGAGGATCAAGGTTTGCATATAATTTTCATCTGCTAAAGAAAAATATCTAGACATAATTATTATGATTTGAATAAAAATACAACACACTCTGGTATAATTTATGATCAGTTGATATTTGAACCAGATTTGAGCTAAGGAAGGACAAATTAAGTTCCCTACTCTCTTTGGGGATGTCTGTCCTCCTTTTCAATCAACCCTGGACTGAGAAAAAAAGAGAGAGAGAGATACTTTTAAATAGAGAACTACCTACCACTAAAAAACCCTAGCTGTGATGGTACTACTGATAGAAGAGAATGTTTCTCAGGGTTGAATTGTGGGGTCAAATATTTCATTACCAAATTAGGTAACATCATCAGTGCACTGGTGATGTTACCTAATTTGGTAATGAAAGGTCTGCAAGAAAACCACCAACCTCAGAGAGCACCAAAGTTCCCACTATACTAGTACTTATCTGACCTGTCTGATCTTGAAAACCTAGGCAGGTTTAGATCTGATTAGTACTTTGAAGTAAACCAGGAGGCCAGCTAGACAGAGCTGAACAATGCATGCCATAAGATGGCAATGACCATCCATGGAAATCATGTTCATGTAGACATCAGATATTGAGTTAAGTTAGAAGATTTTATCTCTGCAAAGAAGGCAGATGGACTTTCTAATTATGAGAGACTCATAGTATCCAGCCTGCATGGTCAGTGTTGAGAGCTGCTGGAAGTTGTAGTTTAGCCCCATGACATTCCATCTTTGTATAAAGCTACAAAAGCAACAGAATTATGCAGGCTGCTGAACGACACTGAGCTTTCAAGAGGAGAGCATTTCCTTTTTCATTAACAGAACTTGTGGGTCAAGAAAACGAGAATAGCAGTCAGATTTATTTATTTATTTGATTTGTCAATCGCTTACAAGATAATAGATATAAGTATAAACATGAGTAAGAATACAAGAAATAGGTATGAATAAATGGGGACAAGAGGACAGGGATGGTAGGCACGATGGTGCGCTTATGCACGCCCCTTACAGACCTCTTAGGAATGGGGTGAGGTCAAAAGAGGTTAGTTTGAAGGTAAAGGAGTGGGGGTTTGAGCAGGTAACAACAGAGTCAGGTAGTGCATCCTAGGCATTGACCACTCCGTTGCTGAAGTTGTACTTACTGCAATCAAGTTTGAAGTGGTTTACATTGAGTTTGTATCAGTTGTGTGTTCTTGTATTGTTGTGGTTAAAGCTGAAGTAGTCATTGACAGGACATTGTAGCAGATAATTTTTATTTTTATTTATTTATTTATTTATTTTTATTTGTCAATTGCTTACAAGATAATAGGTATAAGTAAAAACATAGTTATGAATACATTGATACATATAAAAAAATAAAAAAATAAAAGAAACAATAGGACAGGGACAGTAGGCACATTGGTGCGCTTATGCACGCCCCTGACAGACCTCTTAGGAAAGGGGTGAGGTCAATAGTAGACAGTCTAAGGTTAAAGTTTTTGGGGTTTGGGGAAGAAACCACAGAGTCAGATAGAGTATTCCAGACATTGACCACTCTATTGCTGAAGTCATATTTCCTGCAATCAAGTTTGGTGCGATTAACCTTGAGTTTGTATCTATTGTTTGCTCTTGTGTTGTTATGGTTGAAGCTGAAGTATTTATTGACTGGTAGGACATTGTAATGTATGATTTTATATACTATACTTAGATCGGACCGAAGGCGGCGTAGTTCTAGGTTTTCTAGGTCTAGAATTTCGAGTCTGGTGGTATAAGGTATTCTGCAATGAGTAGAGGAGTGGAGAACTCTTCTTGTGAAATATATCCAGACTTTCTCAACTGTGTTAATATCAGATTGTGGGTTCCAGACTGATGAGCTGTATTCGAGTATTGGTCTAGAAAATATTTTGTATGCTCTAGTTATTAGTGTAATATTACCAGAGAAAAAGCTATGCAAGATTAGGTTAACAACTCTTAATGCCTTGTTGGCTATGTAGTTACAGTGGGCTCTAGACTTAAGTCTAACCATAGGCAGCATAGTTCAAGGTTGTCCACGCCCAAAATCTCAAGCCTGGTGATATAGAGTATTCTGTTGCGAGCAGAGATGTGTAGTACTCTTCTCATGAAATACTTCTGGACTCGCTCGATTGTATTAATGTCTGATATGCAGTGCGGATTCCAGACACAGATATAGGAAGATTCCAAACATAAAATTACATCTAGTCTCCTAGAAAATTTGGGATAGTCCAGTAAAATTTTCTATGAATGTATATTAATTGCACACTGATCTGTTTCCTGTTTTATGAGCATTTGGACTGAAGAGCTATATACTAATAGACAGTGGCAAAAGGACACTGTTGGTGTTGTTGGAGGATGAAAATTGCCCTCTTTTATTAAAGTCTCTTGGGCTTCCTTCGACCTAATATGAACTTGACGGTTTTTACACAAAACAAAAAACAGGGGGTAAATCTAGCTGTGAAAAAAGCTAGGTATTGAGCAATGAGGAATCTAGGAAACGTCCAAAACTGAATTGTAAAAGCATCTGCTTAAGAGCAAATAAAAAACACACTCCCTGGGGAGGATTATCAACAGAGTTTACAACACCCACTGAAAGAAAGACAAATCTCTCCTTTTTTTTGTTGGGCTTTGAGCCACAGAAATGAAAGAACCTTTATTTAGAAGCCAATTTTAATATGAATATTCTTGAAAACATTGTCAGGACAAAAATGCAGAAGGACGAATGACACCTGGAAGAGTTAGAACGATAACCTTTTGCAACCAGCGAGCTGTTGACAATGAGGATTTCAGAACGGCTGTACAAGCTTCTAACTTCAGAATCAAAATTTGCTGGCTGAATAACCAAAAAGAAGTAAAAATCACACCATGGACCTCCTTTCCAGATGAAAAGACTCTCTCTAAATTGGATGATTGGAGATTAATATTGATGGGCATCGAGAGGCAGTTTGCTCTAGTGGTGAAAGCATCAGGGTAGAAACTGGGAGTTCTAGTTCCATCTTAGGTACGAAAGCTGGCTGGGTGAATTAGGATCAATCACCAGGAGACTGCAAGTTCTAGTCCGGCCTTAGGCATGAAAGCCTTCAATATCTTTATGAATGGCTTTGACAAAGGGATAGAAAGAATGGTCAGGAAATCTGCAGATAATACAAAGTGAAACAGATTATTGGTAACTCAGAAGAAAGGTTCAGGGTTCAAAGGGATATAGCTAGATTTGATATTGTTCAACAATATCACCTTGGCCAGATGTTTAATAAATAAATATGCAGTTCAGTGGTGGGAAATGAAAGGCTCTCAACCCAGCTAGAAAAAAAGAGATTCAAGGTACAAGATAGACAGTTCTTGGCTCAGCAGTATGATTTATAAGAAGGATCTGGGTGTCCTAGTAAACCACAGATTAAGCATGAGCTAGCAATGTGCTGCAGTTGGCAGAAGTGCCAGTGTAGTGTTGGCTTGGATCAAGAGACGTATAATAATAATTCTGCTTTACATTGCACTAGTCAGACTACCTGAAATACTGTGCTGAGTTTTGATCAAAACAAAAAGGATGCTGGGGAAAAAGATAAAGAACAACAAAGATGGACGTGCACGGTAAATCCTATTATGCTTGTTTAAATCATTGTGGTATGTTGGCCTACAGAAGGCAAAAAGGGAGACATGATAGCCGTCTTCTTACACTTGAGAGGTTGTACAGGGAAGAGGGGGTGTATTTATTCTGCATAATGTCCATAGGGTAGGGCAAGGGCAAGAACAAAGGCTTCTAATTAGAACCAAGGCTAGGATAAGAACCAATGAATGGAAGCTAAGGAAGTGTTATGGAGTTAGATGTTCTCCATCCCTGGGGATTTTCAAAAGAAGTTTAAACCACCATTTACAGAATATAGAATAACAGAGTTGGAAGGGACCTTGACGGTCTTCTAGTCCAAACCCATGATTGAGCTGGCAACCCTAAGTTTGGGATGGTTTGATAATTCCTTCCCTGGACAGAGAGTTGGATTAGGAGACTTCCACGATACGCCCAGCACAATGATTCTGTTTTTCTATGCCATTCTCTTTAATCTGCTAGTCTGTCTCTGCTTCCTGGTCTACAAAAATGTTATAAATGGAACTCATCACTATAGCATTTAACTGGAGTGTAGGAAGCTGGGATAAGTCCCATTAGAAAAGAGACAGAACATTTGAAGACAGAACATTTTCATCCGCTTTGGTAGTCATGCTCCTAACACAAGTAGCCAAAACATAAGAATTTCAGACAAAGCTTCTTCTTTGGAGCAAATAGATTTAGAATATTTTGATTTCATCACTTGAATGAGATTGGTTTAATTTTGTTTTAAGTTAGGCACAATTCTTTTACCCCAGCCTTTTGCTTTCCAGATTCTGGCTTGAAAGTCTGACAGTCTTGAATATCTTGAAGGAAATCTAGCTGGGGAAAGACTGCTGTGGATTCAAATCTAGATTTACAGTAGGCTAGCCTAATCTCTTATAAATCCACCTCAGCTGGTGCAGTAACTGTTGTTCGCAACCTCTCTCTTTATTGCGATCTGCTTGTCATAGAAAAATCATCACTTACTCTTTAAACATCCTCACCACTGCAACACGCCATGCTGTTCAGCCTTATATAAATTCAAACAAAACTTGACAAGTATTGTAATCAACATGACAGTAATTGCCCCATGTTTAGAGTGGCTACAGGCCAACGTCTTTTTCTTCCAAGTAGAAGAACTAGAGAACTGTCTCAGCCATGTGCTACTGCTGAACAATCGGCACTTTTGCTCCGAAAGAAGCACAGCTTTAAATGGGTCTTGCTCTAGGAGTGGCTGATGGGATGAATGCAAATAGATCCCACTGAAATCAGAAGAAAATGAATTTGCAAAGGTGTGGACTAAATTAATGGTAGACTGCAACAGCGGAGAATATATGCAATTTAGGGTTACATTGCTGGATTCTTGGTGTTCTCTGAGCTACTGTACTTGTTTCCTGCAGATATTTGATTATCGGGTCAGATAACTAATCAGTGCATGGCAGAGTTCCCTCCCCCATTCACTGACGATGTTATCAAGTCCGGTGATGAAATGTCTGCAGCAAGAGAAGCAAGTTTTGAGAACTGAATAGACTGTGTTTATCTGAGTAGAAGCCATAAGAGAAGAGTAACTCTTCCTTTCATATCGATTTCCTGATTTTAAAGATAGACCCCACCCCTAAACACTCTGAACTAAAAAGGGGAAAAGAGAGGCGTAACTATATCTTTCTCCCTGATAGAACAAACAGGTTTTGATATGGCTGCTCTGGATCAGGTAAGCAGTGTAGGACTACAAGTTTAACCCATATCCTCCCAACTCCAGTATTCACTTGGCAGCAATCCAGTTCAAATTAATCTGTGGAGTTCTTGGTGCTGCCTGATGATGTTGCCTAGTTTGGTAATAAAACATCTGCAAGAAAAACACCAAGCTCAGAGAACACTCGGGACTTCACAATTCATGAAATTCATGATCACAAGACTGAAAGAGTGGCTTTCAGTGGAATTGGCAGAGAATTTCAATGGACAATAGATCTAGTAAGTCCTTTTTTTCTGGCATCTTACTATGTAGAAATTATTCCTTCTGCATGTCGCTTTCTGGGAAGCATTCAATAAATATTGCTTTCTTCATGCTAAGGATTTCCTATAAACATAGGATTGACATTTTGGAAAACAGAATGTCGAAGAAATTGGATCCTGATTTAATTCAACAGGTCTCTTCTGAAAAAAATACAACAGCAATCTCTCCTCTGTCTCAATGTAACCTAAAGTTTTGGACAACTAATGGCATGTGCTTAAAATATGTTCCAAAACACGATGGTCAGTTATTTGTGTGTTGTTGTTGTTTTTTAAAAAAACTTTTTTAAAGCCCTTGCTAATGAGTGCATGCATACACACAACACATTAAGACAAGCCAAGGACAAGTTGCAAGATGGAGTGGGAGAATTCTAAGGTTGCATAGCAACGTCCAATTGCTTCCATTATTTTATGGAAGCACATTTTTTTTTAATGTAGGCAGGCAACTCAGATGGGAGAAAGCAAACACACAGCTGAGCCACACTAATTCACACCCTCTCACTTTGCTCACACTCAGACAGAATTCCCTTCTTTTCTTAAAGTCTTGCACAATCTTAATGAGATTTTGGATTGCTAAGGCATGCCATCTGATCCATGCCTCATTTAAATTAGGAGAAAATAATTAGTTAAATCTATCCACAGACTGGGTGTGAACTTTTAGTTTTTGATTTATTATTATATCTATATCTCGCTTTTCTCTTAAGAGATGACAAGCCTTTTAGATCTTTAAGTGATTAATTATATATGCTGTATTAACTCGGGAGTCTCAGGAAATCATGACACACACTCAACAGCACAACAGGCAAGAAATAAATCCTAGAAGTCCTCATAGTTTTATGGTGCAGCAAAATTTACTTCTCTTATCATAAAATAATGTGCAGGCATTAAGCCTTCTCTTGATAAGCTTATGAGGCTGGTAGAGTTAAGAAAGGATGGCTGAGTTGACACAATATGAGCAGTCTGCTTAATAGGCATTGCTCCACCGAATTGGGATGAAGTCTTCAGATGAATTTACTGTGCCATCTGAATCCAGGATGGCCTTTAGTTTATGTGTACATGGTATGCTAAGCCTAAGATGAACCTGATTTATCTAGAGATAAAAATGTGAGCCTGTAGATACAAGGTAAACTAATATGAAAACAAAGACATCACTTTGTTGAAAAGGTCCATATAGTCAAAGCTATGGTTTTTCCAGTAGTAACAGACTGATGTGAGAATTGGATCATAAGGAAAGCTGAGCACCGGATAATTGATGCGTTCAAATTATGGTCCTGGAGAAGACTCTTGAGAGTCCCTTGGACTGCAAGGAGACCAAATCAATCAATCCTAAAAGAAATCAACCCCGACTCTTCTTTGAAAGGACAGATACTGAAGCTGAAGCTGAAATATTTTGGCCATCAAGTGAGAAGAAAGGACACATTGTCTATGGAGATTCTCAGTCAGCCAGGTCATGGTTGTCCTAAAGGTGCTTTTTCAAGAGGAAACTGAACTTTCTGGTTTTTCCTTGAAGACGTTTTCGCTTCTCATCCAAGAAGCTTCTTCATCTCTTGAAAAAGCACCTTTGGGACAAAGGACTCATTGGAAAAGACCTTCATGTTGGGAAAGACTGAAGGCAAAAGGAGAAGGGGACAGCAAAGATAAGTTGGTTAGATAGTGCCATTCACACAATGAACATGAATTTGGGCCAACTCCAGGAGACAATGGAGGATGGGGGTGGGGAGCATAGATACTCACTGTCCATCGTGAAGGCCATATCTACCATCATCTGCAGGTCACTTTTCCATTATGTTTGTAACATTTCATGTTGCAACCAAGCTGCTTTATTGACTCTGTGGTTTCTTCCCAAAATCCCAAAAATTTTAACCTTAGACTGTCTACTGTTGACCTCACCCCATTCCTAAGAGGTCTTTAAGGGGTGTGCATAAGCACACCAACATGCCTACCATCCCTGTTCTAGTGTTCCCTTTTACTCTTATCTATTTCATGTATTAATAATCATGTTTATACTTATATCTGTTATCTAATAAATGCTTGACAAATAAATAAATAAAATAAATTGTGTGCATTCACACCACATACCTTTTAATGTCTAAGACCTCTAAGTCCATAATGAATGAGGTTTGGTAGGGATAAACCCGCCATAAATGGGTCTCAATGAACTAATAAAAGTGACTCATTGAAGTGGCCCTAAAATGTTGGGTGTGATTTTTGCCCCACTGTCTTGTTTCTATGACAAAGAGCTCTTGATGCTAGACTGCCTGTCTCTTTAAGTATTTACGGGTGTTAGTTGGAAGCAAGGGGAGTTGCTGTAAAATAAGCTAGAGAGAGAGAGAGAAAGAGAGAGAAATTAAAAAGCACAAGAATCAGAGCTGGCTGGTTAGACTGGAGAAGCTGTCCTGGATGGCACAGGCAGGAAGCTCCACTCAAACTTAAGCACCTGCCAAAGAATAGATCCGAAGGCAACCGGAGGAGAAAATAAAGAAAGCTTTTCTTTCTTGGAAGTGGAGCAGAAAGCGGATCACAGACTTCCGAGCACCTATCAATCTCCCAGGATGGATTGCTGTAATGTATGTACAATTATATTATACTTTAAAACAAAAACCTGTACCACCAAGTTTTACACAGGAAGGTGATAAAATTGACTAGGGGGACAAACAATTAAAGTCAAGGAACAAAAGCCAGGATTTTTCAGTGCTGCTGTTGTCATTGACAAAAGATTAATGGAAACAGTCTTTGGATTTCCAGCAAAACTGTAGGGGGTATTAAGGGCTGAATCTCTTTCCTAAAAAGCAGACTTCTCCCCCTTGGCTGAGGGTCTATTATGTCCTTTATGGGACATGGGAAATTAGAGAGTGGGAGTCATAGATGGTCTTTCATTGTATTTACTTGAGTTTGCTGACATGTTGGAGAATGAATGAAAGATGTGTATCCATGAAAGGGAGGCATAGATAGATAGATAGATAGATAGATAGATAGATAGATAGATAGATAGATAGATAGATAGATAGATAGATAGATAGATAGATAGATAGATGAATGGATGGATGTTAGAACTGTTGGATTTAACCAGCTTTTTCATTTGTAGTAATTCCAAATTAATATAGGTTGACTGTTTTGCTTTAAGCTGTTGTAGCCCCTTCCCCAACCCTCTTGACAGCTTGAGAGTCAGTGTCTCTGCCTGGCATAAACATTTCTAATTACTGGAGCGCTAAACATGAAATAACAACAGGGCCAGCAGAACTCTTAGTTTATGTGTGGGAGTTGTTGCTGATTGCTGTTCCTGTGCTATAGAGGGGAAAAAGAGAGTGAGAAAGAGGAGGAAAAAGCAGCAACGTACTTTTGCAAAGGGGGGTTGAGATGGAAGCATATCTTAGCCCCTCTTCATTAGAGGACCAGGATTAAAAATCCTTTTACCGTTTTACTAAACAGGAAAGAAATTAAAACACTTTACTTTAGATGAGTGGGATGTATTCTTTTCTCTGGACAGTCTAGAGAAAAGAAGGACTGGGGGGCGGGGGCATGATAGTAGTATTCCAGTATTTGAGGGGCTGCTACAAAGAGGAAGGGGTCAATTTATTTTCCAAAACACCAGGAGGCAAGACAAGAGATAATAGTTGGAAACTAATCAAGGAGAGAAGCAACCTGTAATTAAGGAGAAACTTCCTAACCGTGAGAAAAATGACAGCTTGCCACCAGAAGTTGTGGATGCTTCATCACCGGAGGCTTTTAAGAAGAGACTGGACAGCCTCCTATCTGAAATGGTATAGGGTCTCCTGCTTGAGCAGGGGGCTGGACTAGAAGACCTCCAAGGTCCCTTCCAGCTCTATTCTGATTGATTGAATGATTGACTTTTCAATGTGCGGGTTTGCATTTTGGAAGAGCAAAAGCAACTCCAGATCAGGTGCAAATGATTGGCCCTTTCCAGATGTTTTGGACAATACTTCTCATCACTCTCCATTGGGAGGGGAAGAAATTAACCTCATACTTTTGGTGAGGTTAAGGGTTGCCAACTATTCTGGAGATGCCAACCATGCCTGTTTCCCACTTATCCAGATCATATTTGCTTTGAAGAATGTCGGGTTAAAGTTTCACACATCTGAATTGCTAGGCCAGATCCGATTTGGCGCTCATTCAAATCTCTGCTTAGTTGGACAGATTCCTTTCAGCCACCATACAGATATAAATTCATGCATGTGAGTACTGGCTTATTTGTGTAAAACATCCGGCAGCTGTTGTCATAAGTTTTAAATAGTGGATCATGGAGAGTACTGTAGGATATAGAGACTTCAGTATTATAGTTTCCTAGGCTATCTTTAACAAGGACGAAAAAATATTTAAAAAGCAGCATACAATAAATGGCTATGATGTAACCAAAAACCAAACATCCTAGCACTGAGCACACATCCAGAAACTGAATATTAGCCTGCTACTTGTGCAAATGCCCTTGGTATGCCTCATCTACTTCCCCGTGCAATTATGATTGCTTCTTTTCTGCCCCAATCTTCACTAAGGTGGCTTTTGAAATTGTCAGCCTATTCTGCAAAACACCTGAAGGCAGGACAAGAAGCAATGGATGAAAACTAATGAAGGAGAGAACAAACCTACAACTAAGGAAGAATTTCCTTACAGTGAGAGCAATTAATCAGTGGAACAACTTGCCTCCACAAATTGTAGGTGCGCCAACACCGGAGGTGTTTACAAAGAGATTGAACAATGATTTGTCTGAAATGGTATAGAGTTTCCTGCTTGAGCAGGAGGCTGGACTAGAAGACCTCCGAGGTCCCTTCCAGCTCTATTATTCTATTCTATTCTATTCTATTCTATTCTATTCTATTCTATTCTATCCTATTCCTATTCCTATTCCTATTCCCTACTT
Source organism: Pseudonaja textilis (assembly GCF_049901715.1). NCBI lineage: Eukaryota > Metazoa > Chordata > Lepidosauria > Squamata > Elapidae > Pseudonaja > Pseudonaja textilis. The sequence goes on along the minus strand of NC_141998.1, from coordinate 15,817,915 downwards.
CATGAATGGAATACTTAGAGAATTTTACCACTGAAGGTTCTTCCCTTGTATTGCTCCAGTAATTTTCCAGCACTACTTCTGCCCTTTCCCTATTGGTCTGTGCCCATAAACAAATAAAAGTTCATTCATGAAGAAAAATTGGGCATGTCTGAACCACTGGCCTTTGCTCAGGAGCATCCAAGAGAGAGGGAATAGGAAAACATGCAAAGGTTGTTTGCTCCTTGGAGATGATGGTGGAACAAGCAGCAATTGGAAGGAATGCTAGAATCCCTAAAAGGTGTTTTACTCTCTTCTCCTACAGTTCCAATGAAGTGAGTTGCAGCTCACAAAAAATGAATAAAAATTATTGGCTGGAAAAGGAATGATCAGATTCCTGACATTTTTTTGCCACCTTAGACTAACACAGTGCTCCTTCTAAAATGTCCACCTTTCCTTTTGAGCTCAATCTGCATAATGACCAGAATTGCTCCATTTCATTTGTTAAAACAAATTTTATTAATTGCACATTAAAACATTGGACACAGTGTAACTGTCCTGGCATCATCTTTGCCTTACATACTAAAATATACGATAGATATCATATATACATTGTTTCCTTTGTACAATTGGTCTATCCATCATAATATTATCTATATTGATTTTTAACTTTTGAATATTATATTCTGTTATGATTATATTCATAACTTCAATTCTCCATTCTCCAAATAACAATCCTGGTTATTTTTTACTCTGGGTCTCTCCTCTCTGTTCCAACCATTGGTAAAATTTATTCCACATCTCATGATATTTTGTCTCATCTTTATTTTTCAATTCCAACATCAATCTATCCATTTCAACGCAACTCAGTATTTTCTTAATCACTTCAAAGGGAATTTCCCTATTTTTCCAGTTTGGGGCAAAAACCATTCTTGCTTCGATTATAATATGAATTATTAAATAAGTCACCCCTTTGCTATATCTCTCATTTGTGACTCCTAATAAAAAATAATCTGGTTTAAATTCTATTTTTTTGTCCGATCAGCTCTTCCAATCATGTCTGGATTTTTCGCCAATACTCATTTGCTGTTTTACATGACCACCACATATGATAGTACATGCCTGGTTCTTGATTGCACTTCCAACAATTTGGTGATAGAAATGCAATCAAGAACCAGGCATGTACTATGTGGAATTGCTCCATTTCAGGAGAGGATGTTATTCCGTGGCTGTGTTTTTCTCCTTCCAGCCATGCTTGGCCAGGACAGCATGTAAGAAGCAGGAAAGATGTTTTAGATAAGATAGATTGACCTCCCTAATATGGACTTTGGCAGATGCTTCTTTGCACCATCATTCAAATTTGCATTAATTCATATGCAACAGACTCTTAAAATAAAACTGGCTATTTCCTATCTCTCTAACAGACATGACTGCCCAGATGGCCCACCTCAAAAAAACCCATGCAGGACTGACATTGAAATGTAGATGTCAACAACCAGGAAATAGGGCAATAAGCTGTTTATTTTATGAGCTGTAGCGACTGAATGGTTAGAGTGCAGTACTGCAGACTACTTCTGCTGACTGTTGTCTGCCTGCAATTTGGCAGTTCAAATCTCACCAGGCTCAAGATTGACTCAGCCTTCCATCCTTCCTAGGTTGGTAAAATGAGGACCCAGATTTTGGGGGACAAGATGCTGACTCTGTAAACTGCTTAGAGAAGGCTATAGAGCACTGTGAAGCAGTATATAAGTCTAAGTGCTAATGCTATTGCTAATAGGTTAAACTAGAAAGTTGAAAAATGAACCATTGCAAGAAGGCAAAGATAAACCATTTTGATAGTACTTGAATATGTTCTTGATGTTCTTGGTATCCTCTGTGCTTTGGTATATTGGAAGAAATATGCAAGTTATTGTTCTATCTGTTTGAAAGTATGGGAACATCTTTCAAAAAGAGAGAGAGAAATATTTGCAAAGTCCACCCATTCTATTTAGTACCAGTTAGTGTATTTGTAATGGAATGCCATGAATCCATTCAATTAAAATCATAGTCATTAAGAGAAACTTCACCTCCCTGCTAATGCCTTGACCCAGAAATTCTTCCAAGTCCATGACATTATCATAAAGCCAGAAGTTAGCTTTCTAGGCTAGATGCAGGTGCACGTCTGGTCCAGCTCCTAGAGGTTTGGGGGTATTTCAGCTGGGAGATGGGAGAACACTGGTCATTGTATTCAGATTAAACTGGCCCACATGTTGCAGAGTTCAGAACTTTGTACGGTCTTGATATACTTTTAGGCCTTTGTAAAGTTGCAGTGGCACTCAAGTCTGAAGGTGGGTTAGGGATGTCTGGCTCTTGAGCTACTCTATCAGTGGTGGAATTCAAATTTTTTTACTACTGGTTCTGTGGGCATGGCTTAGTGGGCATGGCATTGCTTGGTGGGCATGGCAGAGAAAGGTTACTGCAAAATCCCCATTCCCTCCCCACCCCACTAACCTGCTTTCCAGCTCCATTCTCCTGTGCAGGGCAACAAAAGAAGATCCAGCCAATCAGCTGGGACTTGGGAGGCAGGGAATAGATGGGGGCAGGGCCAGTCAGAGGCGGGATTTGCCAGTTCTCCAAACTACTCATAATTTCTGCTACTGGTTTTCCAGAACTGGTCAGAACCTGCTGGATACCACCTCTGAACCCTACCTTCCCCAGCTTCCTATCAGGAGCCTATCCTATCAGGTGCAAAGCCTATTTCCTGAGGACAACAAAGACGTGAAGGCAATTCCCAGCCCTTCTTGTCAGCTGCTGCCAGTTTTTAGTGAGTTAGAAACGAACTTGATAGATAAGCTGAAGACCTGATCAAGTCGGAGAGAACAGGGAATAGGGTTAAGAAAACCTATTTTCTAATCTGGACATGCCCTTTTCTGTCTTTATGACACCCGTATTTTTTCTGCAACCTGTTATTGGAACAGAGCCAGTAAGGTGAGCTGTCCATCAGTAGGGGTGGGGTTCTATTGGCTCTGACTGGTTCGGGCGAATCCCTTGTTCCAATGTTCAGCTCGTTCTGAACTGATTTGCTGCGATGAGGAAATAGTCCCGCCTCCCTGCCCCTGCTGTTTCCTGTGCTTTATTTTCTCTGTTTAGAGCACAGCAGATTCACGCGGCAGAGCGGTTTGCCGCACCTCCACTCTTTTCTTCACAGAGGCTGCAGTTGAATGTAAATACGGGCTTGCCTTTTTTAAATGCGGAGTGCGCACAGGTGGAGCTTGCGTGCTCAAAGTGTGTGATCACTGAACCGGTTGTTATACCAGTGGAATCCCACCCCTGTCCATCAGCATTTCTCCGGAAGCCCCCAGAAGCCATACACACTGGCTGGAACCAAATTTTGGGGCCTCTTATTTGCATGCGAGGAGCAGGCTGAGAGACGTATAAGGAGTCTTACAGATATTTAACTGCCCGTTTCTCCCTTGAAACTCTGAGAAACCACACCAGAAAGGGGTTATTTCCAGTGGTGGGATTCAAAAATTTTTATTACCAGTTCTGTGGGCGTGGCTTAGTGGGTGTGGCTTGGTGGATGTGGCAGGGGAAGGATATACTGCAAAATCCCCATTCCCTCCCCACACCAGCAACCTGCTTTCCAGCTACGTTCTCCTTTTCAGGGCAACCAAAGAAGACCCAGCTGATCAGTTGGAACTCAATGGGAGGCAGAGAATAGATGGGGTTGGTGGGACCATTCAGAGGTGGCATTTACCGGTTCTCCGAACTACCCAAAATTTCCTCTACCGGTTCTCCAGAACCTGCTGAATACCGCTTCTGGTTGTTTCCCAGCCAAAGACATGCCATATGAAGTCTTCAACCAGCCGAAGTTGGTGTCCTGCTTTTCAGAGCCTCACAGCGGTTCTTCCAAAGGAAAGGAGACGTGTGTTGGAGAATGTTCCCATTAGCAGGGGCTGACAGCTATTTTCCCTTTTGAATAATGTGTGTCATTCCAAGCAATGCATTACCAGCAAACCACAGTGGGTGAAAGTTAGAAGTGAAGTTTGAATTATTGGAGGAGTCTTTCTGTTTGCTTGCAAGCAGTGATGAAAGGTGAGAAGTCCTAGGCCTTAAGGTTGGTTGCTAAAAGTCTTTTTCCCCAAGGTGGATGTCATTCACAGCTGAAGTGAGAAAACAAAGTTGCAATCCCAGTTTACCTGGAGTTCAAAAAGTCAGCATTTTTTGGTTTAAAGTGCAAGACAGAAGCATTTGGGAAATGATCAAGAATTCCAGCAGCCTGGTGTGACTTGGAAAGAAAGGCTGGGTTGCCATAAAAGTTGCTTTGTTTCACCCTGAACCCTAGTAGCACAAGTGGAGATATTCACCGAGACACAATTGATATCAGTAAATCCTCATTACAGGAGATAAATTGCTTGGGAACAGTCTACTTCTAAGCTGGCTTTCTATACAACCGGGTGCTTCCTTGCCTCAATTTTCCGACATCGTCCACAGTCATGGCAACATTCCCATGGGCTCAGTACTTCCAGAGGCAGAATCTATCTGGGACAGAACCGTCCAAGATCTTATTCTATTCTTCTTCTTCCTCTTCTACTGACAACTCACAGGCCAGAAACCTGATAGATTGTAATGCTATGTAGAGACTGACAAAGAGATGTTACCTAGGGAACGATCAGATAAAAGGAAACATAGCCTATAGCTGCATAATGGGCAGAGCAAGAAGCTCAGAAGGTTTCCTGTTAGATTCACAAGATTCTGTTCATGCAGCTTTACAATAAAATACCGTAGACTTAGCTTATCTGGTGAGTTTCCAGTGTGTCTGGGCCACCTGGTAAGGCTGACACAAAGGAAGAACCATCCTGCCCAAGGACTTCCAAACATCTAAAACTAGTATTGCAGAGGTGCCACCATAGAGAAGGATTTCCAACTGGTGATTTCCACTGTTGGTTTTTTTTGGGGGGGGGGGGGAATAAACCAAGTGAAGCTCTTACTGAGTAAAACATGGCCTTTAGCTAGCAGTAGTTGAAACTTGGGGCTTGTTGAAAGCCTTGCTACAAAGTGAGAATGGTATAAAAGTGCCTACAAAGGACTGAGCCAAGGACAAGGCAACAAGAAACGGGAGACAGCCTTCCTTTAACTCCATTGAGGGATGAAGCCCATATGTTATCATCAAACAGACTGACACGTTCGCCGAGCACATCTCGGGTATCTACTTCTTAATTATTCAGTACCGAGGCAGAAAAATGGGTCACTGATGCTGGTATTCATTATTGGTATCTCTTTAAAAGCCAGGAAGGTTTATGTGGCACCTAAAAGATAAACCGGGACATTGTGGCATCAATTTTCAAAGCCAAAGACCCATTTCTGAAGATGTTACACTCAGCTGAATAATCTGGGTCTCTTTTCCAAGCCCATGTTCTCTTCTACGACTTTTTAAATATTATCCCTTTTCACTTTTGGCCTTTTTGTTGTCTTTTTTTTTCCCCTTCTATTTTTTAATCTAATAGACGGCTGCACATTTGGGGGGGGCAAGTTTATATTTAAAATACCTATTCTAATTTACCCAAATTAGGCAAAATTGTGGATAACATATGTACATTAGTGAAAAGTAATATAGAAAATGCGGAAGGAAGGAAGGAAAAGAAAAGAATATACAAAATAGGATACAATGGGAGAAACATAAACAGAATATGCAAAACATGCCTATTTAAAAGTTTAAAAACAATACCGAACATTAAGGCCAATTTCAGGTTAGAAACATGTACAATTAACCAAAGCCAATAGTGACAAATTACACAAGCACAAAAGTTCTACTATGGATGAAGAACATGGTATGAACTGAGAATCTTCCTTTTAAATACTTGGCCCCACAAATGTAATTAACTAGTGAAAGGAAGACAATTTATCAAGGAACTCCCTTTTTGGCTTGCTGGTGAGAAAAGTCTGGAGGTTTTTATTTGTGGTAACGTCATTAAAGCCATTTTCCAAGAAGAAGGCCAGTTGGTTAGTTTACATGGTTACTATGAAGTTGGGATACATGAAGGAAACAATCAGATGATCTTGGATAAAGAGCAGAGAAATATTTCAGCATGATGATTATCAGGGGAAAGCTGACTTTTATTTGGAAGTTTTGAGCAGCAAATGCATAGAGAAGGCTGACCTTTTGCAAGGACAGATACCTGTTGAACTATCATATTTTCTAATACTCCTATTGGTGTTCTAATGGCTCTTTGGACTCATCACAGATTTCCTGTCCTTATTTTTCACTAATTTTGAACAGCTATCAAGTGAATACTTGGTATCTCTAACAGCTGGCAAATCTCAGAGTTGGTCTTTGGTCAGAAAGTCACTATATTAATCACCCATGATGCCTTCATAAATTATCACAGCAGGGCATTATGGAAAATTTAAATGATTTCCCACCTGCTTCCATAATAAATACGCCAACACAGAATAGCCTTCCGACCACATAAAGGTAAAGCTAAAGCACATACGTGCTAGTTGTTTCCGGCTCTAGGGGGTGGTGCTCATCTCTGTTACAAAGCTGAAGAGCCAGTGCTGTCCAAAGACGTCTCCATGGTCATGTGGCCAGCATGACTAAAGGCCGAAGGTGCACGGAACACTGTTACCTTCCCACCAAAGTGGACCCTATTTTTCTACTTGTACATTTTTCTAACCTGAACTTGGCCTTAACGTTCGGTATTTTTTAAAAAACTTTTAAATAGGCATGTTTTGCATATTCTGTTTATGTTTCTCCCATTTTTACATGCTTTCGAACTGCTAGGTTGAAAGAAGCTGGGACAGGTAATGGGAGCTCACTCCGTTACATGGTGCTAGGGATTTGAACCACCGAACTGCTGACCTTTCTGATTGACAAGCTCAGCATCTTAGCCACTGAGCCACCACATCCCTTATCCTACCACATAGCCCTTTGCTAAGTTTCTCTTCTAACTTGGAACCCATCCTTTAGTTATAACCTATAAGCAGGATATGCTGCCTGCTCACACGTCATAATAATTTAGAGCTAAACCAAGGCTACTAAAAAAAGATAACAAAATATTGTTTACGAATTCTGATTGCTAAGTCATGATATGGGCATACTGAGTTTTGATTTAGTATGCTGGGTGAACACAGCCTCTAGTTAAATATGCATTTATGATGGTATGTAGAATATGGAAAGATCTTATGGGATGAGGAGAAGACATGCTACCTATGGAATGATCAGATAAAAGGGAGAAAAATCCAACAGCTGCTTAACAGTCATCAAAAGAAATTTAGGAAGGATCCACCCTAAATTAATCAGGCTGTAAAAGAGACCGGGAACTTGTATTTTCAGACTTGCAAGATCTGTTTAAAGTAGAATTAGATGCTCTGGCTGTGTTTTGCATTTGGTTTACCTGGGATAGTTTATAGCATTTAAGCCCACTCCAATTTCATAGATTAAGTTAGAACAGAATATGAACTAACATATTATGTCATTAGTCCACCGCAATTTATACAAGTGTGCCTTGTACAATGTGTAAATTTCCTCCCAGTTGTAATGCCTTTCTCATTTGTCTAACAAGGTCAATCCAAGTTCTGCAGTTCCCGGACCCAGTTGTCAGGAAAGGCCGACAGTACAGACATAGTGTAGAAGCCAGGAGGACAGATATCTCATGGGCTTAAATATCATTATGAAAATAATACTACTTAATTTGTACAATTTAGTTATCTAAAGAATTTATATGGCCACCAAATGTGGACCCTGAGATTCTGAGCAGCATGCAATACATCAGAAAAACAAACAAAAATAAGCAATTTTAATTAAAATCCAAAACAGTAAGGTGACTAGGAATCACAATCCTATCCTTCTCCAATATATTATCATGACACCTCGATCCTCACCTGTGCTCTTTGGTGGATGTTCATTATTGAAACCTATAAGATGTCTGGGTTACCAATTTCTTAGACTCGTACTATCTCATTACATGCATCTGACTCCTTAAAGACACTTGAGCTATCACAGGCAACTTTTCAATCAAAATTAAGTAGCCAGTCAATTATTTTCTTTTGATCATTAACAAGCAAAATGAAAGAGTCACAATTGATTACAGTAGAACAAACGATGAAATCTTATAACAAAACAAGTGAAATGATAAGTTAATATTTAAGAAGTTGGACAGTAAAAATTATAATAAGGTATTATACAATTTACATAAGGCAATTAAATGATTGTTTGGAATAATGGAACGGTAAAATTACTGATCACACATATATACAACCACTATAATCATAAAAGTCATGGAAAAGTCATTTATTATTATTATATCTAAAAAACACAGTGATGTAATGTGTATGGAAAAATAATAGATGAGTGATTATAGTTTCAAAACTAAAAAGAGTCCAATTATAGTGACTATTTTATCTATGTTGTTAAAGTAACTCTGGCAGCTAATGAAAATTAAGACAGAAATAAAATTCAATTGATAGTAAGACATTGCTATAAATAATGACTAAATGAACAGCTGCAACAATAGGAGTTAATTTAACCTTTATTGGTTGAACCTTGAAACTTTGATTCCTGACTTATTTCCTTTTTGTATTTGTTGTGTGATCCCTTCAACAACCAAATGGACTCAGTTTTTCCAATATAATGGGAAACATTCATTGCTTCATTTATTAATCATATTTGTAAGCAGCCCACTCAGAAAAACTCTGGGCAGCAGACAGAAAAATGATAGGATTTTTTCTCACTTTTAAATCCAGTCTCTCCAAAAGACTTCTGAGTTTATCTCAAGGAATTGTGACATTGCTCTTGATTATAAAGGAGCAAAACTATGGTTCATTGAGGAAAAAGATGATCCAGATTCCAGATAAACAAGAATATTATAAAAAGTATATGTGGAAATGTATACATGTCTTCATGATTGCTTTTGCAAACAATTTGCAAGGGTATTTGCAAATTGAGGCAAATATGAATGAATTTAAGATTGAGACAGAAACTGAATGTGAAATTTGCTTAATTCCTGTCTATGAAGATTCTCAATCATCCAGATCATGGTTGTTGTCACACAGGTCCTTTTCCAAAAGGCATCTGGACCAGTAGTGGGATGCAATTTTTTTTACTATGGGTTATGTGGGCGTAGCTTGGTGGGCGTGGCATGGGAAGGATACTGTAAAATCTCCAGTCAGAGGTAGTACTCGCCGATTCTCTGAACTACTCAAAATTCTCGCTGCCAGTTCCCCAGAACTGGTCAGAACCTGCTGAATACCACCTCTGATCTGGACTTTCTTGGGTTGTTTTTTTTCATTGAAAATGTTTCGCTTCAAATCCATGAAGTTTCTTTAGTTTTTCAGATCTGAAGCTCCTAGGATGAGAAGCAAAATGTTTTCAAGGGAAAAAAAAATCCAGAAAATCCAGATGCCTTTTGGAATAGTACCTTTGGGTTAACTAATTTATTCTGGATCTTCTATTAGATGCAGTTTAAAGATCAAAAACGTTATAAATTAATGATGTGTTGTATGAAGATATCATTGTACTGTATATCTTATTGTCTGTCCTAGATGAGCTACTGGTCAGCAAGTAGAACCTTCAACCTTAGCTTATTTTTGTCGCAAACAACATCAGAAAAGCTTAGACTACTTACAAAATCTTGAATACAATATGGTAACTTTTATATTTGCCCTCTTCCTTCCCTACCAAAGATAGCGAGGTTATCCATTAAACTGTATAAGCTGCTCTCAGCTTAAAAATCACTAAATTTTGCCCACACAGAAGGTTAAAAAAAGGGAACTGCAAAATAGCAGGGAGTTACCCACCCCAAGATGGACTTATATAACCATTCCCCAGCTGTGCTGAACACACACACAAGCACACACATGGAAAATGCAATGCAGCGCAATCAGTGTGGCATTTTTCAACGTCTAAACACAACACATCTCAAAATAGCTTGCAGGGGAAGAATGTAAGCACTCTAGAGCTCTGTTCATGTATAATGAAATGATAAAATACATTTTTAGAAGGCAAGCACATTTTTCATCTGGCCAGTAAGAGGCATTTAAGCTCTGCCAGTCATTTGTAACAGTCTAGTCAACTCACAAATATTTTTCCAAACTACAGGGTTGGAGAGGGAGTTAAATAGGCTTTATTACTATTAAGCTCATGCTATGTTCCAAGGGCAAGTCTCTTCAAAAGGAGTCACCACATTATAAAAAAGGTGTTGAGACTCTGGAAAGAGTGCAAAGAAGAACAACCAGGATGGTTAGGGGGCTGGAGGCTAAACGATACAATGAACTGTTGCAGGAATTGAGCATGGCTAGTCTAGTGAACAGAATGACCAGGGGAGACAGGATAGCAGTCTTCCAATATTTGAGGGGCTGCCACAGCGATGAGGGGGTCAAGCTATTTTCCAAAGTACCCAAAGACCAGGCAAGGAATAATGGATGGAAACTGATCAGGAGAGATTCAACCTGGAAATAAGGACAAACTTTCTGATGGTGAGAACAATCAACCGATGGAACAGAAGTTGCTTTCAGAAGTTGTGGGAGATTCATCACTAAAAGCTTTCAAGAAGAGACTGAACTGCCATCTGTCAGAAATGATGTAGGGTCTTCTGCTTGGGTGGGGGGTTGGATTAGAAGTACCACAAAGTACCATCCAACTCTGTTAATCTGTTAAAGAGTCTACAGAGTTTTTAAAAAAGGAAGAATCAAAATCCAAAAGCAAAGAAAGTGAGGATTCATCTTCAGCTGGCATTTCTATTACTTCCAAATTATTCCAAACTGTTTTGCTTTTAGGATGACGATTCCATTATTGTGCAAACTGGGGGTTAGTAACCAAGAATGGATGACTGAGGGAAAATGACAATTAAAAGGTGGTTTTGTTGTAGCCATCTGGAAGGAGAGGAGTTTAGGATCCTATTCCACAGAATGAGTTGGAGTCCTTCCAAACACAGAAAAACTGTCCTGTGACATACAAAGAACTAAGCAAAATTATGCTTAATACCATCTAAAGAACTCAGACCCCATAAGATTTAGTTATGTAACTGCCCTATTTGAGCTCAGAACATGTGTTTGAATGACACACTTGTCAACACTTGGGGAAACAACACCTCTCCTCAGCTAAATTGAGCAGCAAGAGAGGTAGAACAGCAAAATCCCATTTGAAAGTGGGAAAGACAAATAGAAACTTACTCCTGGGCACTTGTATCTGACACGTGTAGTACATTTTTATAGGAATCCTTCCTTGCACCCTTTAAATAAAATCTGAATTAATGTAGAACTGAATTCCTGATGATTTCATTGATACAGCCATAACATTTTCTTGACAACAATACATATATATTCTTAGGAAAGGTAAATAAGACGGGATCAAAAAGTTAGCACCCTCCTGAGCAAACTGATGTGCTCCAAATCCATTGGTGATGTCCATTTTGCTCTCCAAATTCATGGAGACCTAACCCTAAATGGATTTGCCCCAGGGGTGGGTTTCTACTGGTTCTGGCTACGTCTGTAGAACCGGTAGCTCTGAAGAGCAGAAGACATAGAACCGGTTCTATGTCTGCTGATGTTTTTGCCCACTCACCCACCTGTGCACTTACCTGATCTTTATTTCCTGATTTTTCAACTTCAGCTGCCGAACGAGGCACAGCTGCAGTTAGAAAAGCAAGAAAAGAGGGCTGTTTCAAAGGCTGCTTCTCTGCAGGCAGCTGCTGATGACGATTTACAGGCACGTGGCTTGCAGCCTTCAGGGAAGCTCGTAAATCCTGAACCGGTTGTTAACCCTGCCATATCCCACCCCTGATTTGCCCCGATGGGATTTTCCTAAGAAGTTTACCAGGAAGTGTAGGCAAAGCAGGATCGTAAAGTCAGCACCCTCCCTAAGCATATTAACGCACTATTAATCTGTTGGCAAAGTTCATTTTGCTCTCTGAATCTCCAATGGGATTTTCCCCATGTATTTTCCCAGGAAATGTAGAAAAGATGCAATCAAAAAGTCAGTGCCATCCTAAGCATACAGACATGCTCCAAATATGTTGGCGATGTCCATTTTGCTCTCCGAATTCATGGAGACATAACCCTAACCATAAGTAGTCTTGCCCCCCCAATGGAATTTTCCCATGGCTTTTCCCAATAAACATTCATAAAGCCATATCGAAAAGTCATTACTGTCCTAAGCATACCTACACACTGGGAATTGTAGGTAAGGTGGGCTCATAAAGTCAATGCCTTCCTAAGCATACCCATGTGCTCCGAATCCATTGGCAAAATCAGTTTTGTTCTTTTAATTATTAGAGATCTAACCCTAACCCTAAGTGGATTTTCCTCCCTTCCCATGTATTTTCCCAGGAAACATAGATAAGGCAGACTCAAAAAGTCACTGTCCTTCGAAGAATATCTGTGCTCTATGTATCTGTTAGTCATGTCCATTTTTTATTCATGGAGACCTGTCCCTAACCCTAAATAGATTTGCTCCCAATGGGATTTTCCCAGCTCCTAGTCAGCCATCTCAAAGCCAATGGACAACACATGGCTTCTCAATATTTTGCTGCAACTGCCTATCCAAAAGAAGTTCTGCAAAAAAAATCCCCACTGTAACCGTATGAGATAAGTATGGTAAACATTTCTCCACCATCACCCTTTGGTCTTTCCCGGTCATGTTTTTTAACATGGCAACTGGTCTTCCTTGATGGCATTGCCCAGAAGCACACCTGTGGAAGTAAGTTGGTGCAAAGAGCAGGCAGAGTTTCACTGGTGCTGATTTTTATATTCTCATCAGGAAGGAGCTTGCACCAAACTGGATGAAGACATCTTGGATATTCCATTAGATGATCCGGATGCCAATGCAGCTGCTGCCAAGATCCAGGCCAGTTTCCGTGGCCACATGACTAGGAAGAAGATTAAGGGGGGTGAAATTGAACGCAAAAGCAAGGACCCCGAGTGTACAAGCAGCACCCGGACTGGAGACTTGCGCAATGGAGATTAAGCAGCCTGGTAAGGATTCTCCTCATCTCTTCCTGGTAACATATAATTTCAGACTATTGTGAGATGTCTTTTCCCAAGCTCCTACTATATCCTACTGTTCTTTCTGTCCCCACAAAAAAATAACCCCATGAGACCATGATAGACCGGCCAGAATGAAAAGCTCAACACCTGTGATTCATTCTTACATCTAACTGGCCCACAAGAGTAGGAAGGCAGGGGATGTTGTGGGCCCCAACTATCAACATCCAGGGGGATCTAGCAGAAGGACCTTCTCTGTGGTGGTTCCCTCTGTTAGGGATACCATTGCCCCAGAGATAAGACCAGCCCCTCCCAGGTGCTTTGCCACAAAGCCTTGAAGACGTGGTTTTGAAAGCAGGCTCAGGGACCCAATTCAGAGCCAATCAAATGACTTGGTCTACGAAGGAGAGGGGGGGGGTGAATTTTAACTGTGAAGTTTTCAATGTTGGAGTCACTATGTGAATTGGGAAGCTATATAAATGTTTTTAATAAATAAATAATACAATAAAAGAGTACCAATAATATCAATAAAAGTAGTTCAGGGTTGAACTGTGGAGTCCTTGGTGCTCTCTGAGCTTGGCTGCTTTCTTCCAAATGTTTCATTACCCAACTAGATAACATCATCAGTGTTAAAAAAACCAAGCTCAGAGAGCACTGACCTCACAAATAAAGAAATCAACAAACAAATTCTAGTTTGGTGTAATGCATACAACTGGAGAAAGATTTATATCACAGCATATTAAAACACAAGCACTATTGGATTCACAAAATCTTATTTTTCAAATTCCCCAAATTGGCTACCTGCCCATGGTATCTGTTTCCGTACACTAGAAACTTCTAGGATTTTTCCATAACAAAAATGTTCATCTTCCTTCCTGCTCAGTTCATTTTTTTCCTAACAAAAAGCAACAGTATTGAACCTTTATACACAAAAGAACATTGAGATACTGTAAAACGTACTGAGGGATGTGTTACCCACGACTCAGGTCAGCTTGAACTAAACTCATGAACCACCACAACAAAAAAAACCCCTTCGTGATTCTTACATAAAGAAGAGCAAAGAACGTACGACGAACAAGCTATGTGTGTGAGCTTGTCCGGGGTGTACGTCATCAGTTGATAATCTGGGGCAGGGGTCTCGCAGGAATTGAGATCTGGAGGGAAGCAGGCTGAAAAAAAACTCTAACTTAGAAGGCTTTGCCCTACATACTTAGCCAGAGTAAGGCTCAATTGTCCCCCCTACCTCTGGCTTCTATGGCAGGCATATGTATTTTATAGCTCCTGGGTCATATTCAACCCTTTGGCTGCCCCTGTCTGGCCCATGTAAAGTCAATCAGAAATTGGGAATAAAATGTAAATAAGATGTAGCATGCACTCCAGTGGTGGTATTCTATCGGTTCAGCCCGGTTCTGCTGAGACGGTAGTGGTGATGAGCAGCGGAGACCGAACCAATTCTCTCCACCGCTCTGTTGTTGGGCCCAACCGCCCGCCTGAGCTCCTATACTCCTCTTGATCCTCTGAATTTGAAGCGTGGCACAGCAGAGTGCTGCACGGCAGCTGCTGAAGTGACCGGGAGAGTGCAGGCTTGCAGGAGGCGAGTTGGAACACCTCTGTGCCTGTGCAAAGTGTGTGTTTGGCAGGTGCATACATGCAAAGTGTGTGCACGCGTGCAAAGCATGCCCACCAAGCCACGCCCACCAAACTGGTGGTAAAACGATTTGAATCCCACCACTGATACACTCTTACCAGTAGCCACTAATCCAAACCATATGATTTACTGCTTTTTTAAAATGAAGTGATTGAGCAGAATTAAGTTCAGCCTATTGGTTCAACCCTCCACACCAGTCCCAGTTTTTCATATGACCCCATGGAAAAATGAATTCCCCATCCCTCTTCTATGAGCAGCACGGAGACAAAAGCTATGGATTCCATACCTGGTGGAACTTTCCATAATGGTTGTCCCATTTTCCAATTTCCTCTGCTTACTTCATCTCCTGTGCTGTTCTTCAACTTTTAGGGAGCTTTACAATACCCTTGTGCAGGGGTGGGATTCAATTTTTTTAACAAACGGTTCTGTGGGTGTGGCTTAGGTGGTGGGCATGGCTTGGTGGCCATATGACTGGCTGGGCATGGCCAACTCAATATCACTCACATCGAGGGATGCATCTCCTCGCCTGGCCTCTCATGACTGTGGGGATGCTGCAACAGAATAAGTGTGAAAAATGGTCATAAGTCACTTTTTTCAGTGCCATTGTAACTTTGAATGGTCACTCCACACAAGCAAAGTACCAGCAAAGGAGGGGGAAAAAACTCCAGAGACAGGAAGTCTAGTCCTGCCAAGAATGTAAAAAGGGTTAATGGAGAGGCAGTTTCTGTCAGCAACACCAGAATGTTTCCTTCCTGCCTTCCTTACAGGATTAGGCCAGTAAGTTCTTCTAACAACCGGTTCTCCGAACTGCTTAGAATGTTAACAACCGGTTCTAGTGAATAGGTGCGAACTGGTAGAATCCCACCCCTGCCCTTGTGCACCTACCTCATTGTCTGCAATGAGGACATAGGTCAAGAGGCCAAGCTGGTAGCTACAATCGTGGGGTTGATGCCTTGCCCTTTTCACATGCTTTCTTTTTTTTTACATACCATCTTGACAGTGTTGATTTCACAACCGCTGGGGAAAAGGTTGCGAAATAGAGTTGGTCATATAAGTGGCCTGCTTTATGGATATCATCATGACTTAAAACTGTAATGGGCAGGATCCATTACAACTGTAAGTCAAGGACTGCCTGTATTCAGTTCAGTGAAAAACGGATGTTCTGCAGGCTTATTGGAAAGGTTTCTGGCAGAGCAAATGTCTCGCCTATGTTTCCCCTGCTGAGCTGAGGTGGCCAATGCAATTGTGCCCTCAGCCGTTCTTTGTCTGCTGACTTTAAATTAGTAATATCTCTCAAGCTGTGACAATGATGGATTAATGATAAGTCTGGCTGGATCTCTGTTTCTCTTCTTGGAGCAATTAATGCCTTTGAGCAGTCAACTAAGAAGAGGGGCTACTATTTTTAAAAGGCAAAACACACTTTGAATCTTTGGCCACATAGGGCTAGTGGATTACAGTCTGGGAAGCAGACAGAGCTAAGGAAAAACTTATTTGATCTGATTATAAATCTAGTTCAAAATAAAATGAATTACAGAAGCAAATACAATTACCTTCCTTTCTGTAACATTCAAGATAAAAACTTGGTCACAACTTTAGAAGGATGTTGGAGGTCTCAAAGAGGAGCACTGGAGATTCCAGTTATCCACTTCTACATTGCTACATTACAAAATTCTGTCCAATGATAAATTACCATTAATGGTTTCAGAGTGGGATATATTAATCAGATGTGGGTGACGTAGCTAGTGAAATAAGGGAGCTCAAAGTCCTCTATGTCCTTGTAAGAGAGATGGGAAATCTTGAACTATCCGCTGCATCTTCTATCTATAAAAACAAACTTTGTATGAAATTCTGAGTTCTGGAGCCTTTTCACCCAATAGTTTGTGGGATGCAACTGATCTTCAAGACATTTGATCTCCAAGATTATCCAAACCTTCCTTAGAAACAATATTTGATTATTGTGAAATAAAGGAAGACGTCACTTTCCTCCCACCCTACAAATCTGGAGGAAACTCTTTTGAAGTTTTGACATGTAATGAAAAAAATCAAGGTGCTTTTTAAACAGTCTCCTCCAGTTAGGACGAGACAATTGAAGTACTATGTCGAACTGGGCAGTAAGTAATGCAGTTTGCTGCATATATTCTATTTTTCCAGGACAATGGGGCTGAATGTCAAAATAAGGACAGTTTTAGTATGTCCGGTGGTTGCTTGCTTTCATTGGAATGACAAATGGAATGGTCAGATGTCTCACACAAGCCCTGTCCTGCAGGAAACTTTACGCCAATCCAGGAGAGAACCAACCTAGAACTAAGTAGAACTTTCCTGACAGTTAGAACAATTAATCAGTGGAGTCTTGCTTCCAGAGGTTGTAGATGTTTTTAAGAAGAGACTGGACAACCATTTGTCTGAAATGGTATGAAGGGTTGGACTAGAAGAGTTTCAAGACCCTTCTAACTCTGTTATTCCGTTATTCTCAGTGCATGAAGAAAAGATTCAGGCTTATATCAGAGTGCTAGAAGATTATTTTCATGAGTTTTGTCCCCTTATTGAAATATTCCAACCAGTGACAAATATTGTTGCCACCGGTTCGTTGAGCGTGGCTTGGTGGGCAAGCTTTGCATGCATGCACGCACTTTGCAGGTATGTGTGCGCCAAATGCACACTTTGTGCAGGCGCAGAGGCGTTCCAACTCACCTCCTGCAAGCCTGCACAATCCTGGTTGCTTCAGCAGCTGCTGCATGGCACTCTTCTGGCTGCGCAAAGCAGCTGTGCTTCCAATTCAGAGGATCAAGGTGAGTTCAGTCTCCACTGCTCATCGCTCCTACCGGCTCACCAGAACTGGGCCCAACCGGTCGAATACCACCACTGGTTCCAGCCTTTTCAAAGGCATTGTCAAAACTGCAGAGATAAAAGAGACCTCCAGATGAGGACAATATGGAGCGTTAGCTGGTATGGATGAGGAAGAAACGAGGACGTTGGAAAGGAATGAGTTATACAAACTGACATACAATATTGTCTTGGGATGTAAAAATTCATTGACTTGGAGGTTATTTTGTCCCAAAGCTTTACTGGGACAATTCTCATATCCCAAACAAATGCTCAATCATTAATACACAATAGTGAAGTGTTTTTGTGTGTGTGTGTGTGTGTGTGTGTTAGTGTGATCTTAGCTCCTTGGGACATTAAGTGTGGTTTTAAAGGAATCCTATGCCATGTGTAAATCAAGTTGTAAGTTTTTGTCTAGATGGGAATGCCTGTCCAGCATGTAATTTTTGGCACTCTCAGAACTAATTCTGCAATCTGATGGCCATATTTTTTTTTTGCATTTTTTAGAAAGGCAATATAGAGAAAGGCAATTAGAAAGGCAATATAGAGAAAAATATAGGTTGCATTTGAAAATAAGTGCATCTCTGAAAAGAACTAATATCAAGGTATCAAGCATACCTTATGTGCAAAAATAGTACTTCAGTATTATAGTGGTGAAGACATCAGACTAGAAACCAGGAGACGGTGAATTCTAGTCCTATCTTGGCCACCAAACCAGCTGGATGACCTTGGACCAGTCATTCTCTTTCAGCCCTAGGAAGGAGGCAATGGCAAACTAAGAAGCAAGCTAAAACTGAACTGTTTTTTTTTCTTTGAGAAAGAAGAAGACATTTTGCTTCTCATCCAAGAAGTTTCATCAGTTTTTTTTTATTTTTTTATTGATTTATAATACAAAATGCAAAATTATGCAAAAGAAAATAGTAGAAAAAATAAGAGAAGGAAAAGGAAAGGGAAAAGTGTAGGAAAAAGGGGAAAAAGAAAGAAAAGGCCAATTGACTTCTTACTGCAGAAGAATAAGATGATAACATTAAACCTCAACTTTTTACTTTTACATAATAGTATAAACTAGATGTTTCTATAACAACAAATCTATCTAACTGGTAAAACCCAAAGTCAAAGTTTCATTTTTGTCCACCTTGAGCACAAAGTCCAAAAGTGGTTTCCAAGTAGAAACAAAAGTAATTATGTTTATTTATTTAAAACAAGCAGCTTCATCAGTTCTGATGGCCAGTAGAAATGGAAGTATACGTTTTCTTCTTCTTCCTCAAACAAAATAACAGTCCAGTTGCCTTTTGAAACAACTATGACCAAGAGTCTCCACAGACATCAAGCAAGCTAAAAGATGCGTTGCACAATAATAAATTTTTTAAAAAAACTCTTGGATTCCTTCAATTATGGGGGGGAAATACATCCAAGTCACACAGTTTCTCCCCCCTCTGTTTTATCAAGTATGCAAATTCCTTGCCTATATCAGTGGCTCACACACTCGCCGTAATTGCATAGACTTCGAGCTTCTTACAAAACTGATGTACTCCAAATTACAGGTACCAGTTTGCAGGGGTGGAGAAGCATTTGAAGAAAACAAACCTCTTGGTCGGTAGACCAATTGAGATATTATTCAATGCAAAGAAGAAGAAGAAAAGTAGCTGTCCCTGTGTTTTTGTCTTTGAAAAAATCTAGAGACAAATTTGCTAATAAGCTGCTATATTCAAGCAAGGATAGATTGAAAGTAACTGGTTTGGATTGTTGACCAGTGAAAATATCCATTTATGAGAAGGAAGAGAAGATACCACTGACATGCTCACTTTGTCCAACTAAGGGCAAGAAATATTTTTAGAGGTGGTGAGGTGGGCACAATTCCCCCACCCTTTCTCTCCCAGTGGACCAAGGGTTCCAGAGGATGGGGAGTTGAAATTATGGGTTGGCACTTAGACCTGTTTGAGTTTTGGTAGCTGGGCTGGTAGTGGTAGCTATATTTTGCAAAGGTGCCTTAAGCTTATTGCAAACATAAACTCCTCTCTGTCTCTGTCTCTGTCTCTCTCTCTCATATTTATCTCATCTATTATCTCCATCTCTCTCTCTCCCTCTCCCTCTCTCTTTACTATATGATCTTTTGACAGATTAACAAATAAATCACTAGTCTGGAAACTCTCCCTGTCCTAGTTTTCACGTGGAAGACAAATTCTACACACTGGTAGTTAGCATGGAAACCAATAGTAACTCCCCAAGGGAGATGAAGGGACTGGGTTGCAGTTTGAATTCTTCCATAGCAACACCAGCTCAAATTCTTCTCATCAGCAGAGTCTATTTTTAAAAGCTGGAAAGAATAAAGTACATAAAGGAGTAAATCAACATTATAGGTAGAGCAAGAAATTCTAAACACAGCAAAGGATTATGCTGCCACTATTCTAAAAGAACTGCATTTTAACAAGCATGTTTGTTGTGCACATTTGCTGTGAAGAACTCACACAAGGTGCGTCCCCCCCCCCCACTTTTCCCTCCCCATCCTTTTTTTCCTTTTGTGGTCTGTTAAATTTTAAATTCAGAAGAAAGGATTTAATTTTCTTTATTTTATTTGTGCATAACAAGCTAAACCAGCACCAAACAGGGACAGGACGGTTTAGTGCAGGAGTCCCCAAATTTGGCAACTTTAAGACTTGTGAACTTCAACTCCCAGAATTCTCTAGCGAGCTGGCTGGAGAATTCTGGGAGTTGAAATCCACAAGTCTTAAAGTTGCCAAGTTTGGAGACTTCTGGTTCAGTGCGATGCATGAATTCAGTCCCAGTTGCTCACTTGTTCACTCCGTTCACACACTGCCCTGTATGAGTTGTTATTTTCAGCCTAATGTTTTTAATAAGGTTGGCGTCACATGAGCTAGAATGTATGGATCAACTACTATCTGCGGATAGCAATCCTGCTGGTGGGGAAAGTAGGCGAGAATAGAGCAGCAATAAAACATTCAAGTATTTGGAATGGAAACAAAAAACAAAAACAGCAAGACCAAAGCATCTCCCACTCACTTTAATTCTATCCCATCTGCGAGATTTGAAACTTTGGATAATTTCAGCAATTAACTAAATTATTTTAGTTATTAATATTTTAACAAATATTTAATAGCACAACTGTGAAGAGAGATAGAAAAAACAACCAACAAAATAAAGAATAATTTATATGTTGGGTATACTTGAACAAAATATTTCAAAATTAGGTTAATACTTCATATAAAATAACCATAACTGTTATTGGAATCAAATCAATGATCAATAACTGGCAAAAGTAACCAATACGTAAGATTCATCAGACTAAACAATTAAAATGTCTATCATATTTTAGAGATCCCTCCTTATAACTAAACAAATTTATTTATTTAGCACAGGGAACCCCAAACTTGGCAACTTTAAGACTTGTGGACTTCAACTACCAGAATTGCCAAATTTGGAGACCTCTGATTTAGCACATGGCATGTATTAGCCAGGGATAACCGAGGTGGCTGGTTTCCTCTGTGAAAGGATTGGGGGGCTGCGGGGGGCAGTGTTATGTTTACTCATGGGCTGCCTGAATGCCAGTAGGCTCCATTCTTGTCCCTGTGCAGTATATTCACTCGTGGGAATCGAACCACTGAGCTGCCAACCTCAGCAATGTGCAAGCCCAGCATCTTACCACATGAGCCATGGTGGCCCCTTACTAAACAAATTAAAGCTAATATTTCAAAACCTTGTATGAAGAGAACCCTGGTGTTCAGATATAGTACAACTTTAAGATGTGTGGACTTCAACTTCTAAAATCACCCAGCCTGCCGGAGGAATTCTGGAAGTTGAAGTCTACCCATCTTAAAATTGCCAAGGTTGAGAAACACTGGTTTTACCATGTTTGGTCTAGTGGTTAAGGCACCATGCTAGAAAGCATGGCATGAGTTCAAATCCTGCCTTAATCATGAAAGTCAGCTGGGTGATTTGGGACCAATCCTTCTCCCTCAGCCTATCCCAAGGAGGAAGATGGGGAAATATATTCTCCGCTTTGAGTTATTTTTAAAAATAATAAAGGCAGAATACAAAAAAAATTAATATCTCTCCAATCATCACTAAGGCTGAGTAGCTTACAGTCCTAACTCAAATAAGTAATTGACATTAACACACGCATATTAAGAGTCAAATAGTCTTGTGCTGAGGAACTATAAAAGCTAATATAATTAGCACATATACACAGGAGGCATCTCCTTCAATTTATCTCTCTCGGATTTTGATTGCTTTCCTAAGTGCCAATAACATTTGGGCAAGTTGGCTCTCCAGGCGTATGCTGTTCCAGAGAAAAGGGGGCAGCCATTGAGACTCTGGATAGGGCTGGAATTAAGGGAACAGTTTAGTTTTTTTCTATGAGATTATTATTTATGTCTTACACACTATAGTTTTCATGTGTTTCCCAAAGAAAAAAGGCAAGGAACTATGCAGTTTTCAACAATCACATTCAAAGAGCCCATTACTATTTCTGGTCTGGATGATCACTGGGAATTACAAGAAGGTACTTCTAATTCTTTGCATATACTTAGTGATCACCTGAAATTTTGCAAGTCCATTCTTGGAAGGTCTTGGAAGAGGTTTATGAAATCAGAGGTTCTTCTGGTTTAGGACAATGTGGAGGAAATGTACTTTGGATATACTCGATTATACTTCTCTAATCAAACAGTTTAAGGTGCAGGAGAACTGAACACTTTTTTTCCTGCTGTTCTGTGATGGAATTTACGTCCAAGTTTAGCTTGTTTAATGCAAAGGCTGTTCATCTTGTCTAGAATTGTTTCTCTATATTTTCCAACAAAGTCTGTTCTATGCTTGAGTTTCCTTTGCTACGTGTCAATTAAAACACTTGGTCTATGCACAAACACATATGTCTCCATCTTCCCTATCAACCTTGATGTCCAGGAATGCAAAAGGAGAAAAACATAACTCAGAATGTAAAATTTTACAAATAATGCTTTCTACTTGTCATTTTTTAAAAGTGAACACAGGCATGGCCTTTTCAGAAACAGATTATTTTTGATGACTTTCCTTGTTAAATAGACAAAGCCATTTCCTGTTGTACTTTGAAACACAAACCTCTGTTGGATTATTCTTTATTTCACCCTCTATTCATATTCCCAGGACAATTCCCCTATCCGCCCCCAATAAACAAATAAATAAAGCCAAATAAAATAATTAAATTGTAAGTGATATAATATAGTAAATGCAGCAAAATAATGTTTAAATGTTTTGAGACATCTTTTCCCATTCATCAGTGACTTAAAATAGTTTTTAAAACATGCTTGCTCATTGATCAGTGATTTGGATGAACCCAACTGTAGCACTTGGTAAACCATAATTTATGGTTTGGTGTTTGAATAAAACCTGCCGACTGTGGTTTATTCAATATAAGAAGGTTAAAGAAACTATAGCTTAGCATCCTGTATATGTCTAGCATATTAATTATGGCCATTTGATATCCAATTAATGGCCATTGGATACCCTGAAGGGAATCTTCTGTTTTTCCAGCTCAGTTGTGATATCATGGAGGTATCCACTTAGCTCTAAAGCAGGGGTCCCCAACTCCCAGTCCTTGGATCGGCACTGGGTCCCAGCATGCCAGCAACTGAGCTGCACAAACAAGCAAAGCCCCATCTGTGGAATGCAACCCGAAACCACGCCCTCTCCGACCTATGGAAAAACTTCTCTCCATGGAACCGGTTCCTGGTGCCCAAAAGATTGGGAGTCACTGCCCTAAAGGAACCCCGGTGCTAACCAGAAGATCTGGTGCAACAAGGTTTTAGTTTTTTTTTCCCCCTAAACTTCTTAGTTTATTTTGAGAATTCTACCTAAGCAACCATCAGAGAAAATGGAACTGAGATTGAGAACGATGCCCCCTCATCCCTTGATGAAAGACAGTCTGGAAGAGCTAATTTACAGGCATCCTCTCAAGGCAGTACATAATATCCTTCTTGAGTCCCATTGGATCATCCTTCATCCCAGAAAAGAGGATCAATGACCCTGCATTAAAGCTACCAGGGTTTCCTGGGCAAGCCAAAACAGCAATATCTTGAAAGCAAGGCAGAGCAGAGCAGTTGATAGTTGCCATCTGCTAGTCGGTGACAAGAGCCAAACATCCTCCAAGCCTACACTTCCTCTGCAAATGTTACGTCCCAAATCAGCTTCCACATCTTTCTTCCCTCCCCTCCCCGCCCCACAGACACCCAGTTCTTCAGAGGATGCTTCCTGCACACTCCATTTTTTCCCCTGCCTTTCTCCAAAACTAACTGTCCTTTCCAACCGACATGAACACCAAATCCGTTCCTCATGGGGAGCATCGGGTACAGTCAGTCCAAGCTTGGAGAGACAAATGATTCTTGGCCAGAAGACAAAGTCATTCTTGACTGCCCAGATTGCTATGCAAGTTGTTGTTGTTGTTATCTCAAATACCAGATTCAAGTGTATCTGTTTTTCTTTCCTTCTACAGGGACTAGAGAAGAAATGGAAGGAACCATAGCATCCAGGCGGGTTCCTGCTGGTCCCCTTGAATTCACCCTCTGCTTCCAGAAGAGCCATCCTATTGTCTGAGCACAGGACAGACACGGTCTTTTCTTTTGGACTGATTTTGCTTTCAGAACCTTTACCACTGCCCCTTCTCTTAAGAATACTGGTATCTCTTCTCCCTGCCTTTTCTTCCTGCACAGATCCCAGGATTCCTCTTGGTGCCCATGTCAGTCAAAATATCCACCCCCAAAGAGAGAGACTATATTGGTGCAATATATAATAACTACACCTTTATTTCTTGGTCGAATCCATTGCCCGTTAGGATCTCTTGCTCTTTTATACCTGCTCTTTGATTCTTTGCTATTTCCCATCTACCCAACAGTCCCTGTGAGGCAGTGGGCCTTTATGGCAGAGTCCTGAATTCTAAGCAAGATGGGCAGCGGAGAAAAGCTTTTTTAAATAGATGTGGTTCGGGCTTTTAGGTTTATTTTCATGAGCGGTCAATAGAATTTGAGATAGACGATAAGGTAGTTTAGAAGCATTCTTGCCTTGTCTAATGGGATTGAAGACAGACATAAGCCACTATCCTAGGCCCCAAAACAAGATTCCCAACCTTCATTTTAACAAATTAAATTATAGATTATTTTTACCAAAGTGTAATAGGAGAGAGAAAAATTGATTGGCAATATTATAGGCACTAGCCAATAGATGACACTTTTCTCCCTTGTTCTTCTATACACACTGGGAGAGATCATAACCAACATTCTGCCATACCATCCCTTAATTCACAAATATACGCCCATCCCTCTCCACTCCATTTAAAACATTGTGTCTGCCTTCACCATTGATGGTGGCAAGTTTTGCAAATGCCACAGAACCCTTCAGATAAAGCCTGTTTCTCAGAAATCTCTTTCCATGCTGCCTTCATCCATCGGAAAGAAAGAGAAAAAGCAAATTGTGGTCCACCTCCAGCCAGAAGAAGAATGCCATTCCTTGTGTAGTGCAGACTGGTGTTCTCCCAACCTCCCTCTTGCATGTTGCATGCTAGTTTATTCCATTGTACTCAAGACTTCTATGCCTCCTTTTAGAGATATTGTGTAGATGACTTCCCTTTGATCCATCCAGTCATTGTAGAAATATTCCCTTTCATCAGTGATTTGAAACAGAGATATTATTAATCCTTTGGGTGTCTCTGGTTGTTTTCCTAGTGCTGTGACTTCTTTTTTTCAAACCAACAGTAGCTGTAGGATGGTCACTGCTTCCCAGGACCTTTGAGCCGGGGGACATGGTGACCTCTCAGCTCATTCACTTTTACTATCTGCAATTGGCCTTCAGGCTCGCATGGATCCGAATGGACAATTAGTGGCTAAGATCTTTTTCCCCAGTGTAAACCACTTCTTACAGCCCTAAGTTTTGGGAAGTGCTATTTGTATTCAAACATTTTGACTGCCTGTTTTGCTGATATTATGTTCAGTCTCCCCGCTTCCCCCAATCACTCAAAGCCTCCTGGATCTTGCTTTGATAATTGCACTACAGCTTCAAATGATCCTGTTGGGCTTTATAGATAAGAGGGCTCTAATCTAGCAATCCAAAGAACAGCCCAGGTTCCCTGATTGGCTAGCAGCTGAGAAAAGAAAGACCACCTCAACTTTTTCTTCAGTGCCTCTAAGAGTGCATGTTCATCCATGTTAGCCCTAGGTATAGACAGTCGCTTTATTGCCAGTGGTGCTGGTGGAACTGGAACTGGAGAAAGAGTAAGGTAGAAGCGTTCATGCCAGCATTCTCCTTTGCATTCTCTGTGCCACAAGGAAGAATGGCAAACTCCATTTAGTCAAGTCACTACAAGACACAACGAAGGCCATGTAGGGAATGGCCTTTTCTCATTCAGCCTTCACTTGACTCACGCCCTGTCCTCTCCTCCCACTTGTGAATACTCTCTGCTTGTTTTCCCCTTTTTTCCCTTAGACCTTCACTCTCACCCACTGACAGTTTGGCAGAATCTGCTGCCCGTGTCCTCCTTTAGTATCTCTCTCTCTTTCTCTTTTTGCACGTGGTGTCTTCTACTAAGATGTAATGTCAATAAAGAATGTTGTTATGTAAAACAAGAGTAACGAGGTCTTTAGTAGCAAGTATATATTTTAATTAAACTCTTCCAGGCAGATGTAAAAGGATGACGCTGGGAAGAAAAATGGGGACCTTATAGCAAAAATCAGAATCCAGCAAAGGTCAACTTTCAGAGTTTTTATTTTTATGGAATTCATGGCAATTCCTGCATTAGTAGAATTTGGAACAAGAGATTTGGTGGCTACCTGTAGCAACTGTGAGCTAAAAACTGAACTTTTAATCTCCCATTCAACATTTAAGAACTTTTCCTCTTCATTTCCTGGAGATGGTTCTGAAACATCATTGATCTCCAATTCCACAAGAAGCCTCTTTTAATTGCAAATATCTTTTTTCCCATGGCAACCAAGAAGAATAAGGGACTCTAAGACGATTTAAGAATCAAACAATGTGAGATGCAGAAAAACCTGGACCTAGAGTCCACAATGGGAAGTACCTTTTCTGTTCCCCAAAAGAATCCCTATTGGGATTCTTTTATTAGGGACACAATAAGTCCACATTCTAATGCCACAGCCATTCATTATGATGGGTGAAGGGGCAACAGACTTAAATCGTTATGTTAGCTTTTGATAATGAATAGGAGTTTTGAGTGTTGATATACATCCATACTTTTGTTTTATAAAACTGCAAAGGGACATCTCATCCTATATATGAGGGGAAACGATTATTTGCACTTTTGCATTTATCCTAGATACATGTTAGAAAGTGAAAAAAATGTGTGTAACTTCCATTTCTCTACTTTGCATTTCAAGTCAAGTTCAGGCAATTGTAGTTTTCAAACCATCTCAAACGACAATTTCACATAGAGCGTTTGCAGTATGGAAAGTTGCTGCAACATTCCTCTCTTATGCCGTGTACCCCTTCCCTCACGAGTGACCATGTCCGTTAAAAAGAGCCAGAGATGCAGGTCAAAGAATAACTCCCCAGAAATGAAAGTTAAAACAGCAACTTCCATTCTGGCCCCAGGCATTCACCCCATGAAAAGTGGGGAGCAGAGGAATCTACAGTACTTCTTCTGTTGAACCACATTCTTACTAGCATAGGAGATAGAGACTGTTGCAGACTCAGTCTAGCTAAGAAATAACAAATAAAGTTGAAAATCAGATTTTTTTCCCTTTTTTATGCAGATGGTTACATTTTCTTGTCCTAACCGGTCCAAGGACACATACCAAAAGCAAACAGTACCAAGCAAACTTCACCATCAAATAAAACTTAACTTGAAGGAAAGTAACTTAACAGATACTAATGGAGCAAACGGATTAGGAGTGGTAGGTAAAGGCCACACAACACAGTTGGGATGAGTTCTTCAGATGAACCCTACTTTTGCTGCAGTAAAACAAAGCTGGCCTTTTAAGGGGAAAACAGAAATGCAAATTTAGATTATTAAGTTCTTTAGGTGGGATTTGGTTGTGCTTGCTGATCCAGGTCTAGAAGAGACATTTTCCAGGAGTTGGTTTTCTGATTTACTGTCCCTTCTCTCCTCGGGGTTGAAGATTCCAGGAGCTGTGGCGTCCTCCCTTGAGAAAGAGAGAGAAAGAGAAAGAGAGAGATTAGTTGACATCCAGTACTTTAGGTTTTAATCTTCCAAGAAACTCTGATTTTCAACCGTTTTTTAAAAGATATGGTTAGCTTTAAATATTGGTTGGCTTCCAGCTCTTTGTGAGTTGGAGAAAGCTATACAGTATTCTCTATACTTCCTACTGATCTGCTGATATCAACGTTCTTCACAGGTGCTACCACCACATATTAACTGAAGAAATAGGCAAAAAAATATTCAGAGGCAAATGATATTGTTTCAGTCCAATATGTATTCAGTCCAAATGATATTGTTGCTCAAAGAAAGCAGAAGCATGATGTTTCATCCTATGTACCAAAGATAAATTTAAAGACTGCTTTGTGCTGCTCTCTCATCAAATATTAGGAAGATGTATGATCCCAGCTCTGGTTTCCCTCATTTAGATTTATCTAAAGTTAAGTCAATTTTAGGTTTTCAATATCTATTTGTTTTTTCCCCTTTTAACCAGTTAGCTTCATCTATTGAAGGCTAGCACAAAATAATCCCCCAGGAAAGCAGACACGACATGATAGAATGATCTGAGTAGCAGCACATGAACAGATGGGAGGTTATTTTTCATGCATGCGTCTTCTCACAAATTGAAGGAACTGCCAAATGATGGGTTTCCATAGTGTCTAAATTAAAACTATCATGCAAGAGCTTCATCCTTTTTTTCTCTTTACAGACTTACTCTAGGGGGGAAACGATCGAGGAAGTGATAAGAAAAGACAGGTGATTTTCTGGCAGTTTTTGCACAACCTAATGTGGAACAAGTTTTATTTATTGTCTTATCAAAACTTCATTTGATTTTCCTTTGGCAACTCAAAGTGCCTAGGTGGGAATCTATCACGCTAGGAAGCTGAGGAAACATCTGGTAGTCACAAGCAAATCTACTTCCAAACTATTCCTAACAAAAGGTCCATGGGCATTCCATGGAGTCACCAAGAGTTGAACTTGACTCAAAAGGCATGTTGCATTTAAGACAAATGATGCTGTGTTGTTGCTTTTAATTCCTTGAGTTAAGGAGTCAGAAAACCCCCTAATGGGCTAAATACCACCAAGAGGTATGCATCAGATCCAGAACTACCTACTGCCAGATCCATGACTCATTCATTGAAAATCCCAATCAACATGGTTAATACAAATGCTTTTAGAGGTGGGAGGAACTAGGATGCAAGGGATTACTAATTGCCTTGCTTACAGGCAGCTAATCAAATTTTTCTTTCCTTTAGGAATCAATAGATGAAGTGGGTGCATTTAAAAATTGCAAAAGAGAGACTTCCTTTCATTCATTTCTGTGATGAATTCCATTTAAAGTTGCCAAAGCAAGTCTTTAAATTAAAGCTTGAACTTTTTCTGTGGAACAAGAAGGAAGAAAATTCTATTCTCTTGTCTTCTGGAATTCACACATTTCAACCCAGAGGCCATTTGGTGAATTTGGCAACATGCATTTTCCCAGCAGCCTTGGGGATTCTGTGGATCGAAAGTAGGGAACGCATAATAAAAACTGATAAACAGAAAGGAGCAAAGCCAAGATGACTTGGGCAGCAGTTCTCACCTTATTTCATTTCCACTGTACTCAGACTGCGGCTTCTTCTTAGCCAGCCTGTTTCTCCTGTAGCGCAAGATGTAGAGGACAATGGCTCCAAGCAGGAATAGGGCTAAGATGGCCCCAATAAGGGCGCCTGCAACTGCCCCAGCTTTTGAAACGCCTACTTGTCAAAACACAGGAGACAAATCACCTGTTAAGGTTAGACTCTGAAACTCCAACAATGAAATGAAAATGTCTTAGGTTGTAGAATATGCAAAAAAGTTGGTGTTTTGCAATGTTTTTTCTTTAAATGCAGTTGCATAAAAGTGGAAATTCAAAAGTTAAATAATTTTCCATAAACCATATTCTATTTCCTATGAGGGAGGGAGGGAGGGAGGGAGGAAGGAAGGAAGGAAGGAAGGAAGGAAGGAAGGAAGGAAGGAAGGAAGGAAGGAAGGAAGGAAGGAAGGAAACCTATCACATTCAGTCAAGCAAGGTTCCTAGGCCTTTACAGAAAGCTTTTCTCACCAATTTATTTTTGAAAGGAAAGAGTTGAACTGATTTTCTCCTGTATCCAAATACAGCACTAATTTTACCTGCTAAAACAAAACATTGCATCCTAGGACATGGATAAACATCACAATTCCAGAGGAAATCTTGTGGGGTTCTGCTCTAGCTACTCTTGTTACAGAGGGGAAGGGGAAGGAAGAGAAGGGAAGATGAAAGGGAAGGAAAGATGGAAAAGAAGGGAAGGGAGAAGAGAACTTCAAGAGGAGAACCAATGACGAAGATATCTGCTTTTCAATAACTTTGTGGCTCTTTTCCCATGCTTTACACTGAGATGTTGTTACAGGTGCCTGTTCTATTGTAAGAATGAGAATTTGTTATATCCAGCCTTGGTTCATGCATTTATTGTGACTCGTGAACACCGGTCAATTTTGTATTTATTTTTTATTTCATCATTTTTAATTTTTTTTAACAATGTGCTTCCCCACGCCCCCTGTTAGTGGTGTAACTTTATAAATTCCATAAACAAACAAACAGATTTCAGTGCATTGAAAGCAACCGTAGAGACTCCAATTTTGCTCTCATGTGGTTTGGAGTTAAGCTACCATTTTAAAAGAAATCCACGGAATAAGAAATGTTGGATACTTCAACCTTATTTCACTCCATCTAATATTTTATTGTATTCATTTGTTGTTGTGGTGTTGGTTGTTGTTGTTGTTGTTGTGCAGCTGTTAGCAGATATTTTGCATGGCAATTTCACCTCCACTACCCATTTTAAAATTCACTGAAGGCCCATAAACTTAATCTTATACCCCAATAGTACAGAGAAATCTGAATTTTTTAATGTTCTCACATAGTAGGTTTTATCTGTGTCTATTTTAGGGACTGTTCTCTATTTTTCCCACTTCCACTCGAACTGTCTTTCTTATATATTCCCCACCATATGATAGCGGTATAGATGCTTAAAATATTGTTTCACACCATATGGCGTTTCCAAACTGCTTTGCTTTTATAAACCATTCATCTTCAAAATGTATTTGGAAGACGAGTAAAATAAAGATCTCACTTTCTCAACTTCCCATAGCTTTTCTTCTGCCATATTCTAACAGAAATGAAATTTATTTTTATTAAGAAAATGCACACCTTGCTTTTCTGCTAATGTAAATACTCAAGGCAGCTTCCAATCAGATAGCATGCAGAGATTTGAAACATGCCAGGAAACAGAATACAGAATAACAGAGTCAGAAGGGACCTTGGAGGTCTTCTAGTCCAACCCCCTGCTCAAGCAGGAGATG
Source organism: Pseudonaja textilis (assembly GCF_049901715.1). NCBI lineage: Eukaryota > Metazoa > Chordata > Lepidosauria > Squamata > Elapidae > Pseudonaja > Pseudonaja textilis. The sequence goes on along the minus strand of NC_141998.1, from coordinate 15,787,001 downwards.
TTATATCATTTCACACAAGTGGCTGTTCAGTCTTTTCTTAAAGACCTTCAGTGACGGAGCACCCACCATTTCTGAAAGCAAAGAGTTCCACTGGTTAATTGTCCTCACTGTCAGAAATTTTTCCTTAGTCCTAGGTTGGTTCTCTCCTTTTTCTTTTGTTTTGTAAATTTTATTTGAGTTTTCACAAAGAGAAAAAAAATACAAATAAAACATCTTTTTTGAAAGCAGCATAATCCCGGTTACATTTCTTCGTACAGACACAAATTCAGGTTCATGCTCATTTTTATATTCTGTTCCATACCTTATTACTATTTTACATTTTCTGCATAGCTTCTCCCCTCTTTTAATTTTCTCAGTTTTATTTTAATTATCTCACCTCAATTCAAATCATTGTATTTATATTTTTTGTCTGTCCTGTTTCCATTATCTATTATCTTTTCTCATTAAACAAAAGTTCTCCTGTAGTTACTGATTGGAGTATGACGCCTTTATATCTTTTCCCTAAAGTTGTAACATTCAATATAATACATAACTTCCATTCGGATTCTGCTTGGTACATCCTTAAAATACACACTGTATTCTTAAAAAAAGAAAAAAATTATAAATGTATATAATTAAAACAACATTCCCTTCCAATTCAATTCTATCATTAATATTAATATTCATTAAAGTCTTAACATCTTTAACATTACTTTTCAATTAAATATCATACTTCTATGGGAACAATTATAAGCTTTCCATAGTTAATTCCCCCCCCCATTCACTTATATTTTTTAAATCATTAACTAATTAAAATGTTCCCATTCCTTCCTAATTCAATTTTCTCATTTATTTTATTTCACTTATTTTATTCACAAACATTTCACTAAATTACACGATTTTATCCCTCATTTTAATCATATGTTGTTTCCAATTTTCTAAAGTTATTTCTATTACTAATATAACAATACAATCTTATGTACCTTTACAGAATCCCTTTTTCAGTTAGATTTTTACCCATTATCTCTAAGTAGGTCCTGTTTCTCTATATCTTGCTCTGGTCCTTTGTAACTTCTTTTCCTTTCCTTCTTCCCTCTCTTCTTCTCTCTCCCCTTTTTACCCCCTTGTCTCTCTACCTCTATTTCTCTCTTCTGTATTCCCCTTTTCTGTTGCTTTCCAATATTATACTTATTTTTCGAATTATTTTTCTTTTCTTTGGTTGGTTTTTTAAGTCTTAAATTCTCCATTCTCTTTCCCCACTTTCCTTGTTCTTCCCCACATAGAATTACTTGTTCATTAAAGATGCCTTCTTCTTTGTCCCAGTCTTCTTGTTTTGCAGTCTTTTCTTGTTGTTTCTCATAGTTCCAAATCTCCATTTCTAAGAATTGAAAAACGAAGCCAAAAGAACCTTCCCTTCTTGTGCATGTTCTTTGTACTTTTTAAGTTCCATTTTCAATTCATCCAGAAGTGGTGCCATTGTATAAATTTTTAAACAACCACCCAATTGATTTTAGTCATTCAAATATAATAACCAAAAATCCAAAGATCACCAAATAATCCAAATACACGCAAGCTGTTTCTTTTTTGCTCTTTTTTTCACTTTCTCTTCCTGGGGTTACTATTTAGTTGCAAAGTTTCAGTTAAAATGTATCTTTTAGAAGTCTTGTTGAAGTTTTACTTTAGATTCTTTTTAATTCCAGGCAGTCTCCTCCCTCTTCCAGATCCTGCCCTTATTCTTTTTCTCTCCCTTCCTGCTTATGAAAAAGAAAGTTTTTAATGTCCAGAAATCTTCATTATCCCTTTGGCATTTTGTTTTATTTTCAGCTTAATTGCCTATTGATGTCAAAGCAGATTTTTCCGATTTCTTATTTAAGTCTCTTAGTTGTCAGTATAGGGAAGGAGAGAGAAGGAAAAAAAAGCCAAACCTTTCCCTTTTCACTTTCCTTAGCTGCTTCCGACTCTTCTTTGGGAGCGATGTTATTTTTTGTAAGTTTAAATTCCAGGGTACCTTGGTTGTTGCTTTTACAATTTAACCTGGTCAGCCAAAACTTTCACTTCTTATCTTCCTCCTGCACATTCTTTTCCAGTCGAGTTCTCCTTTGTGGTGGCCATTTCTGACCACCGCTGCAACTGCCTTCGGGAAAGGGAGTAATGGCCAGCTGAGGAGGAAAGATGCGGCTCCCCTTGACCCTGCTGGCAGTCTCCCCCCTCTTCACCACCTCTACAGGGTGGCTTAGCCCCGAAATCATCCGGCTCGGGTCACTCCAGCGGCGAGCCCAGACAGAAACCACACACGATCGCAGATTTCTGTCTGTCGCTTAATCCCTTCAAACTGGAAGTCGGTTGGTTCTCTCCTTGATTGGTTTCCATCCATAGCTTCTTGTCCTGCTTTCAGGTGTTTGGTGAATAGGTTGACAATTTTGAAAGTCTTCTAGCCCAACCTCCTTCTCAAGCAGGAAAGCCTATACTATTTCAGACAAATGGCTGTTTAACCTCTTTTAAAAACCTCCAGAGATGGAGCAACTTCTGGAGACAAGCCGTTCCACTGATTAATTGTTCTCACTGTCAGAATGTTCTCCTTCATTCTAGATTGGATCTCTTTTTGTATATTTCAAGCCCAATGGAGTGAAGATCAAGACCCATATTAAAATCCATATCAATTAGAAACCATTAGAAACCTGGCATTTGGAATGTGTGTTTTCCTGCTACTGGAGATGTGAGGACCAAACACATCTCTCTAATTTGAACATTGCATAGTTTGGATGTAAATATAGGAGATGACCCTTCCACTCACAGTAAATCAAGTTTCTAGCAGTGTTACAAATCTACTAAAAGATTTCTCCTAATGGTTTAAATAACTGGCAGGTCCATCTTTGGAGATACAGAAGCAAACCCTCAACATGACCACTCAGGGCTTTTTAAAAATGACACCATCGACACCTTAAGTTGTGTCCACTTGGCAATTGCTAACCAGTGGAAATACTCCAGTAAAGATTTTGTGCTTTACTGAAACTTGCACATGGCGGTGGCCAGGCCAGTGCCTCTTGCACTAACACAACCTTCAGACAGTTTACAAGGATACTTCCTATCTCCTACTCTAGATAAATAGGTTGCACTTAAAGTTGTGAGAAGCAAATCTCAATCTAAAAACTTATTTTGAAATAAAGTGCACATTTACTCATTTTATCTCCAGTTTGATGTCACGGTATAAATGTATAATCAACACGTGTTTCCTTCACCTGGAATTCATTTTGCTGGATAGGTGGTTCTTCTTCTCAGTGGCTGCTTGATGATTGGAAATCACCCAGCGAGGCCTATTTTTGTACCCCATATTAGGGATGTTTCTGCTTCAAATTAAACAAGCAAGCCTATGCAAAGAAAATTAACATGTCAAAGAATAGGCTGAGCATCTTATCTCTGGCCCAGCACAGCTGGGATTTTGATATAGTAACAGCACTTAGACTTATATACCACTTCACAGTGCTTTTCAGCCCTCTCTAAGGGGTTTACAGAGTCAGCCTATTGTCCCCAATAATCTGGGTCCTCATTTTACCGACCTTGGAAGGATGGAAGGCTGAGTCAACCTTGAGCTGGTGAGACTCAAACTGCCAAACTGCTGGCAGTCAACAGTCAGCAGAATTAGCCTGCGATACTGCATTCTAACCTCTGCACCTGATATGGGATCAGTTTCAAAAATGATTGCATGTGATGAGATTCATGTCATTGTCGTTGGGATGGGAAAATGTTGGGATCAAAAATGGACTTCTTACTAGTAACACAGACTGCATATCAACTTCCAATCCGATTTTTCCCCTAGCACAACAAACTCTTTTCATTTTTATGAAATTGATCTTGAGTTGAGTCGAGCTGAATTGTGTTGAGCTGAGCTGAGTTGAGTTGCATTGAGTTGCATTGCATTGAGTATTGTATGAATATCTCATACATTCATGATGAAGCTGGGAGATCTTGGAAAGCCACTGATGTCCCATTGATTTTCATGGTTGTGCTGGTAGGTCATCTCTTGCTCCTGTGGGCCCAGAAGTTCCATTGCTAAGCAAGGCAATTGTTGTGGGTTGCACCTGAATTTACAACCTTTTTTTGCCAAGCAACAAAAGATTGTTAAGCAAATCACTGCAACTGATAAATAAATTGTGCAATTGTTAAGTAAATCCAGCTTCTCATTGACTGGCTAGCTGGGAAGGTTGCAAATGATGATCCCATGACTCCAGACATCATCCCTACATGCCAGTTGCCAAGCACTTAAATTTTGCTCCTCTGACCATGGGGATGTCATGATGGTTGTAAGTGTAAGTCACTTTTTTTCAGGGCTGTAGTAACTTTGAATAACTGCTAAATGAACAGCTGTAAATTCTTGTACATAATCCATATCTCCAGAACATGATTTAAGCCAAGACTAAAGAGATTAAGATCCATTTGGTGTGATTAAAGGGATGTGAGAATACATTCTAAACCTTGAGATACTAGCAGAAGGCAGGTTTGCTGTGTGTGTGTGTGTGTGTGTGTGTGGTGTGTGTGAACATGTGCAGATGTGTGTCTTCATCCTTTCCCTATGCTAGTTCCCAATTTAAGCTACCTCCCACCAGAGTTGTCATTACTCTACAAACTTGAAATCTTGTTGTCAGGAGCCAAGGTGAAATGCTTCTTTTCTCTCCCCGTGGAGAAAAGCTATAATTATATACGCTAATTTAACTTTATTCTCTCATATCATCCGAGACTTTTATCCCTTGAGATTCTTCCAAGTCCTAAAACACACCTTTGAAAAACAAACTGTAACACAGACCTCTGCTTTTGAAAGGAATCCTTGGTTTTCCTACGATTGCCTTCTCCTTCCCATCTCCCTCCCTTCGGCAAGCTGGAGTAGTTCCACCTCCCAGGCACTGAGCTCTGCTTCTAATTTCTCCTTCCAGTTGCTGTTCAGCGAAGAAGAAACGAGGCTTGAGAGGGGGACGGGGGCGGGGGGGGAGCTGTCCACGGAAATGAGAGCTAATTAATGAGAGGAACTGACCTGAGTGGGAGGCGAGTTAGAAGAAAAAAGGGATATGAGTCGTTCAGGCAGAATTGGAAGACTGAAATAATCCACAAATTGCTTAACGGTGATCAAGGAACGGAACTTGAATGGACAATGATTGAATTCCAGAGTATTTTTTGGCACTCGAAAAAAATCCAAATCAATAATAGTTCTCCTCCTCCTCCTTCTCTTCTTCTTCTTTTTCTTCTTCTTCCTCCTCCTTCTCCTCCTACTCCTCCTCCTTTTCTTCCTCCTCCTCTTCCTCCTCCTCCTCTTCTCTTCTTCTTTTTCTTCTTCCTCCTCCTCCTCTTCTCCTCTTCCTCCTCCTTCTCCTCCTCCACCACCTCCTCCTCCACCTCCTCCACCACCTCCTCCTCTTCTTCCCCCTCCTCTTCCTCCTCCTTCTCTTCTTCTTCTTTTTCTTCTTCTTCCTCCTTCTTTTCTTCTTCTTCTTCCTCCACATTCTCCTCCTCCTCTTCCTCCTCCTCCTCCTTCTTTTCTTCCCCCTCCTCTTCCTCCCCCCTCCTCCTTCTCTTCTTCTTCTTTTTCTTCTTCTTCCTCCTTCTTTTCTTCTTCTTCTTCCTCCACATTCTCCTCCTCCTCTTCCTCCTCCTCCTCCTTCTTTTCTTCTCCTCTTCCTCCTCCTCCTCCTTCTCTTCTTCTTCTTTTTCTTCTTCCTCCTCCTTCTTTTCTTCTTCTTCCTCCTCCTCCTCCACCTCCTCCTCCACCTCCTCCATCACCTCCTCCTCCTTTTCTTCCTCCTCCTCTTCCTCCTCCTCCTCCTCCTTCTCTTCTTCTTTTTCTTCTTCTTCCTTCTCCTTTTTTTCTTCTTCCTCCTCCTCCTCTTCCTCCTCTTCCTCCTCCTTCTCCTCCTCCACCACCTCCTCCTCCACCTCCTCCACCACCTCCTCCTCTTCTTCCCCCTCCTCTTCCTCCTCCTCCTCCTTCTCTTCTTCTTCTTTTTCTTCTTCCTCCTCCTTCTTTTCTTCTTCTCCTCCTCCTCCTCCTCCTCGAATCACTGTAGTTGTTAAGTCAGTAACATAGTTGCTAAGTGAATCTGGTTTCCCCATTGACTTTGCTTGTCAGAAGGTCCCAAACGGTGACCGTGAGACCCCTGGGACTCTGCAAACCATCCTAGATAGTAGTCAGTTGCCCAGCTTTGATCACATGACCACAGGGATGCTGCAATGGGTATGAATAGTCATGTCATTTTTTTCAGTGCCATTGTAACTTCAAACAGTCACTAAACGAACTGCTGTAAGTCAAGGGCTACCTGTACTGTGATGCCCAACCTCAAGAGTGAGAGAGATGGAGCAGAGAGGTATCCAACCCATTGAGAACACAGCAGCTCTTTCATACAAGATCTTGGAAAGGGATGGAAACTGCAAACCATCAAAGGCAAAGATATATATTAACAGATTAACAGAGTTGGAAGGGGCCTTGTAGGTCATCTAGTCCTGACCAAGCAGGAGACCCTATGCCATTTCTGACAGAGGGCAGTCCAGTCTCTTCTTGAAAGCTTCCAGTGACGAAGCTTCCTAAACTTCTGAAGGAAAGCTGTTCCATTGGTTGATTGCTCTCACTGTCAGAACATTTCTCCTTATTTCCAGGTTGAATCAGTTTCCATCCATTATTCCTTTGTCTGGCCTTCAGGTGCTTTGGAAAACAGGTTGGCCCCCTGGTGGGCAAAAGTGGGAGGAGGAAACAAATGAGCAATAAGCTTGTATGGGGAACAGATAGGAAATAGAGGCGGGGGAGGGGAGAGAACAGGGAGGAACAGTTGCAGAATTTGGATATGGCCACAGAAAAGAAGGACTAGGAATGACACGATAGCAGTATTCCAGTACTTGAGAGGCTGCCACAAAGAAGAGGGGGGTCAATTTATTTTCCAAAGCATCAGAAGGGAAGACAAGAAACAATGGATGGAAACTAATCAAGGAGAGAAGCAACCTGTAATTAAGGAGAAACTTCCAAACAGTGAGGACAATCAACCAGTGGAACAGAAGTTGCCTTCAGAAGTTGTGGGTACTTCATCGGCGAAGGTTTTTAAGAAGAGACTGGACAGTTGCTTGTCTGAAATGGTATAGTTCTCCTGGTTGAGCAGGGTGGTGGACTAGAAGACCTCCAAGGTCCCTTCCAGCTGATTGATTCTGATTGAAGCACGGAACCAGTTTGTGCCAGCTCTCAAGGCCAGGCATCCTGAGATTGGAATGTGGACTAACCTCAAACATCTCAGCGTTCTCAAAACACTGACACAGGTCTTCATCGGCTGAAGATGGACTGGCTATGTGGGGAAGGCTGGGATGAGGTTCTTGTAACCTGTAACTTGTAACCTGTTTCATGTGGGAAATTTAGTTCTAGCCTGACTTTGCTGCAACCTGCATCTTTTAGTAAAAGAACCTATCACACTTCAACGAAATGGAGTTGAGGGTTTTTTGCTTTCCTAAAGAACCTAACTGGAGCAAGTCTGACATTCTGCTACCCAATGATAAAAAAAATTACTTGTTGTGAAGGGGAAAAGGAAGAAAGATACAGGCTGGAAAACTGCTCTTTGAGATGCTAGCCTGCCAATAGAAAGCTAGCACACCAAAGATCAGTAAAATCTTAGCCTTGCTGGATTCTCTCTTGGAATATTTTAACATGTCGCTGTCTTTTTTTCAGCTTTCAAAGCAACCTGCATGGGTTGCAGTCCATGAAAAGTTTCACAGTTTATCTCTTTTGCTAGAATGTCTAACTGAGGCCAAGAAAAACTGGGGCAGGAGGGAGAGGGGCAGGTCAGGTGGTGCCCTGGAGTACTCCGAAAACCATGGATGCTGCCACAAAAGCTCACCGTGATCCCTTTCCCGCCCAACTTCATTTGATTTTCAAGATTCTTTTCCCTTAAACAAAACAAAAATAACGGGGACCTAGGATGAAGCAAGAGAGGGATGTGGTGGCTCAATGGCTAAGACGCTGCGCTTGTCGATCAGAAAGGTCAGCAGTTCGAATCCCTAGCGCCGCGTAACGGAGTGAGCTCCCGTTACTTGTCCCAGCTTCTGCCAACCTAGCAATTCGAAAGCATGTAAAAATGCAAGTAGAAAAATAGGGACCACTTTGGTAGGAAGGGAACCGCGTTCTGTGAGTCTTCAGCATTTAGTCATGCTGGCCACATGACCATGGAGATGTCTTCAGACAGCGCTGGCTCTTTGGCTTCTTAATGGAGATGAGTAGCGCCTCCTAGAGCCAGAAACAACTAGCATGTATGTGTGAGGGAAACCTTTACCTTTTTAGGATGAAGCAAAGCCAATTTCCAGTTTTTAGCATACATAAGAATGCCTCTGGACTGTCCCAAATGTCTCCAGAATATTTTTAGAAAATCAAAACAGTGAGTAATGGTCGCTCGACCTGTGGTTGGTACTGTGCCCCTCTGCCCAGAAAGCCTGAGCAAAAAATGCATATAAAGGGTGTGTCACTAGATGGCACTATAAACATGTAGAGATTTCGCTGGAACAATGAGAATCTTTGTGCAGACTGAGTAATCAACTCAAGGTTTAATGGATAGGATCAAAGGACCAGGACTTCTTTTAAAGAATGGGAAGGGGCAATCTATAAGGGCCAAGACCCAGTGAAATGCATTAAGATCTAGATCCTTATAAGCTTATAAACCTAATAGACAGAATGGCATTACTGCCCAAAATCTAGGGGAAAAAATCCAAATCTTTTATGAGAAGCTGAAGTTAGGTGTTTACTTGCTACTTCCATTCACAAATTTTTCCTAATCGAGTTACCAAATTAACCCATTTGTAATATATAGAGAACCATTCACAAAACACACCTAGTAAGCCACAAAAACAAAGCCAAGGTTAAAACTATTCTGACTTAATAAGATATGCAAATACCTGCTGTTAAGTTTCTAAAGAAGCTGGTTAAGAGTCTTGCATGAAAAGATCCTTACCGTTATCAAGTCCTCTGAAAGATTAACAAAAAGAGTTCCTTGGTGTACTGACAAGTCCTCACCTGTCACATGGAGGGAGATTTGGCAACTCTGGTGTCCAAACTCATTGGTGGCAGTGCAGCGGTAGGTACCAGACAATTGAAGTGTGAGGTTGGTCAATACGAGAGTTCCCTTTTCTTGGTCTGGGGAAAGGAAACCAAAATAGAATAAGAAAGTAACTCCCAACCGAATACCTGTTCAAAGGGTTGAACTAGGGAGTTCTTGGTGCTCTTGACCTTAGTGTTCTTGAGCTTGCTGGTGGCTTGCAGACATTTTATTACATGACTAGGTAACTTCATCAGTGCTAGTGAGTGTGGAGTTTGCTGCCTGTTCAACAGTTTGCCCTGCCAGGGCTGGATGGAGTGCCAAGCTTCTAGGAATTCCTTAGTGTTCTTGGATTTGGCTTAGTTTAGGAAAGCCAGGTTTCCAAGTTGGAACAATGGTTGAATCTGTCCGTGTGTTATGAGTATTATAAGTTTTCATTGGGGCTACTTGGTCTTTTGGTTTATTTAAGATGTTTACCTAAGACGTACTTAACAAAAGACCTAGCAGCCCTAGAAGAAAAAAACACAGCATAAGGACTCTAACAGATATTAGGTAGGACAGACGGGTAGAAAGACTAGCAGAGCACATCCAGTAACATCCACTTGCACTCAGAAGACATGATAAAAATAAGGGGGGAAAGTTGTTATTCCAATCCAGCCTTTGCTGAGAACGTCCAATAACTTGAGAAGGCCAATTTGAAAATACAACCTGAAGAACAGATTTTCCCAGCCTTATGTTGGAACTACACACCCAAAGACTACAACATTCTGAAAGAATTATCATTCCTTAATTGACCTTTCTCTTGTGGAATAATTTCCCCCTTAATAACAGTACGGGGAAGATCACTATGTTAATAAAGTTGTTATGGGGAACATTATTCCATAAAGTTCTTCCATAATTGAACACATCTAGCTCCACATCTTCCACTTGTTTTGATCAAATACCTGGAGCCTCCAAACCCATTTCCTTAAAATGGTTATCCCCAGTAACTCAGAAGAGCATTTATACTCATAGAGCAGGTCAATGTTGGTTAAACCCACAACAAGCTGACAGATAGTCCATCTGTCTCCTGTTTGCAATTATACCAGTGTGCTTGGTTTACAATCATCCATCCACCCATTCACCCATCCACCCTACTTTCTGCTTCAGCATGACCTTTACCAAGGAATACTGCCCTTCACCTACTTTGCACCATGTGGGAAGTAGGAAGTGGCTGTTTAGAATCCAGAAGAGTCCAAGAATAAATCGGGGAAGGCACACCTTCAGAGGAACTGCAGGAGAAGGTGACATCTGATCCAATATGTCCAGAGGTGGACCCTTTACAGACTGGTGTGGATGGTGGCACTGATGAGAAAGGATGAATTCAATACCAGAAACTCAAGGAAGTCAAAATATGTGGGTGATACAGATCCTTTTGCTTCTAAGGTTGAAGAGCTTGACTCAGACATCTCTTTAACATCACAGGAGTGTCAAACTCAAGGCCCACGACTGGATCCAGCCTGCGGGGTGCTTAGTTCTGGACCACGACCCCCCCGGAAACAGCAAAGGACTGGCCCACAGTGCCTCTGCCAATGAAAATGGAGCTGAGAAGGGCCATATGCGGCCATCTTGGGCTCTGTTTTAGGCCGCAACGGCCTCCTGTTGTCCTCTGCCACTGAAAACGGAGCTTGGGGAGGCTGTGCATAGCCCTCCTGGGCTCCGTTTTTGCTGGTAGAGGGTTGCAGGAGGCTATCACAGCCAAAAACGGACCCTCGAGTGACGTTAAACTGGCCATGCCCATCCTGGCCACTGCCCCCACTGCCTCCCAAGGTCAAACATAAGCCTGATGTGGCCCTCAATGAAATTGAGTTTGACGTTTGTGTTCTAGAACTAGTTACTATCTTGGTAGACATGTAAAAACACTAAATGTTTTGAATACAGTACAAATACATACACGATAGAGAAAAATTTTAAGATTACTATTCAATTGAAGCCAGAACATTTCCTTTTAGGACTGATGGATACCCAATTACAAAAGATTCATGGAAGATAATTTCAATATAGGATTGCCGTGGCAAGATTATTATATGTAGGAAGATAGAAAGATGTGACACTACCCATCAGTGATGAATGGTGGGTGAAATTGACAGAACTTGCTGAAGTAGCCAAACTGACTTCTTTAATTAGAGAAAGATTATTACTGGCATTCCTCAATGACTAGGAACTCCTTATGGACTTTTCATATTAAAAAGAAAACAATTTTGTGATTTATGGTTCTAATGATTTTATATAATATTTTATATTATATAAATAATATAAATATTATAGAAATAAGGAAAATATGATGCAATCTCAGAGACAGAGGGGTTTTATATATATACAGAAGCCTGATGATGGCAGATGAAATTCTGCCGAAACGTTGCTACAACTTTAAAAGCACAACTACAATGACGTGGGAAAATACCCGAACAAAGCTGAATACCATACATACATACATACATACATACATACATACATATTTGTTTTTGTAGATTTTCATGGGTACAGGTATGTAGGACTAGGTGTTTTCGGGTCTTTTCCCGTGTAAGATTAAGAGTATCTTGGAGACGTTTTGGTGAGGTCTAGCTGACAACGACCACCTGAGAACAGAACTACACATCCTCACTAATGTATTAATTTCCAACGGATTCCAAAGAAACACTATCACCAATCTAATCTGAAAAGAGATACCCCCCAAAAAACAAGACACAGAACAAGACAACAGCATTGCACTCCTCCCTACATCAAAGGCACCACAGACAAAATCAGCAAAAATTTCCACAAACACAATATCAGGATAGCCTTCAGCACTGACCAAAAAATAGCCAACATCCTAAGAAACCCCAAAGACAAGATCCAGCTAGAAAACCAAGGAGTTTATGAAATACCATGCAACAATTGCCCAGCCACATACATTGGACAAACCAACAGGAGAATAAATGCACGCATCGCAGAACACAAAAATGCAGTCAGAAGAGAAGAAAATACTTCCTCCCTCTTCCAGCACCTTAAAGCCACAGGACATGAAATTAATTTCAAAGGAACCAAATTAATATCCAACACTGAACACTCCAGCAAGAGAATAATCAGGGAAGCCATAGAGATAGAGAAACACCCCCATAACATGAATAAATGGGACGATACCTCCTGCCTACCAGACATCTGGAAACTAGCCCTCACCAACAAATGAGTCCTAGCCATGAAAACCAACACCAGACCCAAAACAACACAGGACACCACCGCCAATCCCCCTCATCAGATCCAGGCCCAAGCCCATCCTATAAACGAAAGACAACCACTATCCAGAAAACAGACCATGGCTGCTGCACCAGCTGTCACACCCCCTGACCCCAAAACCAAACAAGCTGACACACACCAAGAACAAAGACCCAGACCCCAAACCCAAACCCAGACAAAAACCCAGAATAATACATCACAGCCACCCACTCAGGATATCACATCAGAAAACTCAGGAAATTACACCACAAGAACTCAAGAAGTTGCAACACAGCAAATGACCCAGGATATCACAGCACAAGACCAAGGATACCACAGCAATAAATCTCACACAACCCATTGCTCAAGCCGTTATTACACAGGAGGCTAATGGAAAAAAGATCAAAAGACAAAAAACCCAGAAGATTACAACGCAGGACCCAGGATACCACAACAAAAGAACTCACAAGCCCATCACATAACCATTACCCAAGCCGTTAAAACAGGAGAGGCTAATGGAAAAAAGATCACTACAAAACAAACGACCCAGGAGATTACAGCACAAGATCCAGGATATCTCCACAACAAAACTCACAAGGCCATCACACAGCCCATTATACCAACATCAACTCCATCAACCAATCAAGGGGCAGCAGCATAGCCAACCAGCCCAGCACACCAGCCCCCACCACCAGTATTTATAAAGAGATGGCAGCTCCGATCACACACTGCTTGCACTGGCACAAAGCCGAAAGCACCAGCCTGAGGATGGCGAGTGGGACCTCACCGAAACATCACCAAGATACTCTTAATCTTACACAGGAAAAGACCCGAACACATCTAGACCTATGTATGTATGTATGTATGTATGTATGTATGTATGTATGTATGTATATATGTATGTATGGTATTCAGCTTTGTTCGGGTATTTTCCCATGTCATTATAGTTGTGCTTTTAAAGTAGTAGCAATGTTTCAGCAGAATCTCATCTGCCATCATCAGGCTTCTGTATTGTGTTCATCACCAGAAGCCTGATGATGGCAGATGACATTCTGCCGAAACGTTGCTACAACTTTAAAAGCACAACTATAATGACATGGGAAAATATCCGAACAAAGCTGAATACCATACATGTAAGTACCTTCAAAAGCTTAAGAATATATATATGTATATGTGTGTGTGTGTGTGTGTGTGTTTGTGTGTGTGTATACACACACACACACACACATATATATACATACATACATATACATATACAAAAACTTAAGAATATATATATATATTCTTAAGTTTTTGTATATGTATATGTGTTGTGGCTCCGAGTCCTGAGTCTGCATTGTTAGAAGAAGAGGACTCGGAAGTTGAGGAGGTGGAATTGGGAATGCCTTCCTCCCCAGGACCTTCCTCTTCAGCAATGCCTTCCTCCCTGATTATGCCTCAGGTTTTGGCAGATAACTGAGAGGGACAGCCTGAGGCTAATCAGGAGGAGGAGGGCATATCAGAGCCCTCCATATCTGACAGAGAATTAAGCAGACGAATGCTGGCTTGATGCTAGGCAGTGTCGCAGGAAAAAGTGTGAGCTGCTGCGTAGGAGGCGTGGACGAATGAGAGAGTGAACTGAGTCATGGAGACACACCCCACAGGGGATAAAAGTGGGTTTGTTTTCTCTGAAAACTCTGTACGGGACAAAGTGTGAATTTTTTGTCGATCTTTGGTGTATATTGAAAGGTTCCACGATTGATGTTTCTGGTTATATTGTCGGACTTGGCAGGCAACGTGTGTGATACTGCCAAGAACATTGCCTGCTTAAAGGAATTAACTCTGTAAATACTGAATCTTCTTGCCTGCCTGTATTCGGTCGGAGTTTGGGACTTCTCATCTTCCTTGGAAAGGTGAGACATAACATATATATATATGTGTATATGTATATGTATTTGTATTCATGTCTTATGTTATTTTCTGTTGAAAGGACATATTGACATGAAATCAATCTAACCTTTGCTCTTTGCTTCTGTTAAAGAAGTTGCCTGTATTATTTTGCTAAGGATGGGAATCATTTGTTTGGAATTCATTCTGTAAGAGAATTTTATTTATTCATTTTTTCATTTTTTATTTTTTAATTTGGTTTGTCAATTGCTTACAAGATAATTGGTATAAGTAAAAACCTAGTTATGAATACATGGATACATATAAGAAAAATAAAAGAGAAACAATAGGACAGGGACAGTAGGCACATTGGTGCGCTTATGCACACCCCCTATAGGCCTCTTAGGAAAGGGGTGAGGTCAATAGTAGACTTGTCTGGTTTTCTCGCCTCTGCAATTTGCTTCAGAGCTAGACACATCCTTGGAAACAATTCCCAGGAACATCCTGCTCCATAGATAGGGAGTAGGGGGGAGGCTGCCTAGGAGCACGAACACAAAAGGACCAGGGATACTGTGTAAAATAACGAAGTACGGAAAGAGCACGGACAAAGAACACTCCATGGACAAGGAAGGGGAGGATATGGGCAAGACATTGCCCACATTAATAGTGAACGTCTCCAATTGGATAAACTTTGTTTCTATCAGCGTAAAATGTATATAATACTCTGAGTCCCTCTCGCAGGGTGTGGCTATTCCTTACATGCATTTTGTCTGTATGTTTCGGACACAGTATTCACCCAGACATTTTGCTTTGGCCAAAGAATAAAAAAACTTATTTTTGCCAGCCTCGTCTCGCGTCTCACTCTTTGGCATCTCCGTGGCTAGGGGAAATTTCTGGGACCTTACACTGTTATTTTTCCTTTTTATTTCCTTTTTTTCTTTGTCTCTTTTTTCCCTTTTTTTCTTTCTCTTTTGGTTTCACATTTACTATTTTTTTCTTTGAATTTATTTCTTATTCCATATATAAAATCTTTACATTAAAAAGAAAAACTACCTAAAAATAGAACTACTGACTACCATCAATCTTTGATCAGCAAACTCCTTCAGCCTTGCCTGACCTGGTGGCCTTGTCTGGGACATAGCTGACATCTGTATCCTTCTCAGTTGCTATGTATATTCAACGTTCCCTAATAAGCAGACTTCCACATCTATTGGAAAACCATAGTCATATAGCCCTTAACTAACAAAGCCATAGAGAATTGCCTGTTCCAGAACTTTCTAGGCCTGATGGACTCTAATCCGCATCACTCACAGCCAGCAGGTGAGGGTGTCTACCTCCCACAATTAAATGCATTTGTCAAACAGCTTTGACAGATGCCTTTATTTATGAGATTCAGAATAAAACATTTTGGGTAATGATCAAGACAATTTTACCTGCTTGCAACTCAAACTGATGAGCCCTAATCTCTGTCCCTCTTATGCAATGAATAAAAGAGCTACAACTGTGTGCATGCCAACCAACTCAACATTAAAAATAATAAAATGGACTTACTTAAAACAACGAGATTCACAAGCCCAGTACCAGTGCCATCAAAATCTGGAGGGTTATTCACTTCGCAGATGTAAGTGCCAGCATCCGATGCACGGATGTTGTTCAACTGGATGGAAGCATCTCCCAGCGTGGGAGGTTTATGAAGGAGGCTTAGTCGGTCAGCCTGCCTGCTTGGTTTGTAGAGCACATCATTTGCAAAATACAGAATCTGTAATGAGATGGGACCTTTGTACCAGGACTACCTGTACGAAGACTCAGTACAGGTAGTCCTGGACTTACAATCAGAGGTGGTATTCAGCAGGTTCTGACCAGTTCTGGAGAACCAGTGGCGGAAATTTTGAGTAGTTCAGAGAACCAGCAAGTACCACCTCTGACTGGAGATTTTACAGTATCCTTCCCCTGCCATGCCCCCAAAGCCACGCTCACAGAACCAGTAGTAAAAATAATTGAATCCCACCACTGGTCCAGATGCCTTTTGGAAAAGCACCCGTGTGACAACAACCATGATCTGGATGATTGAGAATCTCCATAGACAGGAATTAGGCAAATTTCATATTCAGTTTCTGACTTCCAATCTTAAATTCATTCATTTTTGCCTCAATTTGCAAATATCCTTGCAAATTGTTTGCAAAAGCAATCATGAAGACATGTATACATTTCCACATATACTTTTTACAATATTCTTGTTTATCTGGATCAGAGGTGATATTCAGCAGGTTTTGACCAGTTCTGGAGAACTGGTAGTGGAAATTTTGAGTAGTTCAGAGAACCAGCAAATACCACCTCTGACTAAAGATTTTGCAGTATCCTTCCTCTGCCATGCCCACCAAGCCATGCCCACAGAACCAGTAGTAAAAAAAACTGAATCCCACCACTGCTTGCAACAATTCATTTTGTGACCTGATGTCTACAACAGCTACAACAAAAGCTACAACAGCACTGAAAAAAAAGTGACTGTTTTTTCACTGTTGTGACCTTTCCAGTATCCCCATGATTCTGTGATCAAAATTCAGCAACTGGTTCATATTTATGACCATCACTGTGTCCCAAAGTTTTATGATCTCCTTTTGTAACCTTCTGACAAGAAAAGTCAATGGGGAAGCCAGATTCACTTAACAATCAGGTTACTAACTTATTAAATGCAGTAATTCATTTAACCACTGTGGTGAGAAAGGTCATAAAATGAGGCAAAATCCATTTAACAAATGTCTCACTTAACAGAAATTTATTTGGAGCTCAATTGTGGCTGTAAGTTGAGGACTACCTATAATTTGAAAGACTCTCTCTGTTCCTTAAAATATCTATACTGTGCCAACATCCATTGTTCTCTTTTTATAAAATTCCTTCCACTGCAGAAGAGGGTGAATGAGGATTTGTACCTTATCTGCAAAATGTTTTGAGTATTTTTTTTTAATGTATGATGTATCAGAACAGATTTCATAATTGCAGATCTGGGAAGAACTGGCGAAGCGGTTGTTTTATTCCATATTTTTCCATCACTCTAAAGCCATCCTAGTTATTCATGTTTCCCAACCTGAAAAATTCCCATGAGACTCAGGGTGGACTGGGCTGGATGAATTTTAGATTTATGTATTTATTTTTGGCAGGAGGCATCTATAAGATAAAAATTTGGAGTGATCCACCTTCCCACATCGGCAGTTTTTTCCTCTTGAATTTCCATGGCATAATTTTGTTCCATTTTCCAGGAGTCCCGGGAAGGGTTAAGGGTGGGAACAAAAGTGTTTCCATTCCCATCCCTTCCTTTTTCAAAATTCCCAGGTCCCACTGCTGAATTTTAATTATTTTGCTATCTAATTTTGGCAGCCCAATCTGGAGGTGCCCTGAAAGCTGCAAAGACGACGATGGAGCCAGTGGTGGGATTCAAATATTTTTACTACCGGTTCTGTGGTTGTGGCTTGGTGGGTGTGGCAGGGGAAGGATACTGTAAAATCTCCAGTCAGAGGTGGTATTTGCCGGTTCTCCGAACTACTCCAAATTTCCGCCATCAGTTCTCCAGAAGTGGTCAGAACCTGGTGCATATCACCTCTGGATGGAGCTGATGAAGAAGTGACTGAGGGGGTAAGTAGACCACCCCTCCTTTAGCATGTTCCCACCATTTTTTTATGGAGAGGAACTCATGATCTTCAAGAAATCTAGAACATTTTAACCAATCAATTTAATTGGGAGTAAGTAGGGGTGAAATTCAACGGCCTCACACCTCACAGGGACGATTTGAATCGGTTGGCCCCGCCCATGCCCACCCACCTTCTCCCTTTTAGAGACTGAGTCCCACCAAGCCACACCCACCAAGCCACGCCCACAGAGCCGGTAGATGAAAAATTTGAATTTCACCCCTGGGTGAGGACAAGAAGAGTAAAATTTGGGGGTGCAGTGGTTACAATGCAGTATTCCAGTATTGCCCACTGCTGGGAGTTTGATCCTGACTGGGTAAAGGTTAACTCAGCCTCCCATCCTTCCGAGGGCCCAAATTGTTGGGGGCAACAGGCTGACTCTGTAAACCGCTTGGAGAAGGTTGTAAAGCATAGTGAAGCAGTATATAAGTCTACGTGCTATTGCTATTTCTCCTTCTCTGCTTTGCATCTTTTGCACCTCTGTCCCATCCCCCATTATTTGGAGGCCACGTGGAGTCTTGTTGGTTTTACGCTAGTGCTAATTTTAGAGCCAAAATTCAAGCGAAATGTTGTGGATTTACTTCCCTTCTTCTTCCTAACCCTCCCTATATACTTCCTTCACCCTCTGTTTCCGAGCAAATTGCCCCTGCTCTCGCTTCACCTGCGTTCCAGCATCAGGGGCCGTTGAACCAGCGGCAAACCTCCATTCCAAAACAAAGCTTTTGCCAACGGATGTTTTGTAGTGACAAGGAATTTCCACATTTGAACCTTTCTGTTGCATCACTGGATCGCGTGGCACAGTCACCTCCACACACACCCCACAGTCTGTGAGGGGAATGGAAAAGAAATGTTCAGAACACAGAACAATGGGGTTGGAAGGCATCTTGGGGCTCAAGCAGGAGATCCTACACCATTGTAGGCAAATTGCTGTCCAATCCCTTCTTAAAAACCTCCAGTGATGGATCGCCCATAACTTCTTGGAGGCAAGCTGCTCCACTGATTAATTGTTCTCCTTGACAGGAAATCTCTCCTTAATTCTAGGTTGGATCTCTCTTTAACAAGCTTCCATGATTCCTGCTCTTCCCTCAGGAGCTTTGGAGAATAAATTGACTCTTTTTTCTCTGTGACAGCCATTCAAGACTGCTGTCGTGTCACCCACTAGTCCTTCTGTTAGACTACACATATGCCTGTCCAGTTTGGGCCTTGAATTAGTGCCTCTTTCTTTCTTAAGGTGCTAGTTTTAAGAAACTGTGCAGTTTCTTAATGGCGTGATCTTATCTCCTTGTATTAGTATGCAATTTCCTTCCATTTAATAGCACAGTCCTGATTCTGAGTCATTCTAACCACAACCTTTTCATTGTTGTTGAGAGTTGATTCCATCCCTTTGGGAAATCAGATTGACCCAGTTCAACGTTTTGCTTTAATTTCATTTTTAAATCAATTTGGAGAAAACCAACCAACCAACCAACCAATTATAATTCAAATCATCAAATCTATTCAGAGACATCCAATTTGATTCAATACTGTTATTTTGTTTTCTGACTCAGACCCAGGATTTTGCTAAACAACCACATGAAAGTGATCGCAAAATCAAGTCAGGTCATGTGGTGACCCACTTAATGACCACAATGCTCTATGATGGAAACTCCATCAAGTTAACTGAAGACTATCTATACCAAGTATTCTTCTACAACTGCTATTAATGTCAATCAAAATAGAAGGATTGGTGCTTTGCTATTTCAAATGCTTTGCTATTTCATTGCAAATGTTTGATACACTTTATAAAGCAGTAGTAAGGGTTTTATTACCAGGTGAAAAACATAAATGTCAAGCTATCTTTGCCTGCAAAACTGAGGAAAAACCTTCTCAGCTTCTTCTATTGGGCCTGGGTCATCAAGGAGTACTTGAAGATTGTACAGTCAACCTCACAAGGTGAAAATTGCTTCAAGTGCAAGTCTCTCTCTCTGTCTGTCTCTCTCTCTCTCTCTGTCTGTGTGTGTGTGTGATTCTGGGCAAGAAATGATATTATCTTTTCATATTGAATTGCACATAAAATAAATTATAATAAAATCATGGTACATTTAAAGCGGACTTACAATAAATTCTAATTATGAATCTAAGGTACTTACTAAGAGACCAAATGAAGAACAGGAAGCAGGGAACTCGATATTTCCAAAAGACCATGTGGGCGTCCATTTCTCAGGAAAAATAACAGGCGATGACTTTCCTAGGCAAACTGAAACTCAACTGAGACCAAGTAGAACTGTTCTTTATCTTGTAGGTAAGCGAGAGCAAACAATTATGGCCAGGCTGAATCATGCTACAACACAGTTTCTTGTGATATGGAAGACTAACCCGGTGTGCCTTCTTGTACCTTGCACTCCCTGCTGCTCAGAACTGCTTCTCAAAACTCATAGCATTTTTCCTCTCGTGCCTTCCTTATTCGGTCTCTATATTAAAAACACAAATGCAAATAATGTTGGTTCTTGTCCTGGGGTTTTTCCAATGCTGGACGATAAGGTAGGTGGTTGCTGCTTTTTTTTTTTTTTTTTGCATTGTATGTCAGGTTTCGAAGTGTGATTTTGCCACTATCACTTTTCAGCTTGCCAGCAAACCAGGGGAGAGGGAAGGGGGTGATGGAAAGTAAGCTCCAGACATCAAAAAGCTCCAGACATCAAGCAGACAGCCATGAGAACCAAGGACACTTCAGCAGGTGTTTGCCAGAGCAAAAAGACTTTCTCATAACAATACGATGAAACTGAATTAGGCAGTGTGACTTGGACTAATAGGAGGAGGGAGAATCTATATTTTGATTATGTGGAGTTACATGGGAAATAGCCAGATCTGGTTTTGCCCTCTTTTCTACCAAAATGATGTGCTCAATAACGGTTTGAATTAAGACATTGGGTCGTCTTGGTTGTGGTTTGGTTGGGTTCATCAATCGGAACGTTGACATTAAACCAGATCTACCAAAATTAAAACAAAGTGAGACCATCACTCCCATTGGCCCAAGTGGAGATTGTACTATCCTATTCAGGGGCAAAGGGGGTCATAAAAGCCCTAATAGACTCAGGGTGCACCCTATGCTTAATCAACCTGTAGACAGTGTGGCAGTTGGGACTCCGAGTGAGAAATCTATGCCAACCCATGAAATTTGAGCAGATTGATGGCTTCAATCACAGAGGGCTTGCCTGCCTCCTTCCTAACAGAACTGGTGCCCCTAAATTTAGGAACCTACCAAGAGACCATTCGGTTCATGGTTGCCCCAAAGATGGCAAAAGCCATGATATTGGGGTTAGCCTGGCTTATCAAGTGGAAACCCATCATGCATTGGGACAAGGGATATGTAGCAATGACAGGAAAGGGACATGATTCCCCAAAAAGGAAATGGACTGAGCCAAACCAGCAGAGGACAAGAGGGGAGGACTTGAGCACACAAAAAGGCATCCAAGAGACTACATCGATAAAAACCTGGCCAGGGGCTTCATTCGCCCCACAAAGTCCTGAATAGCAGCCCCCATGCTATTCAAAGAGAAAAAGGATGGATCGTTGAGATTATGCATAGATTTTAGGTGTGTGTGCATGGAAAACATGTACCCGCTCCCTCTCATGAAAGACATGTTGCAACATTTAGCCAAAGGCAAAGTGTTCACCAAACTTGACCCCAGGGAGGGATACTACCAAGTGAGAATCAAAGAAGGTGACGATTGGAAGACCACCCTCAATTCCCCTTTAGGATGCTACCAGTTTAGGGTGATACCTTTTGGATTACAAGGAATCCCAGACATGTTCATGCAGTTGATAAATGAAGTGCTGCACGAGCACATATACAAAGGGGTCCTGGTGTGTTTGAATGACATTCTCATCTACTCTGAGATGATGGAGGAATACGTGAAACTAGTACGAAAAGTACTGGAAAAACTCCTAAAAGCTAAGTTATATGCCAGACTGACAAAATAAGAATTCCATAAGACCAGCCTAGACTATCTAGGATATAGAATGTCTTGTGAGGGGGAGAAAATGGACCCGGGGAAGGGGAAAGCCATTTTAGAATGGTAAGCCCCACGGACCCGCAAACAATTGCAAAGTTTCCTGGGCTTTGCAAATTTCTTTCAGCAATTCATCCCCTCCTTTGCAAAGATCACCTTATTGCTCATGGAACTACTGAAGACTGGGGGATGGGGCGGGGGTAGCTAGCCCAGCCAATCACTAAAGTGGACAGTGGAATGCCAAGGGGCCTTTAAAAAACTTAAGAGACTGTTTGTGACTAAGCTTCTCTTAAAACACCCCGACCCTGAGGAACCATCCATGATCCAGGCAAGTGCCAGCAGTGTGGCAGTGGGGGAAGTTCTCCTCCAAAAGAATAAAGAGGGGAAACTCTAACCATGTGCCTACACATCCCAAAAATTGAATGAGAAGGAGAGGCATTGGGCAGTATGGGAGAAAGATGCCTTCGCAGTGCGATGGGTGCTGCTGATGTGGAGACATTTCTTACGGGGAGTAAAGTCCCTTTCAAAGTATGGACTGACCACAAAAATCTAGAGGCATTAAGAAACCCAGGGGCGTTTCATGAACTCTCCTCTAAGCAGGTGTGGTGGGTGAGTACTTAATCGTACTTCAATAGACTGCCGAAACACATCATCTCAGCCAGAGGGGTTCAATTTATGGTCAAATTCTGGTAGGAATTCATAAGACTAATAGAGTCCTCCCAGGGGCTCAGTTCTGCATTCCATCTGAGCATGAACAGAGTTAAGGAATTAACTAACGCAATGGTGGAGCAGTACCTATGTTGGTATGTCAACTATCAGCCATCAAATTGGATAGAACTGCCATTTGCTGAAGTTGCATACAACAATACAGTGCATAGTTGCACTGGGCTCACCCCTTTTAAAAGAGCTACAAGGGTGGAATTCATACCTATTCCAGAGTACCCAAGAGAATCTCCCTCATCTGTATCCCTAACGGAGTGGGTAAATTCTCTCCAAAACACATGGGGAAATGTAAAAGAGGCCACAGCTAAAGTAACGGAGAGTCAGAAAAAGCAAGCCGATAAAAACTGGACTCCCCAAGGAGAGTTCCACATAGGAGACAAGATGCAACTGTCCACAAAATACTTAAAGCTATTTAGTGGGAAACCCTTCCCCACAGTGAAGGTGATCAACCCAGTCACAATAGAATTAAAATTGCCCAAGATATTGGGGAAAGTGCACCCAGTATTCCATTGCAATTTGCTGAAATCAGACCAAGGCTTTAACTTAAGGTCTGTTGAAAAAGATGCCCCAGGACTAATTATAGTGTGTGTATGGGAGTGGGGGGGTGGGATGAAAGATACTATGAGATTAAACAAATCTTAGATTCTAGGTGCTATCCAGGAAAGCTGCAATGCTTGGTACAACGGAAAGGCTATCCAATTACGGAGGCAAGGTGGCCCATCATATTAAGGCAGGCTGCTTAATAAGCAGATTCCATGCAAGTACCCTCAGGAGCTAGGGCTCTTGCAGGGGGGAGTTCAAAGTAAATGATAATATGTAATTATTGTTTACCAGGTATCTTCTTCATTTTAGGGAGGTCCGCCTGTCAAGTTTCAAAGTGCACTTTTGCTGTTCCAACTATTACTGCTTCTCAGCTTGCCAACAAACCAGAGGAGAGGGAAGGGGTTGATGGAATGTAAGCTCCAGACATCAAGAAGACAGCCATGAGAACCAGATCTGGTTTTGCCCCACCTGCGCCGAAATGATGTACTCAATAAAATTTTGAATTAAGAGATTGGATCGTCTTGGTCGTGCTTGCTTTGGTTGGGTTTGTCAATGGGAACATTGACATTGTATGTGCATTTGTGTGTTTAAAATCCTACATGACTAGGTTATCTGCGAGACCATGTTTCCCTAAAGAACATCTACCTGTCCTACAGGGGCAGATAGGGTGGGCACACACTCCTACTTTTTTCTGCTAAATACTGTCATCAGATGGGAGCTAGGATGCTTGCCTTTTCTGTGGCCTCTTCTGTGGCAGCCCCTGCCCTATGGAACATTCAGCCAGCCTCCACCCTTTTAACTTTCCATGAGGCTTTGAAGATTTGACTCCCCACCCCCCGCAAGCACCAGGAGACTAGATAATCGCACATTAGAACTTTGATTGGCAGCACATTTTTATTTATGTGTTTGGTTTTAATTTTCAACTGGGAACTGCCCAGAGTTTGTTATAAGACAGCCAACTAAATCTGTATAAAGTGCAGTAAAAAAAATCCCCTTATGCTGTATTTAATTATCACCCATCTCCATGGTTCTGAAAATAAATGTGTCAAGTCTTCATATACCAATCGATTTTCAGAAAGGCTCCAGGCTGATCTAGCTGAGCTTTAAATACAGACGTGTATGTCTACATGTATGTCAACAACATACTGAAACACAGAGTCAATGACATGGCTTTCTTCTAGAAACGAAATACAAACATCACTCTGGGAAATCATTAACTAAGCTACTGGAAGAAACAAACGCCACTGTTCTACGCCCAAGCAAACAATTTTCCAGATAAGTTCATTAGAACACTGCAACCGCCTTTGTCCAATAACCTTAGTCCATCTATTATCCTGGGTTAAATCAGTGCCTTAAGTTAGCTGTACTATATTTTGCAATGCATGGAATCCACCAATAGCAAATTTTGATTTGAGAATGCAGCATTTTTTTCCCTTGTTTAACAGAATAACAGAGTTGGAAGGGATTTTGGAGGTCTTCTAGCAGGAAAGCCATACCATTCCAGACAAATGGTTGTCCAGTTTGTTCTTAAAAGTATGCAGTGATGGAACAGCCACAACTTCTGAAGACAATCCTTATTTTAATTTATTTTTGTTTGGAGCTGGGATTTTATTTCTTTTTAACCTTGTGTTTCTATTTGCTTTTGTTCTTCTATCCTATATCGCTTATCATGTTAGTCCTTGTTGTAAAAAGAAAACAATTAAGAAACCTGGAGTTTTAGTTCAGGAAAGTTGTGATAAATGCATTTCAATGTCTTTCCCTTTCCACACACATACATAGACAAGTCCCATGCAAACTGCCTTACTTCAGTTGATTTTAGTTGATATAAAAACAAATACTTTTAATGATTGTTTATGAAAAATAATACATTTCAAAACTGTACATAAAAATACTTCAGTGTATCCCTACCTTCCCACACAACAGAAGGATCTTATTGCCATTGAAAAATAAAAATAGCTAGCATGAAAATGGTTAGAGGACTCCTGTCCAGATTCACAGACCTGTTAATATCTAGAAGTATAAATTATTTACTCCATCTACATTTATAAAAAAAGAAAAAGAAATATAGGAATTTGTCCATTGAATAAACATAATTGCACAATATATATTAAGATGCAAAAGGTGTCCTTCAAACAGTCCATTTAAGAGGCCTGGTGGAAAGTTCTTCTATAATATTGTAAGACATGTTCTTAAGCATTATGGAAGATGTAATATTTGGATAGACCTGAGGCAGTATTTGGCCTTAACCGCAAGAGAGCAGGAAGAACAATGTTTTTGAACTGACATGCTGACAATTCTGAGAATTGAAGTCCACACATTTTAAAGTTGCCAAGTTTCAAAAATACTAATGCAGAATATCTGAGTAGAGTTCCTATGTGGTTCGCTAAGAAACAGTAGGACACAAATCAGAATAAAAGCATATTTTCCAGAATCAACCCTGCAGGTGTGAAGGTCCTAACCATAGTCATAAGAGGGATTCCATTTATTCTAAGATTCTTTTTAAAAAATACTAACAGGTTTGGGAGCCAGAACAGATAGTTATTTTGCCTAGAAGAGAACAGCCTGCTCATTTAGAGCAGAGATGTCCAACCTTGGTAACTTTAATGGCTGGCTGCGGAATTCTGGGACTTGAAGTCCACACGTCTTATAGTTGCCAAGATTAGATACCTCTGACTTAGAGCAACTGGCTGGCTTTGTTTGGGTGAGGGACACCTGCAGAGAATACAAGGTAGACTTGCAGAGAAAACCACAGCTGGCTGGAGAATTCTGGGAGTTGAAGTCCACAAGTCTTAAAGTTGCCAAGTTTGAGGAGCCTAGTCCTAGACCAACCATCACCCTAGAAGAAAGCAATTCTAAATCAATCTTGTATTGCTGGTAATAAAGCTATACGGATGACTGCAACTAGTCCTTGATTTGCAACCTTTTTGTTTGGTGACTATTCAAAGTTACAATGGCACCGAAAAAAGTGACTTGCAACTGGTTCTGACACAACCATTGCAGCATCCCCATGGTCATGTGATTAAAAATGGGGTGCTTGGCAACCAGCATATATTTATGACAGCTACTGAATCTCAGGGCCATGTAATCTGCATTTGTGACTTTCCCAGGTGCCTTCCAACAAGTAAAGTCACTAGGGGAACCCAGATTTGCTTAACAATTGTGTGATTTACTTAAAAAGCAAGGTGATTCACCTTAATAACCATGGTAAAAAAGGTCATTAAATTGGATGAGATTCACCTAACAATTCCTCATTTAGCAACAGATGTTCCAGTCCCAACTGTGGTCATAAGTCAAGGACTTGCTTTCTAGCTTTCCTCAGGTTTGTGAGCACTTTCTGAAAAGCACATTCTACGCCTGTAGTTCCATGGGTTATATCCTACATTAATCAAAAGAGGACCACTACGTCAAAAAGTGGGCTTGTAGGGTTGCTATGAAACAAAAGAACCCCCTACCCCAAATTTTCAGCGCAAGAATGGTGGGATAGAAAGTCCTAGTCTAGAACCGCTACAAATCTGTGTGTTTCCAGCTTAATAAGGACTATGCCATCTGACAGTGCTGAATTATATGATTAACTTGGATTAATATGAAATGTTACCTTAGGAAAGCATTTTAGGGTCCTATAAAAATAGGAATTTTCTGTTGCAAAGCGTGGCGTCTTCTGGGGAGGTGGAAAAAGGAGACAGGAATGACAAGAAAGTCACTCTACCACCTTGGCTACACCTCTATTACCCATTGCTGAAAAACATTATCTACCCAGAGGGTGGCAGCTAGGATTCTATCACTTTTTTTATTTGTGCATATTTCTCTAATGTGTAGACCAGAGGTCTCCAAACTTGGCAACTTTATGCTGGCTGAGGAATTCTGGGCGTTGAAGTCCACAAGTCTTAAAGTTGCCAAGTTTGAAGACCTCTGGTGTAGACTTTTGACATGGAGTCAGGTAGGTTGCAATTATCTTTACTTCCCTTCCAAAGTGTCCGAAGAGTTTCCCATTATGGGCTACTTCTTGAAAAGTATTGAGGAAGATAGAATCACTCATTTTGCTTCAGATCTGCCTCCTTCTCTTATTATAAGCCAGGGGGTCTTCAAACTTGACAGCTTTAAGCCTTGTGGACTTCAACTCCCAGAATTCCTTCTCCAGTCATGTTAGCTCAGGAATTCTAGGAGTTGAAGTCCATAAGTCTTAAACTTGCCAACTTTGAAGACCCTTGTTCTAAGTCAAGACAGTATACCACAGCTTGCTTCTCTTCCTCAACATTAAGAGTCATGTTAGAGAACAAACTTTTTTTAAAAAAATCCAGTTAAACCTAATCTCTGTTAAGTAGATTCCCCGAGAAGATGGAATGGGGTTGGTGCACCAAGAAGAATAAGATGGACAGATAAACAGAAGCTCTTCTGATTACCAAAATGTTTTTTAAAGTCCTTTTCAGAAGTCCTGATAAGGTCTCACTTATGGCAAAGTCTTGATATTTGGTCACTTGAAGAACAAATCCAAGCCCCACCCACACGCAGACCCCTGGACCTCTGCAGACAGGCCGGCGAAGCAGCACAATGCATGCCTGTCTCTCGACAGTGCTTGTGAGGAGTCAAACCAATATCCACATGGAGAGCTATGGTGTTACAACCCATTTACACCAAAGATCCTGCCTGGCTTTGAGCAGGCACCATAACAGGCACTGCTCCCATGCGATTCAGAGTGGAGGCCGTTAAACCTTGAGCAGTGGGGACAGGAGGCTCCTGTTGCTGTGGGGCCTGTGGCTGAGCCCTGTTTGTCCGGTGGAGGTTATTCCTGTGGGTGGGCACGCTGGCATGATGGCACTGGACTCCGTTGATCACCGGTGGGAAGTAGAGGGGCAGCGATTGGCTGGAAAGACTGGGTGTTGGTGTGAGGGTCCCATTTCTGGGGTCAGAAAAAGGGGACTTGAAGCCCACCATGCTTCCTGCAGCAGTGGTGATGGAGGCTGTGTCTGAGGGAGCCCGGATGGGATAGGCTTTCTGATCCCGGGTTGTGTTCATGGACGACAACGTTCCATTTTTGGAGAGTCCATCAGTGCAGGAATTTTTCACCCAGGAGAGCGTCTTGGGAGCTACAGCATCTTCCCTGCAGTGGGGAAGGAAGTCATAAATGGAAGGGAAAATAGGGATCTATGAACTTATTTCCCAATATTCCATTTCCTTACTGATCTGTGATTTTTATGTTTTTAAGTCCTTTCAAAATCTTCAAAATTCAACATTTTAAACTGTTTTTTCTATCCAACAGAATATCTAAATGGGTCTTGTCTTGCAAGGATTTATACCCATACTACAAAACTAATTCAACCAGGGGCCTCCTCAGAGAAAAAGAACCCACAACCACTATAGATTAACCATTCTACTGTTGTACAGGTATCTTACCAACACAAAGTTGAAACTAGTCAGAAAGAACCAATAGAAAGGAATGTTTGTAGCTCGGGTTAAACCCTGAGGTCCTTTGTATTCTCTGAGCTTGGCTGTTTTCTTGCAGACATTTCATCACCCAAGTGGGTGATGTTATCAGTGCTACTTGGCACAGCATGGATGTTACCTAGCTGGCTGATGAAACATGTGGAAGAAAAGAGCCAAACCTAGACCACCTAGACCAAAGACCACATAGTCAACAAAAAATATTGAAGATGATCGAAACACAAAGTCTAGCTGAGACATTTCTTCCAGGTGCTCCAGGGAACAATTCCTACCATTCCTGGTCATTGGCTATAGAAAGAGTCAGGTTGATGGACTTCGAATCCAACCACACATGGTCGACACTCTTTCCTACCTCTGCTCTCATCAGTGCCAGACGTTCTACCAGTACTTACTTGATTTCATTGGCTATGTCGTCTTGGGCTTCCTTCTTTTTCTTTCGATAGATAAACATCTGAAGTGCAAAAAATATGATCAGGCCAAGTCCAATAAGGGTCCCCACAACGGCACCAGCCACCATGGCTGTATTGAATGCTGCAAAAGGAGCCACAACAGTGAAGATGTTTTGGTTTTTTTTTTTAACTGAGATGAGAAAAAAGATTTCAGCAATCCTACCTATCTCAACATTTCCCAACCTCCTGCCTCTCTAGACATTTGGGTCTACTTAATCCTAATTAAAATCTCTTTAACCTGTTCACATGGAACACAACAGATTTTGGACCCAATCTCTGTGTGAATATGTATTTATAAATCATTGATGTTAACCTTACTTCCAAAAAGGCTACACCAGTCTTTTTTTTCCCCCATGGTTATCTATATGAAATAGACTAGACTGGGAAATATTGACTGCTCAAACCATTTCATGAACAAATGAGATGGTTCTCCTTGGTTTTTCCTATCCTAAATCAGTGTTGGCTAACCAAGTGCCCAAAGCACATGTATGCATGTATATCCCCTAAATGCAATGTCCCACACATGCGTCCCATCCCCGATGCATGCTGCATGACCGTGTGTGATCCCCGCCCCTACACATGCATACACAACCCCCACATATGACCCCTGGGCCCTGTGCATGGGTGTGGCCCCAACCCCCCGCATACACTCGCAACCCCCATACACACCCTGCCTCACGCATGGGCACAGGGGTGGGATTCTACCAGTTCGCACCTATTCGCTAGAACCGGTTATTAACATTTAAGCAGTTCGGAGAACTGGTTGTTAGAAGAAATTACTGGCCTAATCCTGTAAGGAAGGCAGGAAGGAAACATTCTGGTGTTGCTTACAGAAACTGCCTCTCCATTAACCCTTATTACATTCTTGGCAGGACTAGACTTCCTGTCTCAGGAATGTCTTTGGAGGTTTTTTCCCCTCCTTTGCTGGTACTTTGCTTGTGTGGAGTGACCATTCAAAGCTACAATGGCACTGAAAAAAGTGACTTATGATCATTTTTCACACTTACGACTGTTGCAGCATCCCCACAGTCATGAGAGGCAAGGCAAGGAAATGCGTGCCTCGATGTGAGTGATATTGAGTTGGCCACGACCAGCCAATAACAGGACTACCAAGCCATGCCCACCACCTAATCCATGCCCACGAAACCGATTGTTAAAAATTTGAATCCCACCCCTGCATGTGTGGCAGAGATCCAAAGACCAGCTGGCCAGCAGGAGGCGCATACACGCATGCACAGTGGAGCTGAGCTGGGGCAACAGCTCATGTGCCCAGAGAGAGGACTCTGCATGCCACCTCTGGCACATGTGGCACAGGTGGCCATCATGGTCCTAAATGCTCTCTGTGGACCAACACTGACAGTTCTTAGCAATGCTGGCTGGGGAATTCTGGGAGTGGAAGCCCATATTTTTGTTGCAGAAACCTGGAGAGCAGGCAGGTTGAGGAAGGATGCCCTGATCACTACTTCACCTTGGCTGCGGATGCATGAACAGACTGTTAAGACGATAGACATTTCTACCAGGAATATGAACAGCATCTTTTAATCCAGATGGAATAGTCCTCACTCCAGATTCCTAGCTAGGTGGACCACCTTCAATACAGTGGCCAAAGAAACACTCCACGTTTTCCTAAAATTTGATGCCGAAGGGAGCTTTATTTCAAATGGAAGTGGGAGACTGTGTTTAAGGATACAGCTGATTGCAATGGTGATATTTTTATTTATTTCGACCTTCTCTTGCTCCTAAAAGTTCCCATGCAAATGGAAGCAGAGTAGAGGGAGATCTTGAGCTGTCAAGGAGAGACTCACGTGGATGTACTTCCAGATTGAGTGTGCAGTTGGAATAGCCAGCTATGCTGGAGGCGTTGCAGAGATACAGCCCAGACATGTCGATAGTAAGATTGGTCAACGTCAGCATCCCCTTCTTGGTATCTGGGAAAAAATGCCAAGCAAGCTTCAGACCAACAGAACTGCATTTCAAGAGGATCCCATTAGCTCTCTCTTAGTGACCTGACTGAGCACCTAAATCAAGTTTTCCCATTACACTAAGCCAGGATGTAGAATAGTACTCCTTAACTGAAGACAGGTGGACCTCAACTCCCAGAGTCCCATGCTGTCTGGAGAATGCTGGGAGTTGAAGTCCACATGTCTTCAGGTTGCCAAGGTTGAGAAACCCTAGTAGAACTTGAGTCTAAAGCAGGGGTCTCCAACCTGGCTGAGGAACTCTGGGAGTTGAAGTCCACAAGTCTTAAAGTTGCCAAGGTTGGAAACCCCTGGTCTAAAGTGTCACCCAAAAACGTGCTTCCTCCCCTGGAGCTTCATTCAGAAGTTTTCAGCAAATGGTAATTCTAAAGGTGAATGAAGAAGAATATGAAATATTCCGAGAGTGATGCAACCTTCAATTCTGGATTAAATTCAATGCACATTGAACTGAATCAAACTCCATTCTTGACTCATCTTCCCTTTTGTTTTGCAAAGCAGACCCAAAAGATACATGGGGACTTCTCCCCTCTTCACCAAAGCCACAGCCATGTCCAACCTGCCCTGTCCAAGCTGTGCTGGACTACAGAGCAAAGACTCCTACCTTGCGTGGGTGCAAAGAAAAACTGGGTGCTGGGCTCAGTCCGCTGCCAACGATAAACTGGGACCGGTTTTCCAAAAGCAGATTTGCAGGACATGGTAATGTTGCCTCCAACCTGTGCACTGCCTCGAAACTGACACTTTGGTGGAGATGGTGGGACTGCAAAAATAATGAGGTCTCTTTTTTATTAAAGAAAATACAAAAACCATTCAATGCTTTAAAAGGTAGTAAATGGCTCCATCTACTGGCTGTAAAAAAACTATTGGCGTTCCAGTGAAAGCTGGGAGGAGAAGAATCCATTCAGGGATTCCATCCACTTTCAAAGGGGAAGAGATGATGTTAGTCTGTTACAGAAGTCCCAATATAGAGGGATGTTATATATGAACGGATGCATCAAGGAGGTGGTTGTTAATGTTACCTGTAGCAAGAAACAACTTCTGATTTTGATCTTTCTTTGTGCTATTAAAATATTGGGGTTCAGATATGACCCCATTCTATCTTTGGCCCTCTTGAGGTATCTTTTTGAACTTGGATTAATATCAGCAGGAAAGGGGTTCCTGAAGTTTCAATGCTCTCTTTGGACAAAACATAAAGAAGGAGAATCACGCCTTCTAGATTCTATCCCATGGGAATTGTAGGGGAAGGAGGGGCAAAACCTGCAGGTGGAGTTAAAAGAGGAATCAGCCTAGAATCCCTACATAGTCATAAGCAAACTAAGTCCAGCCTCCTTTGAATTCCATTGACCCTTATCCAACTCTTAGCAGCTGTTAACTGTTATTTGAGAAGATTCCTGTGCCCAGGCATGAATAGCAATAAATCAGTTTAAGTGGACTTTCACGTGTGAATCTGAACTTTTGCACCCAACAGGACTATTTTGAAACAGCTCATGAGCTGAAACTTGGGTGCTCCTTGGAAACTGCTATGCAGCTCTGCAGAATTACAAGGCTGCTGAACTAAAGAACGAACTGCTAGATTGCCAAACTCAACTGTATGGTGCAGAAATCAAAAGATTTGCAACCATCTTTTCCTGATGCATCCAACTTAACTGACAACCATAATTGATGCTGCAATTATGGCCAGAAGTCATGATGGTTGTAAAACAGGTCATCATATGACTGACCCAATTTTTTGACCTTTGATGTGGGGTGGAGTCAAACTGAAGTCAATTTATCCTGCGGTCACAAATTGAACCCATTGGTGCTAAAGGATGGTTTTTGTTGGAAACCAGAAAAGCAAAAATATTATAAATCACAGTCATGGGACTGTGGGATGCTACAAACGATCATAAACTGCAGGCTGGTTGCCAAGAACCCAAAATACAGTCAGGTGACCATGGGGGAGGACATCTATCAGAACTTCATCATAAGGAGTGTGTTGTGGCCCGCCGGCAGATGATGGAGCTGGCAGCAGAGTTGGACAGTAGTGAGGAGGCTGGGGAGGAATCCAGCCATTCCTGGAGGCTGAGGAAGGCTTGGACATGGGCTCTGCATCAGAGGCAGAGATGAGGCCAGGGTAGGTGGCAGTCATCAGCTGCCTTCGGGCTCGGACAGCAGTGAGACAGGAGAGCTTCTTCTGTGCATGCTCAGAGCTGCCAAAAGGAAGGCAAAATTAAGAACTCAGGATTGACGTGAGAGTAAGGCCACAGGTGAATGATGAATGGCCCCGCCCATCAGGATTAAAAGAGAAGCAAAAGGGGAGGGGGCTTTTGCAGGAAACGACACGCTTGTTCAGTCATTTGTTTGTGGAGATTTGTCTGTATAACCCAGCCCTTCCCTGCCAGCATTGAGCGTGGAACTATTTATCGGGCAGCGTTCCAGGGTTGATAAATGTCTGAGCTCATTAGTATATCTTCACAAGACTGTTTGCCAAGCCGTTGGCTGACTGTGAATGAAATAAATTCACATTAATGTAATAAAAGAGGTTTTTGCCAGGATGCAGAATTGACTTAGTGCTTTTTGGGGAGGTCTAGGACAGAACAGAGTGGGAGGTTCATTTCAACTTTGAATGGTTGCTAAAAGTGACCCATCATAACTCAAAGGCTACCTGCATGAACATGAAGTGTTCTAAGTGATCCAAGATCACATCTCCCCATTTAACCTCTGCAAAGCAGAAGAAAGTTGATTTACCTAGAACGGTGAGGTTAACAAGTCCGATGTTTCTTCCTTTCACTGTACTGTCATCTGGAACATTCACGGTGCACATATATTGGCCGGAATCCATTTCTTTGGTATTATTAATTACAAGGGAGACGTTGTGAAAAGGCATACGGAACAAAAACCCAAGGCGCTGCTTGAGATCAGGATCTTCCACTTTGGTTGTCTCATACATAAAGGCCAAAATCTGGAATACAGATCAAAGGATTCAGTGCTTTGGCTGAAACAGCAGTGTGCTGCTATGAAACACAGCACACAACATGAAACTTGTCTGAATACACACCTATGAAGGATGCATACAACTGCATGCATAGAATAGACCAATTATTCTCTCCCATTTGGCAGCTTTACATTGTTTGGATTTCAACTCCCAGAAATCCCCAACCAGCATGGTTGGCTGAGGAATTCTGGCAGTTGAAGTCCAGATTTCTTCAAGTTGCCAAGGTTGAAGAGTACCCTACAACTTGGCCTCTTTCTCTGTATAAACTGATATTGGCCATTCTTCCACCTGTGTGGTCCACCCATCCTTAAAGCTGCTGAGTTTGAGAAACATTGGCATAAACTATCGACCTTTTTCCTACCATTTCTGAAGCAGAGACATTCTGGGCTGTAACACTCATTTTTCATCCCTTTCCTCTCGCTGATTCTTCTACTGTACCTTTGCCATCCTTTTAAAGTTTTTAATACAGCCATTTCTTTCCCCTGTTTCAATCAGTCCTACACAACCTAGGGGCCAAGAACAGCAATAGCAGTGCAGTCCAAAGACTTCATTTTGGTCTTCTGCAAGTGAGAGAAGAAGCCACATTTGCCTTCAGATGGGATGTTTCAATCTAACTCATCCTGGTCCAAAAGGTTCAAATGAATCCACTGCAGAATCTGTGTCTTGACATGCATTGTAATGAACTAAAGCCACTAGGGGAGGAAAAGTTGGCTTCGATGCTCTAGCAGAGCTTGGTTGCCATAGTAACAAAAGATGCTTCTTTCCCCTTCATCACCAGTAGGATCCCTTTCTTCATAAAGCATCTGAAAACTAACAATTACAAAGATCTGACTAAGGGTCAAAAGATTGCAGCGAAGGCAGCAAAACCTTGACAGGATTGCAGCCAGACCCTAAACCTGCTGTCAAGGTATGTAGACTCCACCCTGGGAATAAAGCAAACCTTTCTTTTTTCTTTTTAAAGGAGTGGAAAGGTTTTGTGAATAGATCACAAAGTTCTTGACCTTGTCTACCTCAATGAATTGAGACCTGCTTATTGCAAAATTTTTACTCCAGCAACAGGCAATAGGATTCTACAAATGTTTTGAACAGCCATAGCTAATGAAATTATGGAAGTTCTCGTAGAACATCTGCTGCAAAGTAGCCCCCTTTGCAAAAGAAAACTAATGGGCATTAATCAAAAGCTGGAATGAGGTGCATATGTGTGAAAAAACAGAGGTTGTCCAAGATTCTTAAAATACCCCTTCTTTAATTGCTCTAGTTATTTTGGGGTTGGAGAAAATATGCATTGATAGACTGAATTAGCTCCTTGCATGCACTTCTGTCCATCCAGAAAACAGAAATTATGGTTTACATTTCTAAACTGAGAAGAATGCAGATTGGAGGGATATCACTGACGTGCCCTTCTACCCAGACAACATGTTACAGGTGGGAAGAGTCCATCAAGGAATTGCTCAGGAGCTCGAGTTTCTAAATGGGAGAACTTCAAAACAATAGTAGTGCCCAACTTATTGTCCATTCACTGTCCCCTCCTTTGAATGCTGTATCAAATTCCAAGGAATCTCCTGCACAGTATTTTTCACCCTTGGCATTTTAAGATGAGTGGTCTTCAGCTCCCAGGATTCTAGCAATGCCGGCTGGGGAAGTCCACACAACTTGAAATCGCCACGGTTGAGAAAACTTCATGTTCCTGAACCTCTCCATATCCGTGGGAATTGAAGTCCACACATCTTAAAAGTTGCCATGGTTGAAGAACTCTGTTCCAGCATCTTCCTGAAGAAGCACTCTGTAGAAGCTTGGTTCTTCAGCCTGGCTCTCAGCGCTCCTTGCCGCCTTCCTATCTTTTTCAATGAGACACAAAGGTGTCAGTGCTACTTAGCACCTCTTCCACTTGCATGGCTCATTCCCCACACAAAGCAGTGATAAGTCTAGCACATCAAACGGATGATGCTCGGTAGGCATAGCAACGGCATCAAACAGTTCAAGATTTCAGCATGATATGAGAGGCCTCTGCCTGTACGCATAAGTGCATGAGCATCCCATATGGTAGACAAGACATCTATACCCTTCCTAATCTTTCTTTTATGCTCCCTGGGGACTTAAGCAGCCAAACTTCATGGCAAAAGTTATGAATTTTGTCTGTGTGATTTCTCCCTTTCCGTCATTTGGGGTAAAATACATGTAGTCCTTGACTTACAGCCATTTGCTTAGTGACTGCTCAAAGTTACAACAGCACTGAAAGAAGTGACTTATAATTGTTTTTCACTCTTACGACTGTTGCAACATCCCCATGGTCATGCGATCAAAATCCGGGCACTTGGCAAAAGGTTGCAGTGTCCTGGGGTCATGTGATCACCTTTTACAACCTTCTGACAAGCACAGTGAAAGGGGGGGGGCTAGATTCACTTAACAACGGAGGCAAGAGAGGTCACAAAATGGGACAAATTTCACTCAACTGTCTTGCCTAGCAAGGAGAATGTTGAGCTCAGTTGTGGCTGTAAGTCAAGGTCTTCCTTCAGTATTCCTTCATCTCCCATAAAATTGAATGCATTTACTTTGCCCCTTAAAACGAGCTTTCTCTCTTCTCCACCAAATGCCCAACCTTGCCAAAGCAGTGCTGCCATCGCTTCTGTGCCCCGACCGCCCTCATATCCCCCCCCCCAAATTTTTTTAAGATGGTTGTGCAACTCCCACTTGCATATAGAGGCTCTTAATTTCTGAATCTGTTGGCAGCATGCTTCCATTTTACCATTTTACCCACCCAGCTCTCTACCATCGGGGGATAATGCTAGCTTTCTCTGCCTTCATCAGACTTCAGGGTCCACGTGCGTTACAGGCTGCAAAGTGCTCTGAGAAACACTCAAGTGGCACAGGCAAGCCAAGCATGTAAAAATGGGGAAGCTCTCCTATCCCGAAAAGGCCCACCCAAATTTGAAGGGAAAGAGATTCACTGTTGAGCAACGAACTTCAAATCATAGTGGCATTGCTTTCCCCAATTCATCCTCCCCATAAACAGAAAACATTGGTTTCTGAAGTGTCCCCAGCTGCCAAGGTCTATATCCTTCTAAAAAGAAGACAGGTCAATTAGGAGAAGATGCCCAAGCGTGCTTTTTAGCTCTCGTGGGTGGGGTTTTTTTTTGGTTTTTTTGGTTAGAAAGATACTTTAAGCCTCTTGATTTTTTTATGTTGATTTTTTTCTCTTTCTGATTTAGATGCAGAGTCTGGAAGCTTGACAGAATTGGGATACATCCCAACTGGGAGGAAAAAAGTAAAAATAAAGTAAAAATGATTTTTTTTAAAAAAAATAAACAGCCTTAACATTAGATAGACTTAACAGTCACTGAATAACTCTAAGAATTTCAGTGAACCAAACCTAAATGTGGGGAAGACTTAAGCAGACTGACATTTTCCTATATATGTGGACTGTACTGACATCCCCATCATAATTCTGTTTATTTATCTTAGCATGGCATTAATCAATGATTGAGGAGGAGATGTCATCTATTTTTACATTTAAAAAACAGCTTGCCTTTAAGGAAGATTTCCCATCAATATTACACGTTTCCATCTGAAGTTTGCTATGTGTTTTAGTTCTGGCGTTGTTTGACTCACAAGAGTTTTTGACCCAGGGGGAGAAATTGGGCTAAGGCATCTGGGTTGCAAAAGTCCAAATGCTAGTCCTTGCTAGTCCTCCACTTACAACCACAACTGAGCTCAAAATGTCTGTTGCTAAGTGAAACATTTGTTAAGTGACTTTGCCCCATTTTACAAGTCGTTATTACGTGAATCATTGCAGTTGTTAAGTTAGTCACCCAGTTGTTAAGTGAATCTGGCTTCCCTATTGACTTTGTGTCAGGATTCCGGCAGTTACCTCAATTAAATCATGCGTCTCAAGCCAAATGTCCAAAACTTCAAAAGGAGTTAACATGTCCGGCACTGCCTGGGGCACATAATTGTCACCCTTGATCCTGGTTTTTCCCCACCTCATCCCCTGGGTGTATCATAATTCATATTCTCCAATGGGACACATCCATAGCCAAGAGTCATCAATCATGTTCTCCAGTTAGAATTTTGTGTGGCAGAAACTTCGGCCACCTAGTTACTATCTCTGAAAATCTATTTATGGAATGCACTTTCGATTTCCAAGCTGCCACACTGCTCTTTCAAACCCTTTTCCCCCCTCCCTTTCTGTTGGCAACTTTAAAAAGACCATAGAAATATTTTATGATTTGACACTTTGCTTGTCAGAAGGTTGCAAAAGGAGATCCCATGATCCCGGGACTGTGATGACCCAGGGTGGGATACAGAAAACACATAGTCACAGAAAACAGGTGAAGCCCCTTTTAATCTTTCACTTTGCTTCCAAGCTCCGAATATTCTTGACGGAAGACAAAAAAAACCCCACATAAACAGTTACAAGAAGAAGGGAAAAAGCAACACAAGCCAGGCAAGATAAGGGCTGGAGGACGTCCACAGATAACAGAACACACACTGAGAAGGACGCCAAACTCAGAGAGGAACCATAAACTAGAGATATTTCCATGCTTTGCTTCCAGTGTTCGCCTGTATTCATGTCCGTCCTCTTATTCAGTTGTCACAGCTGCAGCCCATGAAGAGGATCAAGGCCCTCTCCTCCCGAGTAGACCATGTCTCTCCCTTATCCTCTCTTCCCTGCATGCCCTAGGATGGATAGGGGATGGGCCTGGGTCCTCCTCTGACTGCTCAGCCGCCTCTGCCCTTCCCCAGCCTCCTCCACAACCCTCTGGAGCCACACTTCCACTCCCTATTGGCTGTTCCTCCTCTCCCTCAGAGTCTGACTCCACCAGGGGCATGACAGGGACAATGCAACCGACATAAATATGAGTCAGTTGCCTAGCATCTGAATTTTGAGCACGTGATCATGGGAGGGGGCTGCAATGGTCGTAAGTGTGAAAAATGGTCATAAGCCGCTTTTGTCAGTGCCGCTGTAACTTTGAACAGTCACTAAACAAACTGTTGTAAGTCGAGGACTACCTGTAACTACTAGAGAGCGCCAAAGAGATATAGAAATCCCTTGTCATCTGCTGTCCTCTAGTGGCCACTGTGATTCTTGCCACTTAGTTCTGCTAGCCCTAGTCTTCTTCCCAGTAGGATACTGATGTTCCTCAACTTATGACCACAGTTGAGATCAAGGGAGGGGGGTGTTACAAGGAGATCATCACACAGGGGTAGACTTTCTCCCTGTCCCCAGGTGGCCCAAGATCTCAGCTCACACAGAGAACCTCACCATGGGATTCATTGCTATGGCCGTTAAGGGCATGGTTTGGAGCCCCTATGGAAAGGAGGAGGTTTTTTAAATGCTTATTGTGGATTATTGCATAGAACTCAAACCAATCCATTCAAGAAATCTACAAATGTCTCCTATCTGTTCCATTACTGGTTCAGTGATTGTGCGTATGTGTGCACCTAAAACACACCCACCTAACACACGCGGCCCTAACATGCACGTGCAGCTTTCCACGCACCAGCCGAGGCCTGTAGTGCCAATCAGCTGAGAGCAGAAAGAAGAGAAAAGGGCAGGAGTGGGTGGTGGGAGGGTCGATCCTGCTCTTTTCTCTTCTTGCTCCTCTCAGCTGATGTCGTCCTCCTCTCAGCTGATCGTGGGAGGCTTTTTCTTTTACTACCGGTTCAGTCAAACCAGACCGAACCGGTCACATACCACCACTGAAATGTCTCTTTCAGTCAGATGGAGGCTTCGAATCACTGCCTTTACATCTTTTCTGTACTTTTGGGCCATTGATGAGTTGACTGGGTTGCTAAACTCTGCTCAACACTCAAACTGTTTTTAGAAGCCTATTTTAATTGCCAGTTTCTAGAAACAAGATCTTGGCAAAATGAGGCAATACCTGAAAACGCTCGCCGGGTCTCTCCCTGTGCCAGGTGACAAAGGGTATGCTTGAACTGGTGGACGTATACCAGACGGGAAGTATGGCCTGCTGTCCTTGGATCACGGTCACTGAAGTCTGTCCAACCTCCACTTCCAAGACAGCAGAAGATAGTCCTGCAGGGGCAAAAGAAATACAAGCACTGGTGATAGGAAGTCCTCAAGTTATAGCCGTTCATTTAGTGACCATTTCGAAGTTACAATAGCACTGGAAAAGGTGACTTAAGGCCATTTTTCATACTTATGACCATTGCAGTATCCCTAGGGTCATATGATTTGCATTCGGATGCTTGACAACTGGTTCATATTTATGACGGCTGCAGTTTCCAAGGATCATGTGATCACCTTTTGTGACCTTTTGACAAGCAAAGTCAGTGGGAAAGCCAGATACACTTAACAAATGCGGCAAGAAAAGTCGTAAAATGGGGCAAAAAAAACTCAACTAACAAATTTCTCACTTAGCAACATAAATTTTGGACTTAACTGTGGTCATAAGTTGAGGACTACCTGCATTTACTACAGTAATAGAGTATGACATGTTATGAGTATTGTCTGAGATCATCTGAGGAAAACAAATATCCACTGTTTTCACCAAGGAGAAAACTACATGTAACCTAAATGTGTTCAGACAAGACAAAACTGTTTAGGTAACCCAAGACAGGGATGCTGTTTAGGCTGCAGAGAATTTAGGTTATTTCCTTCAAGGAAATATTTCTATTTGGGACAATGGGCTGGCTGAGGAATTCTGGGAGCTGGAAGTCCACACTTTAGAAACCGGTCCAGGTTGAGAAACACTGAACTGGAGTGTCTATGGAGATTCTCAGTCATCCAGGTCAAGGTTGACCCACAGGTGCTTTTTCAAGGAGCACCTGGACTCTCTAGCTTTTCTTTGAAGACATTTCGCTTCTCATCCAAGAAGCTTAGTTAGTTCTTCATTCTTAGATGAGAAGCGAAACGTCTTCAAAGAAAAACCAGAAAGTCCAGTTGCCTCTTGAAAAAGCACCTTTGAGGTTGAACTAGAGTGTTTTCTTCTGGTCTACTTAAGTGGACCTTTTGATTGTTGGTTTGCCTGGGTGTTTTTATAGAACGATATCCCTTTTTGAAGTCTATTCCTGACATGGCCATCTCAGGATCTCACCAGTTCCATACATAAAGCACTAGAGCTTAGAGGAGTCATTCCAAGATGCTTTTCCACTAATTTCCAATGACACCAAACATTAAGGTGAATGATGGAGTCTAAACTGTGAAATAAAGCCTGTGAGAAGCAGATGAGTCTAAGAATCTTTCCTCAGGATATTCAACAAGGAAAAAAAAACAAACTCCAGCCCAAGAACCACACAACAATTATAGGTTTTACCTCACACTCTTGTTGCTAAGGATTTCGACACGAGCTGCATCGTGTTGCTTTATTTGAAGTGACCTCTGAACTCCTGATCATTATTTCCATCAACTCCCCAGCTCCCTCATCTAGATTTTTGCCCTATGAAAAGGTAGAGACAAATTGCCAGCATTTTTCCCTCAGTGGAATTTTACCTCTTTCTGATGGAAATATGCTGAATCTGGATCATTCTGCACATCTCTGACTTACTAGCTAGGCTTTGTGGGAAACCATTCTCAAAAGCTACGGTTAAAAACAACCCAAATAAAAACAACTAATGAATGGTTGCCATCTTAGAATGCCCACCACAAGAGACTGGCTTTAAAAAATAAAACAAACTTAATCACACTTGGAAAAGCTGCTAGCCTCCCTCATTAATATTTCTATTTTGGGAACATGATTTGTTTTTAAAGAAATGAATGCCAGAAGAGAGCCATTTCTCTCTGAATTCAGAGCACTGAAAACTTGAATTGTAAAAGCATTTTAGATCATCACTTTTTATTACAAAAATATCTGATACACACCCCCATGGCAGGTTATTCTGTACAGGTAATCCTCAACTTTTAACCACAACTGAGCCTAGAATTTTCATTGCTAAGTGAGACAGTTGTTCAGTGAGTGCTGTAATGGTCATAAGGGTGAAAAATGATTAAAAGTCCCTTTTTCCAGTACTATTGTAACTTCAAATGGTCACTAAACTTATGGTTGTAAGCCGAGGACTACCTGTAGAAAGGTGTGATGACCCAGGGCGTGGCA
Source organism: Pseudonaja textilis (assembly GCF_049901715.1). Lineage (NCBI taxonomy): Eukaryota > Metazoa > Chordata > Lepidosauria > Squamata > Elapidae > Pseudonaja > Pseudonaja textilis. Next base: position 15,745,045 of record NC_141998.1, on the reverse strand, counting down.
CAAAGGCAACACAGTCAAATAAATAAGAAAAGTCCCTTTAATACCTCTAACTTTGCCCCCAATGTCCAGGTTACCTTCAGCTAGAGAAAAAAACTCTCCCAAGAACAGTCTTTAAGTGGAGGAAATTCAGTCTGAAAACAAAGTACATACAAATTGTAAATAAAAATCCACACAAACCACGCTGCAGCAATTAACTGGACAGGGCAGGATAAGGAATTGCAGACTTTAAAGGCCAACAAAACACACACAATTGGGAAGATGCCAGGAACCCAGATAAGCCTCGACAATAACAGATAACTCACGATTTACTTCCAACAACTTTGCTGAGCATAGCTTCCCTTTTTAAACATTGTGTTCCCAGCTGCAGCTAATAAAGGGAATCAGGACCTTTTCCTCCCCCCATAAGCCATGCAACTCATGTTGCTCCCTTCTCCGCTCTTCCCTGTGTGCCCTAGGATGAAGAGGGGGTGGCCCTGAGTTTTCTTCTAAATTCCCTCTGCTTTGCTCTACTCTCCCCTGCTCTGCCCAGCAGGACTTTGCCCTTCCCCAGTTTCTTCCACAGCCAATGGAGCCACACTCCCACTCCCTGTCAGCTGCTCGGTCTCCCCCTCAGAATCAGATTCTGACAGGGGCATGACAAAATGGGTGGCGGGGGGGAGGACAGGTTACCATTCAAAACTTTAAGTGTTAGAACTGCTTGTGGGCCTTCACACTGTGGATTTGCACTCCCTATGAAACTGCTTCCAAATCAGTTACAATATTGGAGAGTTCTTGATTCAGAACAACAGGATGTTCAGCTTGGAAACAGAAATGATGGAGTGGACTTCATAATGCAATGGGTGAATAAAGTTGTCCTTGTGGGATATGGCCTCCACTTCTTCTCAAGTCTTGAGCGGGGCAGAAAGCGTTTCTAATCTACTTCATTTCAGGGATGTATCCCTTGGGACACCAGGATAGTGAAGACGTCAGAAAAGATGAATAACTGGGATTCCTCCCTTTTCCTAGGAAAAGGTTTTGGGCAGATCATTCCACCAAGAAACACGAGGAGACGACAACATAGGAAGTGAGGGCCTGCTGGAAGACCAGAGTCATCAGCCTCCTTGCTTCCTGAACTATTTCTACATGGTCATTCTATGTATTTCTTTTTATATCAAGCCTTTTAGGCTGTAAACCTACTGGCAACAATTGTCCTCCTCTCTAGTTTCTCTGGAAGCTTTGTTGGATGAAGAAAAATGTTTTCAATAAATATGTCTGTGGATCAGGGATGGGCTTCAAAATTTTCAGCATCCAGCAACTGGTTCTCTGCCCAGTTGCTAGGTGGGTGTGGCCATGGTGGGCGTGGCCATGGTGGGTGTGGCCTAGTCAGCCTCCTGCACCATGGCGGGGGGGGCGGGAGAGGTGTCCGTTTTTGCCCTCCCCTGGCTCCGGAGGCTTTTCTTGAACTTCCGGGAGGGAGAAAATGGCCTTCCCCAGGCTCTGGAGGCCCTCCGGAGGCTGGAAACAGGCCCATTTCCAGCCTTCCAGAGCTTCCAGGAGGCCCACTTTCTGCACTTACCTCGCATCCAAAACAGGCTGCGTGGAGATTCCTGGGAAGGGACGTTGCGGGGTTGGCGGGGCCAGCCAGGGGTGAGATTTGGGGGTTCTACAAACCGGACATAGCGTTAGCTCCGGGTTCTCCTGAACCCAGGGGAACTCGTAGAAGCCCTCCCCTGGTGTGGACTTTCTGTGACAAGCATTGTATAGAAACTGCTTCTTGAAATTGTCCCTTTTAGGGTGACATGGTCAGCTTGACTCTTTCCTGGAGCTATCCCATTTTGTTCATCCATCCCACGATTTCCATTTCTCCCTGAGATGTTTATAGATTTCACCCACCCACCCCATTTTTTGGTTCCTTAAAAATATATGCACACAGAAACACAAAACGACCACATGCTTCTGAAGTGGAGTAAATTCCCAGGTGTGGGATGTAGGATTGGTCTCCTGATGGCCTAATAAAGCCTGAGAGGATCTTGTTATTCTTTCTTTGATGAGATCCCTGACGGTTTTCAACTTCCCTGATAGCATGTGCCAGTGTTCATCAAGGAAGGCCATAAGGAAGATGATCAGAAATTATTTTTCATTGCCATAGAAACTAGTGCTCAAAATCATGGAGATTTTGAAGCTACCAAGATTTCATTTAAATATACATTGTATTAAACACACACACACACACACACACACACACACACACACACTGACATACCCCTCTAGATCAGGGGTCCCCAACCTTGGCAACTTTAAGACTTATGGACTTCAACTCCCAGAGTTCCTCAGCCAGCAGAGTTGAAGTCTTAAAGTTGCCAAGATTGGGGACCCCTGATCTAGATGGCAATATCTATGTATCCATGGAATGGTTAACCTATAGAGGTTATGTCTATGGAGATTCTCAGTCATCCAGGTCATGGTTGTCCCAAAAGTGCTTCTTCAAAAGGCAACTGGACTTTCTTGTTTTTTTTTTTCTTTGAAAATGTTTCACTTCTCAGCCAAGAAGTTTCTTCAGTTCTTCAGTTGGTTGAGAAGCGAAATGTTTTTTTTTTCCTTTGGAAAAAAAAAAAGAAACAGAAGAAGCTTCTTGGATGAGAAGTGAAACATTTTCAAAGAAAAAAAGAACAAAGAAAGTCTAGTTGCCTTTTGGAAAAGCACCTTTGGGACTACAGAGTTTATGGATTCGTCCTCTCTCTCATGGATGGCTTAACTGGTTTTCCTGAAGGTTGGAATAGATGGTCCTTTTGAACTCCTACAATTCTAACCTCTTTGGCATCCCACTTTTCCATTCAAACCCAAACATAGACCATCTAAAATAAACTTGACCCTGGAATTTGTCCAGATTGGTGGGACACACACATATATATACACACATATATATATATACACACACACACACACAAACACACACACACACACACACACGGTATTCAGCTTTGTTCGGGTATTTTCCCGCGTCATTATAGTTGTGCTTTTAAAGTTGTAGCAAGCACAACTATAATAACTATAAAGTTGTAAAAGCACAACTATAAAGTTGTAAAAGCACAACTATAATGACGTGGGGAAAATACCCGAACAAAGCTGAATACCATACATGTAAGTACCCACGAAAACTTCTAATATATATATTAGAACAACAACAGTGGCACCGCTGTCCAACCCACAGAAAAAATAACACAGTAAAATATGTTTTAAAGAACACCCCCACCCCCCCAAAATTTCCAAAGGGCCTTGGGAATGAACGGCAGTGAGGAAAATTTAGGGAAAATTGGAAGGTGGATTTTGATACAAATTAGCTTTACTCTTCTTCCAGCTAAGAAGGGTTTGGATCTCCTTCTTTGAACTTCCTTAATTATTAAGCATCTCTGCCCCAACCAGCATTTCAGAGGAAAGTTAACAGCTCTTGAAAAGTGATGGGGTTGATTCCGACTGGTCCAAGTAGGATGCCTCAGCTGCAGGGCAAGAAAATCAAATGGAATCAGAGGCTCTGAAAATGCTCTGCATTTTCCTGACATGATAATACCCAAGATGTCAAAGAGGAAACAAAATTGCCCACCGGGTCCAGAGAATCATCATACACCCTTAAGATTTGGCCTGTGACTTGCTGCTTACCTAAACCCCCCCAAATACTAGGACGGCAACCTTGATTAGCATCAGAAATGTAGTCTGTTCAGTGAGAAGCGTCACATTCAAGAGCTAAGGACCAGAAACTGATTTCTGAATGGATTTTAATGCACCAGCTTCCTCGGAATTCCTTCCCAAAGGATGGTGGCAGCTAAAAAGACCAAAGCGGTCCACATGGCCACTTCTAATAAATCAATTTTCTTTTCTCTGGGAGATGTGGCTAGAGACTTATGATTTGAATGGGGGGTGGATTTGCTGGAGTCCTGACAGCTGGGTCATTTATTTGCATATTTGCTTTGCATCTCCACTAAATGAAACAGGATGAAATTTCTTTGCAAAAAGAATAGAAAGTATTCAAATACATTTTTTTTCTCTAAAAACACAGGTTCACGTACACATACGCACCCCCACTTTTGTCAGAAAGCAAAAAATGCTATATGTTGCTAATAGCCAAGATGTATATATATATATATATATTTTGCCCCTTTGGGCTCCTTAAAGGATGCACCACCTGCCATCAGGAGGAAGAGATTTCCTGTCTTCCAAGGCCTGACTTCAAGATGCCGGAAGCAAGAACATGGGCGATAATGGAGCCCAGCCCCCCCCAGCGCCTCCCGGTTACAGGAACTGCTCTTTGGCAACAGGTCCTGTCATTTCCACCCAGGGCTTTGGAGAAACAAAACCTAGGAAACTGCCTGGGATAACAACAGGAAACTGCCCTTCTGCCTTGCTTGATAAGGCACTAAGATTTTTCCCAGGGGCCTCCCTCTTTGCTATCGGTTCTCGGCAGTTGCAATCAGAGACCTTTTGTTAGCCATGGAAGTTGCGACCCCTCTACACGAGGCAGAGACCACCAACCCTCTCCAGGCCCAACATCCTGAGGGCATCAGTGCCACAGGTCCAAATGAATATTTTTAGAAGGATCAAGATGTTAATTTGAGAGGCAAGCAAACAGGATCTTCAGTCCACCAACTCATGGGTTGGAGTTACGGGGCTGATGAGCAAGCGCTTGCCTTCTTGTTGGGTAAAGCAGGAGCCAGCAACCTGAAGCATGAAATCCTCAAAGCCCTCTGTGCTTCATTCCAGGGCCCAAGACATTCTGCCATTAGCTAATGGAGGTCAGGAACTGCAGGTCATCAACTCATCTTGGAAGAAGGGACTTTTTACACATTACAGCAGAGGTCTCCCAACTTGGCAAATTTAAGACTTGTGGACTTCAATTGCCAGAATTCCTCAGCCAGCCATGCTGGCTGGGGAATTCTGGGAGTTGAAGTCCACAAGTCTCAAAGTTGCCAAGTTTGGAGATCCCTGGACTACTGAATGATATAATGGTTGATGTGCTGAATTAGGGCCAGGTTCAAACTCACTGTTACCCATGGAAACTGTTCGGGTCGCTTCAGGTCAGCCAGTCTTCTGCAGCCTACAAGATTATTGTTGTGAGGAAATACAGGAGGAGGAGAGAAGCTATGCAAAGAGCTTTGAGCTCTTGGAGGAAAGATGAAATTTGTATCTGACAAACAACAACAAAAAGTACCTTCCCTTTTCCTCTCCACAAAAAAAACCAAACGACACATTTCTCCATGTTAATGACAGCAAAAAAACGACCCTCAGCATTACTGGCTACCTTCACAGAATGAAGGAAAACTTTGTCTATAAAATTTTGTCTGTGCTGTGACAAGAACTGGGGACCATCCTGCTCGAAAGGTACAGATAGGGAAATGAGGTGACTTCGGGACAAGAGCAAGCACTGGTACAAAGAGCCATCTACTATTCCTATTTGGTTCTCTCTGAAGCTGATGATGTTTATCTGTATAGATTTTTTTCCAGGCAACATGTAAATGGATGGGCGAGAAGGTTCCTTCCTTCCTTCTATCCTTCTTTCCTCCCTCCCTCTCTGAATTTTAAAATCTTATTTTAGCATAAATAAAGATCTCCTACTTGTTTCCTTGGAGATAGTCCATAACATAAAGGCCTCCTGTCAATGCGATGTGCCTAGCAAGCAACAGAAAGCAGGCATTGCTACTGGCAAATCTGATGACATGAGGCAGAAGGCAGGTCTCAAGGAATGTGAACAGGTCAGAATATGAAATTCCAAAGTTGGAGGGCTTCCAAGGATGGAGACAATCCTTTGAGGTCAGTAGGGTAAAAGCTACCTGGAGTTTTCAGTGGCGATGCAGGGAGAGGACCAGCAGAGAGGAAGAATATTCTTCTGAAGGGAGACCAACAGGTCATGCCTGAAAGCCGCATGAAGAGAGCTACTAATATTAAAATCATTCCTCCCACTTCCCCCTCCCCCCAACATAACAACATAACCATTCTTAGTTTGAGATTGGGTCCTTGTATTCTCTCTTTTAAGGGGGAAGTTGCAACTGGAAGCAAAGGAAACGACCTGTGGCCCTGGAGCAGCCATGGTCACACTCACTTCATACCTGGAGTCTTCTTGGCTAAGCACAACTGGAAAGAAAAAAATGGGCGAGATAAATAAATAAACAGGCAGGCAGGCAGACAGGCAGACAGACTCTGGAAAGAGTGCAGAGAAAAATGGCAAAGATGATTGGGGTGCTGGAGGCTAAAACATATGAAGAAGGATTGCAGGAATTGACTATATCTAATCTAGTGAAATGAAGAACCAGGGTGACATCATAGCCGTGTTCCAGTATTTGAGGGGTTGCCACAAAGAATAAGGACTCAACCTATTTTCCAAAGCACCTGAAGGCAGGACAAGAAACAATGAATGGAAACTAATCAAGGAAAGAAGCAACCTAGAACTAAAGAAAAATTTCCTGACAGTAAGAACCATCAACCAGTGGAACAGCTTCAGAAGTTGTGGTGCTCCTTCTTGTAAGAAGGGACTGGACAACCATTTGTCTGAAATGGTATAAGATCTCCAATTTGAGCAGAGGGTTGGACTAGAAATCCTCCAAAGTCCCTTCAAACTCTGTTATTCTGTGAAATCTCTCCAATCTTCTTGCATTCACCAGTTCCAATTCCAGCAAAGAACTATGCCTACAATAAATGGTGGGTCATAGATAGCACCTACAAAGAGAATCTAGTTATCTACACTTCTGGGGTAAATAAAAATGTATTGCTGAATACAAGTAAAGTTCAACAGAGAGAAAGAGAAGTCACATATTTTTGTATTATTAATCTTTAAATAAAGGAACAATCTGGTTTAAAAATCCATTAAAATCACAGGCATTCATAATCAACAAGCCAGGTTCATTAATAACATTTCACAAATACATTTATCTGGCATGGTTGCCACCCACTGCACTGACCTCCCCAGCACTTACTTCTGACTGCATGAATTTGAGCTTTTTTTGAAAGATCTTCTGTTAGCTGACACGTTTAGCTTTTAATAAGACATGTGCTTAGCCTTACAGAAGAGATAACATCCTGGTAAAACATCTGACAGAAGCCGTTTCGAAACCAGTGGGGCAGAAGCCGCAGAACAGGGCCACAAGAGGAATGATGATATCACAAAGTGGATGATCTTCTACCAACTGGTTTTCCGTGGAAGGGTCCTGCAGGGGTTTTATATAGGTGAAACTCGAAAAATTAGAATATTGTGCAAAAGTTCATTTATTTCAGTAATGCAACTTAAAAGGTGAAACTAATATATGAAATAGACTCACTACATGCAAAGCAAGATAGTTCAAGCTGTGATTTGTCATAATTGTGATGATTATGGCTTACAGCTCATGAAAACCCCAAATCCACAATAGCAGAAAATTAGAATATTACATGCAATCACTAAAACAAGGATTCTACATGGAACAATATCGGACCTCTGACAAGTATATGCATGCATATGTACTCAGCACTTGGTTTGGGCCTCTTTTGCAGCAATTACTGCCTCAATACGGTATGGCATGGAAGCTATCAGCCTGTGGCACTGCTGAGGTGTTATGAAAGACCAGGATGCTTCAATAGTGGCCTTCAGCTCTTCTGCATTGTTCGGTCTCATGTCTCTCATCTTTCTCTTGGCAATGCCCCATAGATTCTCTATGGGGTTCAGGTCAGGTGAGTTTGCTGGCCAATCAAGCAGAGTAATCCCACAGTCATTGAACCAGGTTTTGGTGCTTTTGGCAGTGTGGGCAGGTGCCAAGTCCTGCTGGAAAATGAAGTCAGCATCCCCATAAAGCTTGTCTGCGGAAGGAAGCATGAAGTGCTCCAAAATCTCCTGGTAGATGGCTATGTTGACCCTGGACTTAATGCAGCACAGTGGACCAGCACCAGCAGATGACATGGCTCCCCAAATCAACACAGACTGTGGAAACTTCACATTGTACTTCAAGCATCTTGCAGTGTGTGCCTCTCCATTCTTCCTCCAGACTCTGGGTCCTTCTTTCCAAATGAGATGCAAAAGTTGCTCTCATCAGAAAAGAGGACTTTGGACCACTGAGCAACAGACCACTTCTGTTTTTCTTTAGCCCAGGTAAGACGCTTCTGACGTTGTTTGTTGTTGAGGAGCGACTTGACAAGAGGAATACAACATTTGAAGCCCATGTCCAGGATCCGTCTATGTGGTGGCTCTTGATGAACTGACTCCAACCTCAGTCCACTCCTTGTGAAAGTCCCCAACACTTTTGAATGGCCTTTTCCAGACAATCCTTACCAGGCTGCGATCATCCCTGCTGCTTGTGCACCTTTTTCTTCCACACTTTTCCCTTCCACATAACTTTCTATTAATGTGCTTTGATACAGCACTTTGGGAACATCCAACTTCTTTTGCAATTACCTTTTGAGGCTTTCCCTTCTTATGGAGGGTGTCAATGATGGTTTTCTGCACAACTGTCAGGTCAGCAGTCTTTCCCATGATTGTGATTCCTACTGAACCAGACTGAGAGACCATTTAAAGGCTCAGGAACCCTTTGCAGGTGTTATGGCTTAATTAGCTGATTCGAGTGGGACACTTTGAGCCTAGAATATTGAACCTTTTCACAATATTCTAATTTTCTGAGATTGTGGATTTGGGGTTTTCATGAGCTGTAAGCCATAATCATCTCAATTATGACACATCACAGCTTGAACTATCTTGCTTTGCATGTAATGAGTCTATCTCATATATTAGGTTCATCTTTTAAGTTGTATTACTGAAATAAATGAACTTTTGCACAATATTCTAATTTTTCGAGTTTCACCTGTACAGCTAATCCCTCATGCTGAACATTGTTGCCTTGGTAGAAATCCTTTGCATCCATGCATCCATATGAATGAGTGTCCCAAAGTTCTTTTTCAAAAGAGAACTGGGACTTTGTTTTTCCCTGAAGATGCTTCACTTCTCGTCCAAGAAGCTTCTTTGGTTCTGACTGAATAATGGAGGATGGAAGGATTTATATTCCTGGCAATCATCTGGTCATTAGCACTCTTTCTGAGACTCCTTTTTCTTGGACATTTACCTGAGCCTTCAGGGCACGGATGAACCTCCAAGAACCTTCAATGACAGAGTGCTAAATGACCAGATGATTGTAAGGAATATAAACGCTTCCATCCTCCACCATTCAGTCAGAACTGATGCAGCTTTCTGGATGAGAAGAGAAACAAAGTCTTGTTGCCTTTTGAAAAAGCCACTTGGTAACAACCCTGGCCTGGATGACTGAGAAGATCCACAGATATGAATGAATGTTTTCAATCATGGGAAATGTTGCTAACTGTTGTTTTCCTGAGAAAGAAGCTGTTTGGAAGAGACATTGTGGAGACAGAAAATGAGTTTAGGGTGTGTGAAAATGTTCAATATGGGACTTTTGACTACACTTAAACCACTTTAAGAAGTTATTTCCATTTGGCAGATGATCCCAGAATCATGAAAGAGGCAGTTCAGGTGCATCTTGGGTGGGCCATACAGAACTGGGGCTAATCTGTGCTTTGTTTTCCATTTCTCTCAAGCTGCTGAGAGCCTGTGATTTTTGTTTGCCTGTAGAACAGCTCTGGAACAAGTGGAAGCTTTCTAATTTCATATTCCTTCTTATCTGAAGGCAATGGCTGAGCTTATTAGAATGGTTGCTGAAGTTACAACTTTTCACCATCCTTGTCAGGTTTGGCTTCATGGCTACACAACTGTGTGGCAGAAGCTTTAAAAACAGCCATTGTACATGCTACTTTTCCTATCAGCCAGAAATCCAGGGCTTTTCAGATGCACAGACCATTCCTGACTAGTAAACGGAGTATTTCATACTGCGGAGATTCACTTTTATAGCTCTCCACATCAGGAGAAAATCAAGGAGATGATATACAGTGGAAAAGAAGACATTTCTGAGTTACTACATTACCTGCATTACATTACCTACTAACTGCCAGAACAATCCAGACTATTTAAGTGTTGAATCCCCCAGTACTGAGATATAGTCATTATTTTATTGAAGATAGGGAAGAGAGAGAAATTCTGAATCAAGAGCTAGTCCTGAGATCAATGGTTGGCTCTGAGATCAAGGACTGGTCCAATTAACTAAGATTTAGAATCAGAATAGTGCTAGAAGGGACCTTGGAGGTCTTCTAGTCCAGCCCCCTGGTCAAGCAGGAGATCCTATACCATTTCAGACAAGTGACTGTCCAGTCTCTTAAAAACCTCCAGTGATGAAGCATCCACAACTTCTGAAGGCCACACTTTCCCCAAAATCAGTACAGTACACAATAGTTGGATATAAGGTTAACTTCTTCAACAATAACTGGGTTGCAGATAAGAGCTTATACCAAAATACTGCTGACTTTGATCCCCAGTAAGGAATGCCCCAAACCAAAGAAAATTAAAACCAATCTTGAAACATGGTAACAATAGTTTCTATAGCAACACAGAAACAAAATCGCAGAATAGCTCCAAGATTCTTTAGCTACTCAAATTCCAAACTTGGATATCTTTAGATCAGGCTTGTCCAACCCGCGGCCCCTGGGCCGCCTCGTAATGCGGCCCAGTGCCCACCCCAACCTTCGTGCCAGAGCCAGCGAGGAGGAGGAGAGGCAGGCGCAAGGCGGGGCGAGGCGAGCGCCAGGCCAAGCAGCAACAGAAAAGGCGGGCGCCGTCAGAGCGCCACCTCCTGCTGTTCCTGCTGCCGCCTCGCTGCTGCTGCTTCTGCCCCCGCCACCGCTGCCCCCGCCGCCGCTTCTGCCCCCGCTGCCACTTCTGCCCCCACCGTTCGCCGCTTCTGCCCCGCTGCCACTTCTGCCCCAGCTGTCGCTGCCGCTTCTGCCCCGCCTCCACTGCTGCTTCTGCCTTCCAGTCCTGCCTCATACAGCTGGGCCAATTGCAGGAGGAGAGGTAGGTGCGAGGCGGGTGAGCTTTCTCCCCCCACCCGCAAAATTTGGCTGGAAAATAAACCGTGATTAAAAAAAGGGATAAAAAACAGTGATAAAAAATAAATAATGTTCTAATGTGGCCCGGGGAAGGTGAAAGGTTGGACACCCCTGCTTTAGATACTAGCAAGAGGATGCGACAATATTGGTTGTCTTCCAACTGCATTATTCCATTATTTCTGAAATGCCATAGACTTCTTGCTTCACAGGGTCTGGCCCTATTCACTATCTTAGAAGGGATGAAATATTGGGAATGACATCAGCCATTAGAACCACAAACTGGGGGACATCATTGCTCTCCTACCAAAGTAGGTACAACCGGAAAAAGCAAGTGGATGGATCCAGAATCAAAATTGCATTGGATTTAATTTTCATTTACCCTGAACTATTATTAAAATCAGTTAAATATTTATATCATTGCATTATAGTTTAATAAATGTGTTAATTAATAAACAAAGGGTGAGGATTTCTGGAAGAATTCTGGTCGCTATAACCAAAACTTCTGAGGGCTGCATGCAGACTGGGGCTCAAAGCTGTACAGTCTTGATATACTGTAGATGAATTGTTTCAACTTTCAGATTTTGAGATCTCCAGATTTGTTGGGCTATAACTTTTATTTTCCAAGATAACATCCTAATTACCTGCACGTAATATCCTAATTACCTTCACCTTTTAACTGGCTATCCTAGAATTTAGACTGGGACCTTCTGTACAGAAAGCATATGACTTCCTGCTGAATCCCAGCTCCTCCTGCTATGTACTAAGGAACAGGGATTAAATAAATGCTAAATCAGAGATCAATGCTTGAGACAACAAAAGGGTCACCCTTCCAAATCTTTATTCATCATTGTGTAACTTTGCATCCTGCAACAATTCGTACAAAGCAAGATCTCTTAGGGCAATGACCTTTCATGGAGACGCAGATATTTTTAAATTCCTTCTAAGCTGCTTGGATATGCATCCTCCCAACCACCAGATGTTCTATCCGATTTCCTGACCATGTCTTGCAACTTCTGGGCAGGAAGCTCTGCGGAAAAGCGATAAGTTGGTTTCTCAGGAAAGCACCAGATTCCAAGTGCCTCAAGAGGCAAGTAAAACAAAGGTGGGGATTAGACCTACCTTAACAGCTCATAGAACTTAGATGTTGAAGCACATACTCAAAGTCTCAGAAAGCTTTTCCTCCATGGAACAGCTATGGTACAATTCATCGTATGGCTACAAGGTAGTAGATTAACTGATACTGTTGGACACTAAGAATAGCTAACTCCATTTTAAGAGTATAAGAACTTAAGAAATCCTGGCTTGGGGAGAAATCCAGTGAGTTAACAATCCAGAGATTTGAGATGGCTGAAGAAATAGGGCAGATGGGGAAGAAATAAAAGGATCCCTATTTCAGACTTGAGGAAGAACTATGTACAATATAGGAAGTGGATTTATTTTCATCAGCAAGGGAAGGTGTCAGTTCTCCAATCTTGTCATTTTGGTCAACACTTCTGTCTAAGGATCAGTAGATCTCCTGGAGGAAAGTAAGCCTGTTTTTAGGAACGACTTCTTCAGAATACAGGAACAGTTTTCATTGTCCAGTGCTGCCATCTATAAATATCAAAACTCCACAATGTTTAACATCAGCCATTTTCAGAGCAGCCGAGTTCTTACTTAGCCTTCTTCCTGATTTATTTTCTATAAATTGTAGGCGCTATGTTATGGAACATTGTAACTGCAACTTGAAGTTTACAGTTAAGTCACAGGTTGACCAAGTACACAAGGGTGTCTAACCTTGGCCACTTTAGGACTTATTGGACTTCAACTCCCAGAATTCCCCAACCAGCATGACAGCAAGTTTTAAAGTGACCAAGGTTGGACACCCCTGAGAACTTCCTTCAGTGGCTTCTCTTTATTCTGGCAGTGCCACCAATATATCTCCCGCATTGAGGCATTCCTACTCTTACGAGAAACTTAAAATATGAGCTTCCCACACACCTGGGAGGAATTAATCTAGACCCTTGCCTGAGATTACCCAAGAGGCGGGTGGGGGGGATTTGTGAGTAAGGATTTGATTGCTTCCAAAAACAAGAATATCTTGCAAAATCTAACCTTCAATTTTCTTCCCCTCCTGCAATTTTTCTTCTTCTTTATTCTCAGGACGCTTTCAAATGTGTTTGGGTGCAAAACTTCATTGTTGTGAAATGATCAATTAGAAAGATAAATGAATTCAAATTTAGTTTTGGAATGGGCCCATCCCCTATATTTTTCAGAGTACAACCTCTGCCACACCACTCAGACAAAAGTTGCATACCATTTCTTTAAATGTGTGCACATGCATGCACATGTATGCATGCACGCACACACACACACACATTCCAGCGCACATTTTTCTCAGGCACGTGTTCTCCACAGACCAGTTCCCATCAGTTCTGCATGTTGTGTGTATTCACAGCTGCAGTTTGAGCACCAGAGAAAAATACTCAAAGAGAACTAGTCTCTTAAGAAAGCATTTTTGTAAATCACGCTGCATAGAATCAGCAGCCTGGGAAGGGAATCTTCTCTGGTTGAAGAGAATCTTGTCTGGTTGTTGTTCCCAGCTTCTTTTCCATTTGTACATTTATATTTATTCCCTCGGGAATTGAAGAATAACTGTTTCCAGTTTATTGGCTGGGATTCAAGTTAAATAACGATAGTCCGAGCAATCTGAGTCGAGAGCAAGAGATAGGATATGCGGAGAAAGTCATCCAGGGTCTGGCAATGGCCTCCTTTCCGAATGACCACTGGCCACTTATCAACAGAGGTCACTGAAAGAAGCCTTTGCCTCCTCTTTGCCATCTCTTCAGAGAGGACAAAAGGCTTTGAAGAAACTGCCCACACAGAGAAGGTCTGTGTGAGCTTCTCAACCTGGACAATTTCACACATTACCTGCAGCCCCTCCAGATTTGTTGCCTGGGTGGACTTGCCTAACAGAAAGATGCGGCCAATTCCTGGACAGCACAGTTTTGATGTACTGGTATGAAGACACATCAGACCGGCATCTCTATAATAATGTGTTCTTAGGGGGGCAAATTGTCTCTGCTGGCTTATTCATCCGCTTCATTGATGATCATGTTGATGTGAGAAACTGGTTACACTGATATATCTGATCAAGACACATTCATTCCCCATCCTACAGGATGAGGAACAGATGGGTCCGTGACTCCCCTACTTCTTTGCGTAGGGGACACACACACACACACATCTTCAAATCAGTGTTGACTTGGGGTGAATGCCTGGACAAGCCCCTAAAGTTTTCTTGGTAAGATTTCAGAAGTTGCTTGCCATTGCCTCCTTCCTGGGGCTGAGAGACTGACTGGCCCAAAGTCACCTAGCTGGCTTCATGCCTAAAGCAGGACTAGAACTCAATTTCCAGGTTTCTAGCCTGATGCCTTCACCACAATACCAAATGGGCTCTCTTACATCTTACCATGTATTTTACTAGCGTGTACATTTATTTATTCATAACAAAGAGCCACTGAGAAGTCCTCCAGAGAATCTTTGCTGCTTCCTGAAGTCAGCAAAAGTGGTTACTTGAAACTATTTCACTGAAGTATGAAGATGATGATGATGGAGATGGTCATCATCATCGTTGTCACTGTTGTTGTCATCATCATCTAAAAGTGCTCAACAACTGTGATCTGGCAATGGCATCTAGGGACTCTTGAATTAAAATCTTGCATGGCCTTCTCCATTCCAAAAAGAGAAGCATTTCAGATGAACTTGGAATGGTGGATAAGCCAAAGAGTGGATTGCATTGTTGCATGGAGTTAGTAAACTTCACCAAACAAGGTTGCTTATCAGAGAAGGTAATCCCTGAGTTCTTGAAAGACACGTTAAAGAGGTTTAACAGAATTTAAGGCTATAATAAATCTCCATGGAAATCAATCCAAAAGTATTCTCAGTGTACATCCGATGAGTCCAATCGTAGCCATTTTACAACCTGCTGGCATGCTGGTTGGGGAATTCTGGGAGTTGAAGTCCACAAGTCCTAAAGTGGCCAAGGTTGGACACCTCGTGTGTCCCTGGTCAATCTGTGACTTGACTATAAACTCCCAAGTTGTAGTTACAATCAGTGGTAAGTATTCACAATTTTTTACTAATGGTTCTGTGGGCGTGGCATGGCTTGATGTGTGTGACAGGGGAAGGATACTATAAAATCCCCATTCCCTCCCCACCCCACTAACCTGCTTTCCAGCTCCATTCTCCTGTGCAGCGCACCCTACAGTTTATAGACAATATATCAGGAAGAAAGCTAAATACAAACTCAGCTTCCCTGAAAATGGCTAATGTGTGATTTTTAGTATTCATAGCAGCATTAGACAATGAGAACCTCTCCTGTTTTAGTAGCTAAAAACAGGTTTACTTTCTATTAACATCTACTGATTCTTAGACAGAACTGTTGGCCAAAATGACAGGATTGAAATTATAGTCTTCATTGGCTTTCCAAGTCAAAATAAAGGAATACTACACAATCAGTTTTCAGGAATCATGCTTATAGGAGATTTCCAGAGTCATAAAAAGAGCAAAGCTCCTTGATTATTCCTGCATTTATCTTCTTTATCACTTTACAATGGCTCTCTTGCTAGCTAAGAATCCTGGGAATTGAAGTCCAACACATTCAGAAGGCATCATATAGGTGGGGAAAAGGCCTTTTGCACCCAAGTCAGTTCCTGACCTTTGAAAAGAGGTCAGTTAGTTTGATGCTATAGAAGGAAAAAGAGAAAGGGGTGAGAACATAGTACAAAGTTTGCCAGTTTGACCTTGTTTGGCTCCACAGACTGCATAGAATGGGTTGAATTCTCAAACTGTGCCTAGCACCATATTTGGCAGTAAACCAACGGTGCATAACCACAATCATAACTGTGCCAGCTAACATTGCCAGAAGTCAGCATCCAAAGTTGGGACATTTGCATTTCCCATTTGATGATGTCACATATACCTCCCCTAAAGACCCTGAGGACACGGGATCAATTAAAAGAAAATGAAGGCAGCAATGGTTTAAAAAGAAAGGATGGCAGAATGATTAAATTCATCATTTTCCTCATTCCGTGTATTTTCTGAAGTTTAAAAGCTTGTAAAATTGTTTTGCAAACTGTTATAACTCCAGTTTCAATCTTTAAAGCCATAGATGGTAGTGAAAATTGTTTTTGTCCGTGTTTTCCTTCCACAACATGTGTGTGTGTGTGTGTGTGTGTGTGTGTGTGTGTTTAAGATTCCAGCCAAATTCTTTATTCCATTTCCTTCTAGTGCTGCAAGACGATGGAATCTAATATTTTTTTCCCACAACAAACCTCAGCCAGAAACAACATTTCAAAAACTGGCACTGAGGACTGAGAGAGAGGCTCCAGGATCCAGCT
Organism: Pseudonaja textilis; assembly: GCF_049901715.1. Classification (NCBI taxonomy): domain Eukaryota; kingdom Metazoa; phylum Chordata; class Lepidosauria; order Squamata; family Elapidae; genus Pseudonaja; species Pseudonaja textilis. The sequence continues at coordinate 15,728,726 of NC_141998.1, read as the reverse complement.
TGGAAATGTTTTTGGAACATAGATGATGATTAGAACAGACCTAGATAATAACAATGTATGATTAATTGATTGACTGATTGGTAGATTAGCTATTCATCTTTGGAGGATAGATCCCCACCCTGCTTGACTGGCTGTCCACAGAAGTTAAGGGAATGAGGTAGGACAGTTCCAAATGATATACAGGTGGTCCTCGACTTACAACCACAAATGAGCCCAAAATTTATGTTGTTAAGTGAGACATTTCTTAAGTGAGATTTTTTGCTCCATTTTAAGACCTTTCTTACCACAGTTGTTAAGTGAATCACTGAAGTTGATAAGTGAGTAACCCAGTTGTTATGTGAATCTGGCCTCTCCGTTGACTCTGCTGGTCAGAAGGTCGCAAAAGGGGATCACATCAGTGGTGCGATTCAAATTGTTTTACTACAGGTCCTATGGGCGTGGCTTGGTGGGCGTGGCTTGATTTGGTGGGCATAGCTTGATGGTCGTGACAGGTTACTGAAAAATCTCCATTCCCTCCCCACCCCACTAACCTGCTTTCCAGCTCCGTTCTCCTGTGCTGGAGCAACAAAAGAAGACCCAGCCAATCAGCTGGGACTCGGGAGGCAGATAATAGATGGGGGCAGGGCCAGTCAGAGGTGGGATTTGCCTGTTCTCTGAACTACTCAAAATTTCTGCTACCGGTTCTCCAGAACTGGCCAGAACCTGCTGAAGACCACCTCTGCATCACATGACTTTGGGACACTGCAAACTGTCCTAAATATGAACCAATTGCCAAGCGACTGAATTGGGATCACATGACAGTGGGGATGTTGCAAAGGTCCTAACGGTGAAAAACAGTCATAAGCCCCCTTTTTTTTAGTGCCACTGTAACTTTAGGACTACCTATATAGAACAAAGAAACTGTCCTTTTCTCTTGCTTAATCACCCTCCATTGAAATCTCTTGGCTTGAAAATTGCTTCTTGCTACAGATGGGTGGATGCAACTGGTTAGATTGTCAAGAGCTGCCAGGACTCCTTTGCAGTCACTCAGAATAATAAGCACATCTATTTAAATTAATTTTAAATTGAAAACCATTATTTAATGAAATAAATCTTAAGGGTTGCAATGATTAAATTACTGGCATTTATAATTTCTTGGTTTGATGGTTGAGAGTAAGGCAATAATATATTTTATCAGCATATCATAATTATAATAAATTATAATGTAGGAATGAATTAGCATTAATTGTAAAAACTATTATAAAGACCTGGATAAATTAGTTTAAATTATCATAATGGATTGGTTTATTAGTGTTAGTTATATTAATTAATTGAGCATAATTGCCTAATTGTTGATTTTGATTTTGCTGACCCTAAGAGAGATAATAAAGCAACGGTTATGAAGCCACAGTTTCTTTATTCTATCATTTGGACTCTGTTCTGCTGTAGATGTTTGCTTTTTCAGTCACACAGCGGCAAGCTGATCTTTGCTGCCATGAGGATTAGCAACTTGTTTTTTTATTTAAAGAATAAGGTAAATGTAATGGGAATATCACATTCGAATTATGTGCTTCATGTATACAGCTGAGGATTTCGATGCTTGAAGTTCCTACTGGATTAGTCATGTGGTCGAAAGAAGAGCTACAAGTTTATAAGACAAAGTTCAGCCTTTTGCTGACAGTAAATTGCATCGGAGAATCTCATAGATACTTCTGTGTGTTTGTGCAGTGGCAGTCTGCCAAGGGATGTAGCTGGAGGATTCTCTTTTGTATAGCACTGGACAATTGTCATAAGAAATAATGTCCATTATGATTAGAATTACCTTAAAGAGCATTGTTCTGACAATCAACCAAGAGAACAGCTTGCCTTCGGAAGTTGTGGGAGCTTCTTCACTGTAGGTTTTCAAGAAGAGATTGGACCGCCATTTGTCAGAAATGGTGTAGAGTCTCCTGTTTGTGTGGGGGGTTGGACTAGATGACCTACAAGGTCCCTTCCAACTCTGATATTCTGGACCTAATCAGGTGACAGTCCTGGCTAGGAGGGCCTTTGCTCAAGTTTGTCAGTTACGTCCTTTCCTGGATACAGAGGCTCTCTGCTTGGTCAATTAATGCCCTGGATTTCCCCCATCTAGACTATTGCAATGTGTTCTAATAGGGCTACCCTTAAAAAATATCCAGGAGCTTCAGAATACAACTGCATGAGCGACTTTGGGCTCCCCGAGGACAGTGCATATAACACCTCTGCTGTGCAAGCTGCATTGGGTGCCAGTTTGCTTCCAGGTCCAATTCCAGGTGTTGGTTATGACCTTTAAAGCCGTAATCACAGGAGGCCAGGCTACCTACAGAATTGCCTTTGTCCCATTACATCAGCCCATCTCAGGGAGGGAATCTTATATGGGCCCTGTTAAAGGATTTCAACTAGTGAGATGCAGGAAGAAAATCTCTGCTGTCACCCCCACCCTCTGGAGTATCCCCCCCCAAGGAAGGCCCCCATTCTTCTCCTGACCTCTCAACAAGAGTCTGAAAGCCAAGCTCTGCCGACTTGGAGGAGGGGGTCGCAGAGAAGCACTCAACCTTGGGGCTGGTTACTGCCTTAAATTTTATTTTACCCTTGTTTTATCTGCCTTCTGCCAGAATATTTATATGATTTTTATCCTTTAATTGTACACCATCCAGAGTTGACCTGTGAGGAGATGGGTGGTCTCCAAATTTTATCCATCTATCCATTCCATTTTAGAGATAGAGAGATATAAATAGGTGTGTGTGTGTATGTATATACAGAGAGGGGGGAGGGAGAGGGAGGGGGGAGAGAATAAACGGAGAGATGATGGAGAGATAGAAAGAGGGAGTGGGAGAGAGACAGACGTAATGTCAACCTATTCTCTCACTCCAATTTGGATACAAAACATTATAACGTGATTTTCTAGTTTCTTGGAAGACAAAGAGGAAAAGAATCACCAGCTGTTTTACAGGGAAATGTAACTAGGAAGAAAGGGGAAAGGATGGAGTCTATCATATCTTAGTTAGCCAAAGAGTATGAGAATAGAATAGAGTAGAATAATAAGGATAAGAATAGAATAACAGTTGGAAGGGACCTTGGAGGTCTTCTAGTCCAACCCCCTGTGCAGGCAGGAAACCCTATTCCATTTCAGACAAAGGGTTGTCCAATCTCTTCTCAAAAACTTGCAGTGTTGGAGCATTCACAACTTCTGGAAGCAAATTGTTCCACTGGTTAATTGTTCTGTCAGGAAATTTCTTCTTCGTTCTAGGTTGCTTCTCTCCTTGATTAGTTTCCATCATTACTTCCTGTCCTTTGGAGAATAGCTTGACTGCCTCTTCTTTGTGGCAGCCCCTGAGATATTGGAACACTGCTATCATGTCACCCCTAGTCCTTCTTTTCATCAAACTAGACATACCCAATTCCAGCAACTGTTCTTTATTTTTTTAGCCTCTGCACTCTTTCTAGAGTCTCAACATCTTTTTTTACATTGTGGTGACCAAAACTGAATGCAGTATTCCAAGTGTGACCTTACTGAGGCATTATAAAGCAGTATTAACACTTCAGGTGATCTTGATTCTATCCCTCTGTTAATTCAGCCTAGAATTGTGTTGGTTTTTTTGTCAGCTGCAGCAAACGGCTGGCTCATATTTAAGTGATTGTCCACTAGGACTCCAAGATCTCTCTCACGGTTACTATAATTGAGCAAGGTACCACCTATACAGTTTCTGTGCATTTGGCTTTTGTACATCCTTTTGAGAGTCACAGTTATTTTTGCACTGAAATCTATGTCAGAAAGAATCTGAAATATTTTACAACATAGCTCTGCTTTTGGGAAAGAGGCAGAATCCCTAACTGTTGGAATCAGGAGCCAGCAGATATAAACACTAGGTAGGTACGGGACTGTATTGGAAGATGTAGCTTTCATAACAGTTCCTCTTATAATAAGAAAAAAAACCTTGTATTCTCATAAACAGGAAATGCCATTTGAGGAATACACCCATATTTCTGGCAATTCTTGATGTTGTATTAAAGATGTAAGCACTTTTGGAAAGGGCAAAACTGACACTTAATTCAAAGATGTCTTTTCAAATTTCTAAGTGTTTAATCAGCCGTTTCCTGATGCTTACACAGCCAGGAAATTCAAATCTTCTTTTTTTAAAAAAACATAGGAAAAGGTTAAGGAGGAGAGGACTTAATCAGTGCCTTCAAAACCACGGATCAGGATGGGTGGACAGAGTAGGGGAACTAAATTAAAAACACTTCAAATAATTGCAAAGAAAACTCATCTGAGAAGACAGAAGCTGACAGGTGCCCCACCCCCACAAAATAAATCCAGAATTGGAAAGTTAGCTGGCAACACCCTTCTCTAACCTGGTGCCCTTCAGATTACAACTCTGCCAATCTTCTAGGCTTCTATAAAGCCACAGGATTTTTTTTCACTTCCACATTCTTCCGATTTTTCTATCTTACCCGCTTCCTTCCTTGCCCTACTTCCTTAAAGCACGGGATAATTTTAGGATATTCGCTTCTCTGAATTCTAATTTTCTGTGATCCCCCCCAGCTCCTGATTTAGTTCTCTGAGATTCAGCTTCTCCCTGTAATTTGCAAGAAACTTTAATTCCAGGCGGACTGGTAGCAGCTACTCTTTCACTCAGCTCTGAACTTAAGAAACCAACAGAAGGAAGGGAAAAGATGGCAGCTCTGCACCATCAGCAGAGAGATGATGCTGAGCCCCAAGGAGCAGGCAACGCATGACTCAAAAGCATCCTTCATGTCAAGAGCATTAAAGGGTCAGCTAGGGTTCTCGATTCAGTTAAGGTCGGCCATCTGTTGAGCTTTGCCTGCCCAAGGTAAACCATATAAATAGAGGAGAATTTTGCTTCTGAAATTCATCTTGGAGACAGTCCACATCTCTTTCAAATGCAAACGTACAATTTTTGATCTTAACTCCAGTGAAACTTTAGCTAACACAGATTTCATGTTTTACAGATGTCTTTGGCACTGTTTTCTGGGTCTCAGATTCTGCTAATGTCACTAAATTAGTGACATCTTTCTTTCTTTCTGTCTCTCCCTTTTCTCTAGGCTTTCTCTTCTTCTACATGTTTCTTTACATTATACTGGTTCTTCCCGAACACTTGCAAAGGAGTTTAATAATGCTATGGTAAGATTAAGTGCTTTTAAATGTCATACTGTGATTTATCTTTGTTCAAAAGGCATAGAGAATAATCATAGTTTTATCGCAGAATTATTTTCTTTTGGCTTAGTATTTGCAGCTGTGGTATAAGCATTGTACAAATGGGGAAGCTTGTTTGTTTCCAGTTTCCCAGAACATTCCTGATTTATTTTGGGATCCAACTGAAATCTTTGATAGTCCACTTAGGCATAAACCAAAAAAGAACTAAGCATACTATGGTTACATTAGTCACTGACAAGTATAGCTTTTTGTCCAATAAACATAGCTACATCAAACCAGGGACAGGATCCTTATGACTTAGCTATGTTTTGGAATTTCACAAAGTCCCATTTTTCAAGTGCTTTGTCTTTTTAACTCAATAATATTGCTTTGGGGAGCCAGGTTAATGTAGTGATGAAAGGCACTAGACTAAAATCAAGAGATCATGAATTCTAATTTAGGCATGAAGCCAGCCAGGTTGATGACTTTGGAATACCATTTGCAAAGATATTGTCAGGAAAAGTGCTTGGATCTGTCTAGGGAGGGAGGGAGGGAGGAAGGAAGGAAGGAAGGAAGGAAGGAAGGAAGGAAGGAAGGAAGGAAGATTGGAATAAAGAGAAACCGAAGGGAGACAGAAGAAGGGAGAAAGGAGAGGAATCTTAACATACCTGAACAGTTGAACTTTGCTCTACTTAGTATATTTGATAATATATAAGTATAAACATGATTATGAATACAAGAAATGGATATGAATAAAAAGAAACAATAGGACAGGGACGGTAGGCACATTGGTGCACTTACGCCTACAGACCTCTTAGAAAAGGGATTCATCATACTGTTACTCTCTCTGTTCATTTTTAGGATGGATGAACCTAGTAAAACTCAGTGCAACTGGCTGGAAAATGTATTGTGCTATCCCACCACAACAGCTCTAGTAGCTTTCCCCTGGCTCCTTCCTGCTTATATGGCAGCTGCTCCCATTGGAGACTTCATGCTCCTCTCCAGAGAGAAGAATGGGTTGAGCATTACCTAATAGTTTTAACGTGCCACTTAATTCAATGTGATTAACGCCAGCCCTTGCTAATTTAATGTGTTCTGCGAATAAACAAGCATCCAGAAGGAGGCTCGTTCAATGACTGCACCCGCTAAACTAACTCAAGAGGATTTAATCTTTCAGCAGCATGAAACAGTTTCTTCCGCTGTAGCTCCTAAACTTATTTTTTCCTAAGGGTGGGGTGGGGTGGGGTGGTTACCTTCATCTTGTGAACCTCTAAAAGTGGCAGGTTTTCAGGGTATGGGGAGAATAGCTTTTCTGGGCGGGGGCTGTTCTGCTACACCCCAGGATGTTTTCATGACCATGCAGTGTTGAAAAAGAAACAGTGACTCAGGGGGTTTGCTCTGGTTCCACCTTCCAGCCAATCAGCAGGGCCATACGCAGGGAGGGACGGGGAGGGGGGAAACAGGACGATGATGCAACACTTGCCAGTCCTCAACTTATGACCACAATTGAGTCCAAGATGCATGTCGTTAAGTGAAAAATTTGTAAAGTGAGTTTTGCCCCATTTTAAATATTTTCTTGCCATATTTATTAGTTGGTTTACTTTACTGACCCTTGGGCCATATCAAAGTGCAACGTTCTAGACACAAATTATTACTAAAATCTGATAAAAACAATTTAAAATGGAATTGGATAAAATATGATTTAAAATGAAATTGGAATAAAATACACTTTAATATATGATAAAATTATATTTCGGTGTCACCCCTGCAATCTACCCCAATCAGTCTCATGTATGCCGATCTCAACCAAACCATTTTGCTTAAGTACTGTGCTGGGTTAAATGTTGTTTTCAGATTCTGGCTGCACATAAGGTAAGTTGTTTTGACATGGGGATCCCAATGGGTCATTCGTTTGGTATATAGACCGAGGTACACCTGTCTCTCACCCTCTTATACAGACAACAATCAAATAGGATGCGAACCAGGTCTTCTACTTATGCCACTCCGCAAATGCAGGGACGTCCATTGTAGGGTATGGAATGGAATCTCTCATACCTACCATTGTATCAAGCCGTTTGTATCTTGCTCACATAAATATCTCCCTGGCATGTTTTGACAGATTGTGACTTTAAATAGCTGTCTATTTGAAAAGTATATTTGTATTTGCTCAGCCATTTCAAGTTACCCACCTCACTAAGGATAGCTATATATTTTTGTGCTTGTATATAATTCTTTGGCCAGCTGTGCTGGCAATTGAAATCCATAAGTCTTAAAGTTGCCAAATTTGTGGACCTCTGTCCTAGATAGTATACATTCTGAGATTTCCCACCTACCCTTGTTTTTCTCTCTCCATTCAAATTATTCTGTTTTGAAACAGAGGCACGCTTGGTCATAAAATGATCTAAGGGTTGCCCTCTCTTCCTTCAAAATGTTCCTGTCCTATTTCTGCTTCCTGTTCAATGTGCCTTGTTAAAGAACGGTTTGCTTTCTAATTATTCAACTCATATGTTTACTCTTGGGGTATGAAGTATCTCCAATTCATCATACTGGAAGATGTTTTTTGCCTTTGCAATGCTGAATTGCCCTAATATGGAAGCTTCCAAAAATGGATGCTTCTTGTCTAAGGATATGTAAAGAAATATACATACCCATCAACATAACTATGATCACAGCATATGGCGTCATCTTTGGCTGGTCTCCAAAAGAGCAGACGTCAGGAGCTGTGCTTTCTGCCTGAACTAAAATAGCTCTTCTCTAAGCAGGAATCTCCTGGAATCTTGTGTACAAGATTTGTCGAGAAGAAAATGATGCTAGCCACAGATTATTTCCCATCTAAAACTCAATATATCTGAAACAATATTGTGAGGTAATCTTCTCCCTTAATTGACTTCTTGCAAACCAGCAAAAATCTACACTAAGACCGCAGAGCCTGAAAATGTTTGTTTCCTAAATATTTCTCATTTCAGAACTAAAACTCCCCACCAGCAATCAACATCAAGATGAACACAGATTACTACTGAGATGACAACACAATCAAGAAGTAAACAGTACCCAAATTGATGAACTGCCAAACAAGCCAGCAGTGAACAGCCCAACCAAGGAGCCCTCAAGACCACTCCCATCAACAGTGAGAGGGCAAACCCCTTTCCTTATTAACTCTGATGATGTTACCTAGTTTGAGTAATGAATGTCTGCAAGAAAGCAACCAAGCTCAGAGAGCACCACTGATCCCTAATGAGAACTATCAGGATTGGACCTGGTTAGTACTTGAAGACCACATGAAATCCGAGAGCTATAGGATAGACCAAGGGTCTTCAAACTCAGAAAGTTTAAGATGTGGACTTCAACTCCCAGAAATCCTGAGCTAACATGACTGGAGGAGGAACTCTGGGAGTTGAAGTCCACAAGTCTTAAAGCTGTTAAGTTTGAAGACTCCTGGGATAGACCATTGAAGTAAAAAAAAACTTTTCAAAGAACAAAGGCAGATCTACCCAAATGGGCTGAAGGCGGGTAGTTTTTTAAACTCTTAAATTATATGTCAGCGTATACAAAACTGTGGTATAATATAGTCAAGGGTTGCAAGAGGGTGGGGCTCTTTCCCAGATGGCCAAGAGTCAGCAGAGCTTGGAATGTCTGAAAGGCAGGAAGAGAGGAAGGTCGGCTCTTCTCTAGCAATTCACAAAGGACCTCTATGGTAGGAAATTGCTTTAGTCAGGCAAGATTCTGTCTGTGGGAGAACAACAATAAGGGAATTACTCAGAAGTAGCTCCAGGTGTCGTTCCTGGTTGTTTGGGCCTAACAACAAAAGCTGAGGATTTGGCAGTACAAGGAAACAACAGCCAATTGCCAGCCATCAACATACCAATCAGCCAATAGGAAGGCACCACATAAATTCGACACACATAATAGCCCAAAGCACAAAAACATTCCGTAAAGATGGGCTCCAGCATGAGCCCGAAAGCTCAGAAGACTAAACCTCTGATTCTGGTGACTGACCCATGTTGGATCTTGCAACATTAAGCTCGGTCACATATATTTGCATTCATTCCTGATAAAAACTCCCCAATCTGGTAATGAAATGTCCCACCCTATTTGGAGAATTTACTTCCAGAAACTACCAAAGTGTTCCCAAAATAGCATGGTCTGGAGAGGATTCCCCATGGACTGGAGGTAGGAGAAAACGTTCTGGAATTATCTGGGATTCTTCATTCCTAAATCAAAGAATTTTGCACACTTCTAATCATATAGCTATTACATTATTATTTAGGGTTTTTTTAAAATATCATCTCTGGATCAAACCATTATGTTAAATTATGTATTTATCGAGCATGTATGGCTGCCCATTTCATATAATGATTCTAGGCAGCTCGCAGCATTTATTATGTGAAGGACAATTAAAAAAATATGCTCTCCGCTGAACTTATAGAAGCCAAACAAGGTTGAATTTGAGTTCTATAATACTGACAAGTATGTCTCGTCTTTCACACTTGAAAGATCACTCTAGTTTACAGAGTGGAGAAATGTCGAGGCTTTATCATGTGGCATTAAAAAAATCTCTTTTAATGGTGGGGGTGGTATAATTCAAGGGCAGTTGAATCCCTCATATGCTCTAATGCAGGGCTGTCAAACTCAAGGGCTGCGGCAGTGGTAGGATTCAAAAAAAAATTTACTACCGGTTTTGTGGGCATAGCTTGGTGGATGTGACAGGGGAAGGTTATTGCAAAATCCCCATTCCCTCTCCACCCCACTAACCTGCTTTCCAGCTCCGTTCTCCTGTGCAGGGCAACCAAAGAAGACCCAGCCAATCAGCTGGGACTCGGGAGGCCGAGAATAGATGGGGGTGATGTGGTGTTTGCCAGTTCTCTAAACTACTCAAAATTTCCACTACTGGTTCTCCAGAACTGGTCAGAACCTGCTGAATATACCACCTCTGGTCTGCTGGCCGGATTTGGCCCACGAGGTGCTTAAATCTGTCCCACAGGGCTGCCCTGGAAACAGTGAAGGACCAGCCCGCGGTTCCTCTGCCAGCAAAAAGAAAGGAAGGAAGGAAGGAAAGAAGGGAGGGAGGGAGGGAGATTATAATGAGAGGGAAGGTCTGAGGGAAGTCCTATCTTAGCACTTGGCCACCACAGGTGCTCCTGACACAAGTGACATTGAGATGGCCATGCCCCCCCACCCCCCAAGGTCAAACACAACCCTGATGCGGCCCTCAGTGAAATTGAGTTTGAACACCCCTGTTTTAATGGCAGGTTGGTCTAGTCATCCATTTCAGGCAATGGAGTTCATGGTGCCAATCTTGAACTTCAGAGGTGATCAAGCTATGAGATGCTTCACTATTTAGCTGCTTCTGCCCCTCCCTGCCCAAATAACACCTTTTTTAAAAATTAGCACAGGGGCAGGTACCAAACTAGAAACCAGGGAACCATGAGTTTTAGTCCCACCTTAGGCAACAAAGACAGGTAGGCGACCTTAGGCCAGTCCCTCTCTCTCAGCCATGGGAAGATAAGGGCCAGTCACTTCTGAAAATGTTGCCAAGAAATCTGCAAAGACTTGTCCAGGCAGTTTCTGGAAATCAGGGCTGACAGAAAGGCACAAATAAAAAATAAATCAAATATCACAGTTAGAAAAGATCTTTGAATATGTATTGGGGTGTGTGTGTCTGTGTAACTGTGTTCCTTGCTTTAATCTCCCAGGAGAGGTCTTACCAGAAAATTCCTGTTTCAGTTTTCACCTGTGATCTATTGCAGGTGAACAGGAGCAAATCTTGGTTTTTTGTTTTTTTTTTGCAAGAGAAACGAATTGTTACAACTTACTTCTAAGCCAAAACGCAACTAGGGAAACTGCTCCTCTTCTACAACCCAAAAGAAGCAAAGTTAGCAAACCCTTTTATGTGCCCATCAAGCAGCCCTTTTGACCATGCAGACAAAAGTTGACAGCATAGCTTCCTGCCAGGAGACAAAAAAATGAAAAACACAATGCAAACATAAAAGAGGCTTAAACATCTAAAAATAACAAACAAGAACTCCGTCATACCTCCAGATATAAAACACAAGCTGAAACTGCCATGGGTGCAACCCAGCCCCGCCCATTGTGCATAATTCTCTCCCCCCCACCCCCCAGTTAATGAGAAGGCTGCCTGTCTCTTCTAAAATGATGGGTGGGTTGGCTAAGGCATTGAGTCTGAATTCATGCAAAACTCCAAATTCTTCAAACCCTACAGCCACCTTTCTTGTCACCCCTCACTTCTCCCCACACTTAGAGAGGGAGGTGGGGGAGGAGAGATCCAGGTAAAAAGAAAAATCAGAAACAATTATGCAAAATAAGGAGACCTTGGTGCCCTCTGAGCTTGCTTGTTTTCTTGCAGACGTTTCACGACCCAACAAGGTAACATCATCAGTTCTAGTAAAGAGTGCTGTTTGCTGTCAGTTTATATTCTGCTGACTTGCTCGTCTGTCTGGGTGGAGGTGGTCTTAGAGATGCTTTGGGCTCTTTGGGCCGAAGAGCCATCAGTAAACAGCCCAACCAAAGAGTCTCTAAGACCATCCCCACAAGTCAGCAGAATATAAACTGAGAGCAAACAGCATTCCTTACTAGCATTGGTGATGTTACCTAGTTAGGGTCATGAAATGTCTGCAGGACAACAAACAAGCTCCGAGAGCACCAAGGGCCTCTCCTTTCACCTTTGAGCTACCAATATTCTCCTTTATTAATTATGCAAAATTTCAAAAATCACATTTAATTGGCGCATTTATTCAGGACTCTGCTCACACCTATGCAAATGTGTACATGCACACACAAACAAAATCCATGCTCTCATCCCAATACACAAGAAGTAGGTCCTTCCAGTCTTCCACCTGAAGGAAACCCACATCAGCTTCCAAACTTGAAAAAGCCAGCAAGCTAGGTGTAATTAAAAAATATTATTTGCTTTTGCACTCAGTCTTGGATACCTGGCGTGACATGAATATCTTGTTCCAATGTCAGATGAGGTTTGTGGATCTGGTTTTCAAGGAGGAAGTGAAAATGATTCATACTGAAGCACCTTGTTCTGGGTCAGGTATAATGTAACATCTCATCTTCAAAAGAGAGGGGAAGAAATCTGAATCTTCCTTTTCCATTATATTTTGGCATGGGGGCGGGGGGGTGTCAAAATAACATGCACTTCCCCAAATATCTACTGCCTTAAGATTGGTGTATTTTCCAGATTTACTTCCAGATTTATATCACCACTCTAAATGGATGGCAAAGTATTGTTGAAACCAACAGAATAAATCAAAAGCATAATGTAAAAACCCAAATCCTTACACTGGTCCATTTTATAAAATCAACTAAACCATCATCATCAACCGTAAGACACGACCGTATCACCACTTTCTGGCTGCCCTCGCCAAGGGTCTGTCAAGACCTCAACAAGGCACAATCAAGGAAACAAGGATTATACAGATTTCATTAAGGTTTCAGTGAAGATTCTCAGGAATCCAGGTAAAGTTGCCTGGAAGTTGAATCATGGTAACTGGACTTTTTTTTTCTTTTTTGGTTTGAAATGTTTTACTGCCTAGACCAAAGAAACTACTTATAATAACAAGCCAAACATTTCAAACAAAAAAAGAAGTCCAATTACTATGATTCCACTTCCAGACACTTCAGTAAGGTGTTTTCATCAAGTACTAGAGAGAAAGCATGGAATCTAGAAACAGCTATAATTCTCATTCATTGGTGGGTTCATTATGGTTGCTTCTATTTGAATATTCTGATTCCCTGAATCCCCAAGATTTTTATAGCTCAGACGTAGCTGTTAATTATGAGATATAAGCTCTTAACAAAGTCTTCCCGTCTATACTGGTTTACATCTAATATTCCTACCATCACTCTCCCAGCCTCACCATCAATCTTTCCCAAGGTTTGCTGTGGAATGCTGAATACAGAATACAGGTAAGCTTTAACTTATGACAATCAGGACCAGTGTCTCTGCTGTAAGTTGATCTGGTCATAAACCAAGTCATTATGTGACCAGACCTGATTTTAGAATCATTGTAACCACTGTTGTTAAGCGGATCACAACATCGTCTAGTGAATCTGACTTTGCTGATTGGAAGTGAACTGGGAAGGTCATAAATTATGATCACGTGGCAAGTTTGTGACAACCATCACAAATGCAAGCCGGTTGCCAAGTACCTCGTGTAATTACAGGGATGTTGCATGGTCATATCTTCAAGAATGGATAACTTCAAACTGTTGTAACTTCAAACCTTCATTAAACAAATGGTTGTAAATTGAGAACTACCTGTATTTTCAGTTCAATGTTCCCACAGAGAAAATTCTTCCCTGATCACCTACAGTGGCCACCAAGTCTTGTACGAGTTTAGAGGTTACTGAAGACAAAGTTGGTCACTTAGGGTGGTCATTAACTTTGGGTTCTCTCATGTAACTTGTTTTATAACTGATGTCCCGTTCATCCATTATGGATGTATTCAAGATCTCACCTCTTAGAGACTGAGCACGGTCTGACTGAGCACCCATCCCAAATGAGATCAAAGAAGCTAACTAAACTGGTTTGACTTGGAAGAGATGGCCCTTTAAGTACCTGGGAGCCAAGCCCATTAGGGCTTTTAAGGTCAAACTCAATACTCTGTATTAAACCAGGAAACTTAGAAGGAGCCAATGCAGTGCTGCGGTGGAAGTTCCACATGGGTGCAGCAATTCTCACCTCTTATTATGTGTACACAATGTGCTTGCAAAGAAGCCCTTGGTTACATTTTGATGACCAGAAACAGGCTGATACTGCTCCAAAGGCATTGGTTCTAGTTTGTTCTCCTGTAAATAGCACTTAGCACTAACTTAGACTTACAGAATATACAGTTTCACAGTGCTTCACAGCCCTCTCTGAGCAGTTTACAGAGTCAGCTTCTTGCCCCCAACAATTTGGGCCCTCATTTTACCAACCTCGGAAGGATGGAAGGCTGAGTCAACCATGAGCCGGTCAGGATCTAACTCCTGGCAGTCAGCAGAGTTAGCCTGTAATGCTGCACTCTAATCACTGTGCCACAACGGTTCTTAAACAGCATTTATTAAATGGTGCCTTGCAATGATGCAAACTCCAAGGAATTGGGAATGATAACATCACTGCTTTAACCCTCTCAAACTACAGAAAGAGTAAAGGATACCACGAAAGCTAGTTTGGAGAAGAGGTTAAATCACCAACCTGGTATTCTAGTTCTGCCTTAGACATGAAACTGTCTGGAAGGCTTTGGGCCAGTCACTCTCTCCCAGCCTTAGGAAAAAGATGGGCTAACCACTTCTAAAAATTGAACCAGGACAATTGCAGGGATCTTGGGTCAGCAGTTGTCAGGAATCAACACTGACTCAGAAGCACAAATACCATCTTCTTTTCATCCGAATCTCCTTAAAATGAAATGCAAACACAGACGCCATCCAAACACCTGAGGATGTTGAATTGCACTGAGCTATACAGGTGGGTCCTTGACTTACAACCGTTTAGTAACCGTTTGAAGTTACAAGAGCATTGAAAAAAGTAACTTACTATGACCGTTTTTCATACTTACGACCATTGCGGCATCCCCATGGTCACGTGATCAAAATTCGGGCACTTGGCCACTGGCATGCATTTATGGCAGTTGCAATGTTCCTGGGTCATGTGATCACCATTTGCAACTTTCACAACTGGCTTTCGATAAGCAAAGTCAATGGGGGAAGCCAGGTTGATTCTCTTAACTTCAACAGAAATCATTACTGTGTTCTCAGTGAGGGCAGTGCATCCCCCACTCCAGTTTAAAAGTAAAATTTGGGGAGAACAATTATAATTTCTTCAGTTAAATCACTGGTTAGTTCTTCGCTTACTGTGATGCCCCAGTTGGAATCTGATTCCTAGGGAGAGGTGGAGCAGCTGACAGGGAGTGGGAGTGTGGCTGGGGAAGGGCACAGGCCAGCTGGGCATTCAGGGGAAGACCCAGGCCCATCCCCTCTTCATCCTAGGGCATGCAGGGAGGAACAGATAAGGAAGCAACATGGTTTCTGGGGGAGGAAAGGGCCCCGATCCCCTTCATGGGCTGCAGCTGGGAAGACTGTTTAAAAGGGAAAACTGTGTATGGCAAAGTTGCTGGAAGCAAAGCATGCATTATCTTTGTCAAGGCTTATCTGGGTTTTGGAGTCCTCTCAACTATGTGTACTTCGTTATCTTTTGGAAGTCTGCAAGTTATTAGCCTGGTCTATCATGTTAATTACTTCAGCGTGGTTTATGTTGTTGTTTTTTATTTCTACTTTATCTGTATTTTGAGTTCGGACTGCATTTCTTCCCTTTGTAGACTGTTTTTGGAAGAGTTTGATCTCTCGATGAGGATAATTGGACAATGGGGGCCAAGTTGGAGGCATTAAAGGGAATTTTTGTACTTTTGTGACTTTGTTATTTTTGTGCCATGCTCTGGGTTATCACACTTCCATTGATGGTCATAGGGAGCTGTCAGCTATCTATTATTTTATTCATTTTTATATGTAATAAACTAGCTCTGGGCTTTTTAGGACACTCATTTAGCATAGTTTGACTCGAGGTTCCCGCCACTTTGTACCAAAAATCAGTCTCCATACACAATTCATTATATTAAGTACATTAAATGTTTAAATTGCTTGACATTTTCTTCTAAATGTTTCCTTACTCGCTTGACGCATGACCTTTAAAAATACCTAAGTGCAGTAAAGTAGTCTTTTTTTGGATGGGGGAAATAATCAATAAAACATATCGTAATTGGCTGACATTTGGCACATCCTGTCTATTGGTGCAATTAATATGTGCAGTTCTTTACAAAATGCGGGAGAGCCAATTCTCTACTTTTCCAGCAAAAGTTTAGTGTGGGGGGCTTAGTTACAAGCTCAGCTGTAACTGACCAGGAGGACTAAGCAGTGATGATATAAAAAGTAGGATCTGAAGAAAAAACCAAGAGACAGTAATTATCAAGCAGTTTTCTTTCCCCAGCCACTCTACCTGCAAACCCCTTTTTTTAATAGGAACTCTGGAAACTAAATTTGGAATTCTTCATATTCAAATCAATTGTTTAGTCACTGAGCAATGGCTCCACTCCCTTAAAAGTATTCCACAAATAGTTTAGACCAGCCTTTGCTTCAGATGAACTAAGCTTCTTTATCCTCACTGAATAAATACTGCTTTGCTAGCTTCTGAGTAGTTATGGTGTGCAAGCAAAACTAGTGGTGGGATTCAAAATTTTTTACTACCAGTTCTGTGGGTGTGGCTTGGTGGGTGTGGCAGGGGAAGGGTACTGTAAAATCTCCAGTCAGAGGTAGTATATGCCGTTTCTCCAAACTACTCAAAATTTCCGCGACCAGTTCTCCAGAACTGGTCAGAACCTGCTGAATACCACCTCTGATCTGAATGCCAAAGATTTATGCTGCTAGATCCTTTCCTTTCTTTTTACTTACAGGTAGACATCCTATTTTATTCTCCATAACTTTTAACTTTTCCTTACTCTTGATTTAAATTGCTAGACTTTAGGAAAAGAACATTCTTCTATTACAGTGAAACATGAATAAAAATCCTCATATTAGGAAAATTATGCACAGGGAAATGGTACACCATATACTTGCAGGCAGTGGGTGGGATTCAATTTTTTTTACTACTGGTTCTGTGGGCGTGGCTTGGTGGGTGTGGCAGGGGAAGGATACTGTAAAGTCTTCAGTCAGAGGTGGTATTTGCTGGTTCTCAGAACTACTCAAAATTTCGGCTACCAGTTCTCCAGAACTGGTCAGAACCTGCTGAATACCACCTCTGATGCAAACCCACAGATCAGGGTTAATCGGATAGTCATGTTTTGTTCTTGAACTTTGTTCAAGTTGCAGTTGGCACAAAACTCAAATAGAGCAAAGTCTTCGAAATGCCACTGAGCATGATAGATCCCTTCAGTTTCCCCATGCCAAAGATCTCTATGGTGCAAAATACAGAATAGAGCTGGAATGGAAAGGACATTGGAGGTCTTCTAGACCAACTCCTGGCCCAAGCAGGAAACCCGATACCATTTCAGGCAAATGGCTGTCCAATCTCTTCTTTAAAATCTACAGTGATGGAGCACCTGCAACTTCTGGAGACAAGTGAGATGAAGGCATGATGATGATGAATGTACATTCATTGGGCGTATCCCATGTCATGTATCATAAAATTAGAGGACGGTGAAATCATCCGGGAAGTAAAAGCTCACATTCTTCAGACTTGATACTTGGTTACTGTATTTAAATAGAAAATACAGCTCCTGTTTTAGGAAGTTCCATGCACCTGAGTGTATATAACAGGAAGTGTGAGCTGGCAGTGCAAAATCAACACCATTGAGGGATCTCAAAGTTTTCAGCATCGATTGTATGGATGTGTCATTTCTTACACATGAACATCTCTTGATGTTGCCCTGAGTGAACAAGGAGACAGCGAGTATCCATCTATTAGTGCTGTAAGTCTACATGTAAGTGATGTCATGTGAACTTTAGCCAAAAATCTTTTCTGACACTTACGGTTATTGATCAATTGCTCTTTTATTAGAAAGGTTGATAGTTAATATTTCAAGATACTTTGTTGATATTTCACCAATGAGAAATAAAAAAATAAGAAGTGGTTCTCTCAAAAGGGGGAATAACTTTCAATTTTGCAATGAGATGCTCATAAGAACTTGAAGCCGATCTCATTGCATTATAATAAAAGCATCCTGGAGGAGACAAAAGAATGTATCATAGGAAATTGTGTAGAAGAATCAAATCATGAATATATTGTCAGCCAGCAATGAGCATCACTGAAAGGATGACAATATACAAATAAAAACAAGACACTCGTGATCTGCAACCACCTTGAAACCAGAAGTTAGTGCAAGCCCCATATTCCATCCATGAATTTCACTGAAATGTTGGAGAGAGAAAAAAATTGCAAGTCACCTTCTCCCATCAAACTGAATTAGAATAGATTTTTTTTTAAATGCAGAAGAAAATTTCAGCCCAGCAGGCTCTAGTATTAGCGGGAACAAAAGTAAATTGCTTGCTATTTAGCAAATAGCAGATAATGGGTTTCCTACTGCTGGCGATCCGAACAGCAGCAACAAAACTGAAATCAGCTTATTTGAAGTGCTAAAGAAGGACATGGATCAAAATTGGATGCAGCAGAAACAGAAAGAAAAATCTTGCTAGTGGAGTAAAGGCCAGTCATAAACCTTTCTCATAAGTCATAAGCCCAGTTTTCACCTGTACATAAACATAAAGACGGTAACTTTTCCTCTACCCCTCTAAGTCAGCAAATTCTGGGAGTTGAAGCCCACAAGTCTTAAAGTTGCCAAGGTTGGAGACCCCTGCTCTAAGTGATGCTGCAAATTGTTCTGTCTACCTACATAGCTGCCTAATGGATAGTTTATTTGTTCTAGAAGCCTGCCTGCTTTTATTTTAAATTTCAAAACTGGGCTAAACTATCATACTTTTCTAGAAATATGATGAGATCCTGCTTGTGCATTTCAAAAGCAGGATCAAGAAACAATGGATGGAAACTAATCAAGGAGAGAAGCAACCTAGAACTAAGGAGAAATTCCCTGACAATCAGGACAATTAATCAGTGGAATCAGTTGCCTCCAGAAGTTATGGGTGCTTCAACACTGGAGGTTTTTAAGAAGAGGTTGGACAACCATTTGTCTTAAATTGTATAGGGTCTCCTGTTTGAGGAGGCTGGACTAGAAGTCCTCCAAGATCCCTCCCAACTCTTCTGTTCTGTTATTCTGGGGGTTTTGTTTCAAGAACTTCTACTGTATTGAAGTTTAGGGTTGACCATACATTTCTACTCGAATATAAAGGGAGGAGTCACAAGATTTTACTTAGCACTTAGACTTATATACCACTTGTTTACAGCCTTGTTTTATACACCACAGTGTTTTACACTTGTTTTATATACCACAATGTTTTACAGCCCTCTCTAAGCGGTTTACAGAGTCAGCCTGTTGCCCCCAACAATCTGGGTCCTCATTTTACCCACCTCGGAAGGAGGGAAAGCTGAGTCAAGTTGGAGCCGGTATACAGAATATCAAATGACAGAAAGTCTCCAGCCCTAGACCAGGGGTCTCCAAACTTGGCAACTTTAAGACTTGTGAACTTCAACTCCCAGAATTCCTCAGCCAGCTGGCTGAGGAATTCTGGGAGTTGAAGTCCACAAGTCTTAAAGTCGGCAAGTTTGGGGACCTCTGCCCTATACCATGGGTCAACAACCCATGGTTCTGGAGCCACATGCTGCTCTTTCCTCCCTCTGCTGTGGCTCCCTGTTGCCAGTCAGCACCATAATTTTGAGAGGAGCTTCTGGTTGGGAGGGAGCACGGAGTTCCAGGAGGAGACTCTATGGCAAGAGGTGGGTTCTCCAGTCAGCTCCACAACTGATAGGGCTTTCATGTAGGACAGGTAGAGGAAAAAGGCCGCCATCGCACAAGGAGGAGACTCTATGGTGAGGGAATCAGACTTCTGGTCAGCTCCAGACTTGAACCAGGGGCTTCTGCTGAGGATCTTTGTGGCTCTTTCGAGTGTTTAAGGTTGCTCACCCCTGCCCTATATCATTCCACACAAAACTCTCCTTGAAAGCCTCCAGTGATGAAGCATCCATAATTTTTGGAGGCAAATGATTCCATTAATCGTCCTCACTGACAGGAAGTTTCATCTGAAATCTCGGTTGGATCTCCCTTTGATAAGCTCCTATCCATTACTTCTTCCTCTGCCCTCAGGCATTCTTGTTCTCCTTGAAGATAGGAATTCTACAAATGGTTGTCAGATGCTGAGCCTAGACAGTAGGCAAGATGGTAGGCAGGTCAATGGCTATTAAAACAACACACAGCAAAAAAGAAAAAGAAACCTGCTTCCTTAATCCTTATACCAATTACTGTCTCAGTGGATTTTCCTTTTGTGCCATGTATGTAATTAACAGCTTGTTATGGCACCATCTTATGTTTATTGCTCTGTTGTCTTGGACACATGCCATGTTTTTATATAAACCCATCCACAGATTAATTTTTATAGCCAATTAAGGCATTAGCCACCTAACTGTTTAAAAGCCATTAAATCTTTACCCTGTGCCAAGGCACGAAGGCTCTCATAAGGCATACCAGAAGATGGGTAAAGAAGCCAGCATAATGGAAAAGACAAGAGACTGTAAACAACATCCCTAGAAGAGTCAGAGGATTATTGGAGCAAGGTACAAAGATTTCTTGTCTAGGAAAAAAAAATCCTGAATATTAGCAGAATATTATTTTTTGTGAAGATAAGTGGTATTTATTTCTGTGAGACTGATTCACCTCCTTACCTTATTTTCCAAAATGCAATTTAAATGGGGGTATCAGGTCTGAGAAAGGAACCAAGAGTATTGAAGAAGGGAAAAAGTTGGTCTATTCTACCCATTAACATGCAGTAAAGAGCATATTTTAAAGGACATACAATAATCCCATCAGATAATAAAACAGATTACTTGCACAGAAATTCAATTCTATGCTTACAGTGCACATTTACTCAAAGACATTTAAAATGATATCACTGCAATCTGGAACGATATGACCGTGATCAAAATCAAACTTTTCCCAGAAGTAGCCTTGTTGTGCATATCTTAAGTATCTCTGCTACAGGAAAGGTGAATGATGCTTTATTCTGCCGGAAGTGGTATGAGTGAATCCCACAAGAGACTAAAATTTAATCTTGCTGAACAAATCAAACCTATTATTGTATGTAGTTGTTGGGTAGTCGGGGGAGGGATGGAATACAAATCCCTGGATTTAGGTCATTGAATCCAGCCTGCAGAAGGTACCAGGATTTGCAAAGCTGTCATCTACAAGGGTGACAGTGCAGTTTAGCCTCAGTGCCGAAGACTCAGCTGGGCCGAAGGAGCTTAAGTCTTCACCCAAATGATCAGAATCTAGCTCCAAATATTTCAGATAAAGTTTTTAATTGTCACACACCACCAAAACTGTCTTTGTATCAGGAACACTTGAGTTTTTAACTTTAGAACAAGGGTCTCCAAACTTGGCAAGTTTAAGACTTGTGGGCTTCAACTCCCACAATTCCCTGAACTAACATGACTGGAGGAGGAATTCTGGGAGTTGAAGTCCACAAGTCTTAAAGCTGCCAAGTTTGAAGACCCCTGCTCTAGAATGTACAAGGTATACTCATGAGTCAATGAAAAGCCAAGGGAGACATATTACTAATAAAAACGAACCTCACTCTAGTGGCACTTACTGCAGTTTCTAAGCATAAAATCTGTGTATTGTTCTTTCAGGTTTTTGAACTTTGCAATAATTTTGCTATGAATGAGAGTTCATAGAAACAAACTGTAGGCAAAGAGGTCAAAGCAGGGCACTCTGAATGAATGTCCAGCTTCTATTTGAAGACACCAGCAACCAACCTGCCTTTGCCATCAGTCCCCATTAATCTGATCCAAGGATGACTGACTTTCAAAATGATTTGTCTAACCTGCTACCTGAACCCAGCCTCTTGAATCTTAAGCCTGATTGTCCTAGCCACTTTCTGGGACAGCGGAGCTATGCAAGAGATCTTCATGATCAAAAGAACACAGTCATCACCATCCCATCCTGATCACAGATAATAAGGCTATTCTGCTTTTCCTACAAAGCAAAGAAAATTGAAAGCAGCAGACAGACTTTTATCCATGGGTAATGGTTAGGTCAGTAATGTCAGCTGCATGGATTTCAGTCAGGGGTGGGATTCTACCAGTTTGCACCTATTCTCTAGAACCAGTTGTTAACATTCTAAGCAGTTTGGAGAACCAGTTGTTAGAAGAAATTACTGGCCTAATCCTGTAAGGAAGGCAGGAAGGAAACATTCTGGTGTTGCTTACAGGAACTGCCTCTCCGTTAACCCTTATTACATTCTTGGCAGGACTAGACTTCCTGTCTCAGGAACGTCTCTGGAGTTTTCTTTCCCTCCTTTGCTGGTACTTTGCTTGTGTGGAGTGACCATTCAAAGTTACAACGGCACTGAAAAAGGTGACTTATGACTGTTTTTCACACTTATGACTGTTGCAGCATCCCCACAGTCATGAGAGGCCAGGCGAGGGGAAGTGTGCCTTGATGTGAGTGATGTTGAGTTGGCCACGCCCAGCCAATAACATGACCACCAAGCCACGCCCACCACCTAAGCCACGCCCACAAAATCGGTTGTTAAAAAATTTGAATCCCACCCCTGATTTCAATTCACAGGATTCCCCAGCCACCTCTGAGGAATTCTGGGAGTTGAAGCCCACACCTCTTAAAGTTGCAGAGGTTGAAAAACATATTATTAGCTGGTAGTCAGGAGAAGGTGGAGAGATGAACCCAAGAAGGGAAATAATTTATACATGCATGTTCTGATGTCCAGTCCTTGAATAGTTGGAGGAGCTTTATCTCCAATTTAGGGAGGCAACTTACTTAACATTGTCGAAATGTGATCCAAGAAAAAAAATGGTCCTCCTTCCATTGAGTCTTAAAGGAAACCCAAGGCAGGTTGCCAGGGTCTCTTTCACTGTTGCATCCAGATGTGTGGCTATAAGCACCTCATGTAGATAGAAGCTTCTGTTTAGTTCTGGCCATTTGTCACCTGAACAGGCACACGCTGTCGTTTTGCAGTTTTTTTTATCTCATTTAAGGGCACGGCAAGCATTCAGAATTAAAAGAAGCTGCTCGCTTTTAGCAACTTGCCTGACACATCCATGTCAGGGGGAACCGGATCCTGGAGGATACCTAATTACCAGATGTGGTGGCAATTAAACATGAAGCGAGTGCCTTCCATTTTCAAAGTCACACCTGGTTTCTTTTTTTAGTTTTGGGGGTTCTAGTCCAAGACCACACACTGCTTTTAATTGCATTATCACACTCCAGCAAATACGCTCCTGAAGAAATGCCAGATTGCATCACATTAACAATCACAGGCTTATCCTTTGATAATAATTTAGTATCTCTGCCACTAATAAAGCTGCTAGCTAGGATTAGGGATTTGGGTACAATCTCAGCAACCCAACATAGAAAACTATCTGTGCAAATAGATGAACTTATAACATGTTCTCCAAGAGTATTGGACCATTTTGTGTTGTAGCTCTGAATTCTGATGGGCCACCTGTGAACCAGTTTCTTTTCTGGTCCCTTCCTTGGCTAATTCCAGAGGCATGCTGAATTCTTGTTATTGTTGCTGCTTTTCAGGAGCTGACACATTGGAAGCTTTTCTTCCCGTCTATTTATTGAATCTCATTTTTGTTTAATGTTATTTTGTTTTTAAATGTTCAGCGGTGTTTTATGATGCAGTTTGGTTGCTTGGGGCTTTTGCCTTGAAAACACAAGGTAATCAGGAATGTAGTTAGAAAATCTCATTAAAAACTGAAAGGAGATCATCTGCGCAGTCCTGCGCCCATCAAGAGGTGAATTCCAGTTCACAGAGATTTGATACATCGTGTACATTTAGAATAAGCTTTAATTCCTTCTTCTTCCATCCTAGTTAAAAATCTTGGATAAATCTTCTGAAGGGCACAAAATCTTCAGTCTTTGCTGCATAAGACAAAGGCAGTGGGAGAAGTACAAGGACACTTTCAAAATCAAAGGCAGCTCTGTCAATTATGCATCATCAACACTCAAGCACCATACAAGGTCTCCAAATGCTACTTCAGCAGGCATGCCCGGGAGCAGTTCCTGTGGGCATCCCTTGTGCAAAACACTCCACCTGATCAGTCACAGCTCTTCTTATCTCCTTGACCTTGAGCTAGGCACCAGAGAGGAGCATGCATCTCGGTGGCAGGGTGCTGAATTAGAATTGGGAGTTATAGTATGGAGCCAGGTGCTATCCCTCACTTAATCTTATTCCTAGAGAACCTTCTTGCAAGAAACAAGAATGTGTTGCAAGAACAAAATCAAGAGGAGCTTGAGCTCCCCTTGAGCTCCTGGAGGAAAGGTTGAAAAATACAAAGCCTCCTGAGTTGAGGTCAGCTTCAGGGGACTTCCTGGCAAGTATTCAGACGTGATTAATCTTTGATTTCTCCCAGGATAACAGAACAACAGAGTTGGAAGGGACCTTGGAGATCTGCTAGTCCAACCCCCTGCTCAAGCAAGAAACCTCATACAATTTCCAACAAATGGTTGTCCATTCTCTTCTTAAAAATCTCCAGGGTTGGAGCATCTACAACTTCTGGAGGCAAAAATTAATCCATTGATTAGTTGTTCAAACTGTCAGGAATTTTTTTCCTTTTCAAACTTCTGTGAAAAGAAGCTTTTCAAACTTCTCATTCTAGCCTATTGCCCTGGGATTTCTTACTGATCTCCATCTACATACCAACTAGACCCAACCCTGGAATAGTAATGTACTAAATAAACAACTTCTTATCCTTTCATACAACTCTGAAGACAGGAGTAATTTAAGGACCCCTTGTCAGGATTCCGGCAGTTACCCCAATGTCAACTCATAAAATATTTCTATGGTCTGTTTAGAGTTGCCACCCTTCCTGATGATACAAGAGGCCTAGTTCACACATCAATTCCATGTGTTGGGTCTCCCCTGAACCCTTTTAAAAAAGCTTATGGGAAAGATACCTTGAATTCAACCTCCCACTCCCATTAATTGTAAGAAGAAAATAGACCAAGGTAGTTATCAAATGAGATTCACCATCCTCTCTTCTCCTACACATTCCTTTTATTTTAAAATATATACACTGCCCTTCACATTTCAGTTTATAGGAACATCTAGTTCTCAAAAAAATGAAATTAGTAAATTTAGAAAAAAGATGGGGAGGAAGAAAAAGACAGAGAAACATCAGCAGGAATTAAAGTCCACTATGCAAGAACATTTTCGAGCTTCCATGATCTAAACAGCAGCCACTAGACATTAATCATTCAAAGAAAAAAGATAATTAAACAACAGCAGCCACTAGACATTAATCATTCAAAAAAAGATAATTAAACAACAGCAGCCACTAGACATTAATCATTTAAACATATGAAAATCTAAAACACAAATCTCCAGAATAGGATTTGGGGCATTTCACGTAATTCCTGAGCATAGGTCTCCAGCCAGATGCCCCCTCCCCCACTAAGCTATTAAACGTTTTGGAATTAAAGGATGGAGATGGATTTCATTTGGTGCTCTCACTCTGTGGAAATAAGATGCTTATACAATATGAAACCAAGACGAAATTAAAGTGAGAGTCCTGTGTGCTTCCCCCTTGGCTGTGACATCCATTTGATGGATTTCTGCTGGTGCATGAACGTTAATAAGTTGCAAATTTCACCGGTCAGGGTAAGAAGCAGCAGCAAGCAGCACATTGTAACTTACTTTTTCTTTCCATCCTTCTAAGCTGATAAATCTGTTATTAGCTCTCCTAGGCCAAAATAGGAATTTCCTATTCTGCTTCAATACAAAGTAAGTGGGTGGGGAGAACAGGACCAGAACATTTGTTTGTGAGTAGTAGGGACTATTTATAAAATTAACAGATATGAGTTGGCCTTAAGCAGAATGCTTGTTGAGAAAGTCCCTTGTTATATTTCTCACGACCCTGGGGCAGGAGGAACTTTTAAAACTCAAGAGAATTTAAAAAAGGGAAAAAAAGAAAAGTGACTTTTCCGTTCATACCCAGAAGGAGGCTTTTAACTCTTACTGTGCCAAAAGGGAGATACATTTGCCTTAATACGACATAATAAGCTGGCTCACAGGAATATGGGAAATACCCCCACTTCTCTCCTCTTTGGCTAATAGCCAATGTTTCCCTCCAGAGGCACTGAAGGTTCAAAATCTATACTAGAGTAGAGGAGCACAAAGCAGTCTAGATGGTTAGCTGCTCCTAAAGTTTTGTTAATATGGATCTTCTTTGCTTTTCATAACGAAGAAGATTTCAGGTCCATCCTTCTCATCTCCAGGTTAGCAAAACTTTGGGATCAGCAAAGCATCTAGACAAGATCACCTGTGTTGTGGCCATCAAAATTGAGCATGCAAACACAAGGCAGATTGGAGGGGCAATTCCAAACAAGTCAACTTCCTCTGCACGTAGTATTTGATTTCCATCTTTGGCTTCAAAGGGACCCAGGATGATGTCTGACACTAGCTGATTTCTCTCATTACACCAACCTTTGGTTTGCTGAGTTAATCATGGTGGGTTCATACATCACCCTAAACTAGGGGTCTCCAAACTTGGCAATTTTAAGACTTGTGGACTTCAATTCTGGGAATTGAAGTCCACAAGTCTTAAAGTTGCCAAGTTTGGAGACCTCTGCACTAAACCATCAACCATGATTTATAACCAAGTGGAAACATGATTTCTATAACAACCAAATCCCATATTGTAGTTTACTGGGTACGTGAACTCATCCTCTTGATTAAACGTGGCACAAAACATTACTATTGCAGCAAGGATTAATTGGGACCTAAAAGATTGAAGGGCAAGCAGGAATGCCATCAGATGATCCTCAAGGGCTGGGATAAATTCCGACACAGTTCTGAAGCTGATCTGATGATATTTTGGATAGACAGAACCTAGCGGAAGCTTTTCCTTCTTCCATTGTGGAGTTACATGATGAGATAGTATATGGGAATGAGATGGAGCAAATGGTCACAAAGGAACAGTCAAATCAAAGGGGGCTTAGCCCATAACAGAAAGGTGGATGCAGCAAAAGACCCAGAAGAAGAGACCCTCTCTAGTTTTTGGGCTATAAAGGGGACAGGGGGAGAAAAGTACTTTCAGACTTACAAGATTCCATTAATACAGGAGTCTTCAAACTTGACAGCTTTAAGACTTGTAGACTTCAACTTCCAGAATTCCTCCTCCAGTCAGGTTAGCTAAGGAATTCTGGGAGTTGAAGTCCCCAAGTCTTAAACATGCCAAGTTTGAAGACCCTTGTATTAATATAACCTAACAACAAAATAGGATTATCTCGCCTGGTTGTAAAAAATGATAATATGTGTAGCTCAGTGTTAAAATGAGTGTCTTTGGGCCTCTCTGAGCTTGATTGTTTTCTTGGTGACATTTCATTACCAAACTAGGTAACCTCATTACTACATAGCACCTAACTAGTTACCTAACGAAATGTCAACAAGAAACCAACCAAGCTCAGAGAGGCCCAAAGACGCCTAGTCTGATGGTTTTCCCCATCTGCTCTTACCTTGTAAGGCTGCAACCTAGAGCCAGAATATTTTATTCTGAGATGACACTTCCATGTGACAGGTGGAATCTTTCTCATTCCCAGAAAATAGTCTGAGTTCTTCTGAAAGTAGAACAGAAGTGAGATGGAACGGTTCCATCCAGACCAGTGACTAAGAAGAAACTTTAAATTTCATTCTCAGGATAAAAGAAATCAATGTAATTAATTAATTAATAATGAATAATTAATGTAATAATTATTAAATGTAATTAGCTTAATGTAAGAAGAAACCTAGAGCAATTCTTTTGCGTATACTATTAGTACTGTTATTATTGCTATTAGTTTGCATGTTGAGATTTATTACCAACGTATGTCAGCTGTGTTTTATTTGTAAATAATGCTTTGCCAATGCACTGTTATTCAAAAATGTTTATGAATGTTATTCAAAAAAAAATTATGAATGAAAATTCATAAAAATAAATTAAAAAAAGAAGTCAATGTAGTATTTCCATATATTTATTTATTGCGTTAAGACCTTAATAGACCTTTTCTATTGTGGTCCGACTCTTCCCATTTTGTCCTTTTTTCATTTTTAAGGATAATGGGGGACTCTTGTTCCTCCCCTGCCCTCTCCAGAAGCAGCTGATTAGCATTAATTGTTCTTTCAGATACACACGAAATGAGAAAAAGAACCCAACTTCTGGGTCAGAAAATGAACCATCATTATACAATACCAGTTACTTTACTGAAGGTATCTCGTTACTGCAATGCCCGTTTTGTCAAGAACTTTGTTTTTACGAAGAAACCTAATATGCAACTGTATTTATCACTTGTCAGTTAGTTTTTCTTGATGCTGCTCCTTGTTCTTCCTGCTGCCCGGTTGAGAGTATTACTGTAGGATTCTGGGTATGCAAGCCGGAAGTTAAAACATGGGCCCACCCGATCTAGTCTCTTGGGAGAAACAGAACATGTTCCCAGCCTCATGTCTGAGCGTCATTGCGTTTGTTTCCTTTCAAAGCTATCACAAAAGATGGACTTCCTTTACAGGGAAGCAGTTAGACCAAGTTTCAGAACTCTGACTTGTAATATCCTCGATCACATAGGACTTGAGGAGTGGGGAAGAGAGAGAAGTCCAGATGTTAGGATATTACAGCAGCAAGCAAAGGCAGATGACTTCATTCAAATTACTTAGGAAATTGCCCCAAATCCTCCTAGGTTAATATTTATGAGAACAGGGTTCTGGGACTCAAATAAGCCCCTGCCCATTAAGGCATCATTTCCATCCTTGTCATTCTTCTTCAGATCTTGACAGACGTTTTGTCAAACTATAGGCCTGCTTTTTATAAGTTGAAGCCTTAGATGCAAGTCCATTTCACTTTTCACATTTCCCTTCAGCAAAGCATCACAGACTGATTCAGAAAGACAAGTGAGAAAATATTGGCAGCAAACAGGTTATGATTAGCGCTCTAGCACATTAGAAATTATCATTCTGTACGGAAGTGGCCTCCATAGGGGCCAAGTTGAATCTCAAACTGGGGACTGAGTTGAGACACTGTGATCTAGTTGACTCCAGTGACGTAAAAAAATATATATCAAAAACAGCGCACAACTTTGATCTTTTCTAATCTAAAGTCTGAGAGAGATTATTTGGATATAAACAGTAAAAGTGAACTCTCACCTGGTAGCTTGAAAGAATTTTTTTTTCGTCCAATTCAACAGACTCTTAAAAAAGAGATGCTGCTTTACAAAAACCTCACTATCAACAATGCAAAAACCAACCAGGGAAGACAGGAAACAGAAATAATCTTGGTTTTAATTCTGTTTCTCCTAGACGCAGGGGTCCCCAAACTTGGTGACTTTAAGACTTGTGGAATTCAACTCCCAGAATTCTCCAGCCAGCTCTAACCCAAGACCATAAGACTCTTCTTCTCTGCTGGCTGGGGAATTCTGGGAGTTGAAGTTGTCAAGTTTGGAAACTTCTGTCCTAGAGCTTCTGACCTTTATAGGGTACATCCAGATGCTTTCTCAGTGTGTTACCCACATCCCTATGGAGACCCCCTTAGATGGTCATCAATTGTCACAATTTTATTTTTTAAATACTGTATTTTTGTTACCAAAAATAATAATAGGATTCTAGAAAGCAGGGACTTTGACACTCCAAATGAGTCCAGAACCCCAGGGCCAACTCCAGGGCCATATAGTGCGTCAATTACAGCCCTTTCTATTCTATTCTCACCATTATGCATAAGCTACAAAAACCACCATGTCTTCCTACTCATTGGCTTTTTCCAGGCAACCAGGGCTGGTGGGCCAATTGTTAGTCCTACAGATCTGACTACAGGAATATCTTGTTTAAGAAAAACTCCTGGTTTCACAGAAAATTTTCATGATACTTTTGGCTCGAGGATTTCTGGCATTTGAACAATGTTTGACAGAGATTACCAGTTGTGCTGGAATGAAGAGTTTACAGTCCAAGTTCTAACAGAACAAACAAACAAAGGCGCAGGAAAAAGCCCTGGTTCACAAAGTCAAAAAGCCAAGCCAGTTTTAAAGTGGGTGCCCTGGTTTCACTCTCTGAAACAAGGAAGCTTGTAAAGAGGTGAACGCAGGAGGAAGCAGTATCTGCAGTCCAGATACTCTGGACCAGGGGTCTCCAACCTTGGCAACTTTAAGACTTGTAGACTTCAACTCCCAGAATTCCTCAGCCAGAACATCTAGAGCAAAGCTGGCTGAAGAATTCTGGGAGTCAAAGTCTACAAGTCTTAAAGTTGCCATGGTTGAAGACCCCTGCTCTGGACTACAGCTCCCATATCGCTCACCGCTTGGCCCTGCCAACTGAAGGTTAGGAAATTGATAATCCAAGGATCTGGGTGAAGAGCAAGAGCTACTGTGACTTTCACAAGAGTTTGCCTCAATGTTGAAGGCATTTCTTTTCTTGTCCCTCTAACCCTCACCAAACTGAAAACTTTGATGCTGGAATATGAGTTAAAAAGAATTCCTGGAAACTGGTGTTCAGTTTGCAACATCCTTTCTATTTAAAGGACAGAATGAGACTCTGAGCACACCTGGAAGAACAAGTATCACCTGTTGGAATGTCTTAAAGCAGCTGTGGCTTTTCTGAGTTCTTGCCTCTTTTCTCAAGGATGAGGGTCAAAGGTTTTGAACCTGATTTATTGTTGCCTGTAAGTTTTGTTTTTAACTCTATTTTAAGACATGCTTTTTTATTCATATATTTATATGGTTTAATGATGCTGCTATAAAAGACACTTAGGTGAGATGGATAGTGCACACATTAAAGAAAAAAAAATATTCCCAACAGGTTCTCTCACTCAGGCAGGTGCCTAAAGTCGTGTTTGACCTTCAACTCCAGATCTATGCGCAGCCCCACTGCTTAGTGAATAGAAAACTCAACGGAATGCTAAGGAAATTACAGGAATGAGAAACAGAAGCTACTGCTAGAAGTAGGATTCTGCAGAGAGGAAGAAAAGGCCAAGATGGAAACAGGCAGGCTGCACCAGCAACAGGCAGGGGAAAGTTCTTGGCTTTTAGCCAGCTGGAATGGTGGACCAGGACTAAATTATTTCATTGCACGGAAGTGCCTTGAACAGCTTAGAATAACACAGGGGTCCCCAAACTTGCCTAAGTTTAAGACTTGTGGACTTCAACTCCCAGAATAATCCAGCCAGCCCTAACCGAGGACCATAAGACCCTTCTTCTCTGCTGGCTGGAGAATTCTGGGAGTTGAAGTCCACAAGTCTTAAAATTGGGCAAGTTTGGGGACCTCTGGAATAACACCTAGAGCAAGCTACTATTTAAAACAAGTGCTTCCTTGCTTCAGAGGGATGCATAAGTCCAGTTTGCCTTCTGGAAGGTAGAATACAAGATTCACATTTTAGCTGCAGTGAAAATAACATTCAGCTTTTTGACTATGGAATTGCTGAAGTCAGTGCTGGCTGATCTGACATGGTTTTATATTTTTATTTCTATTGATGAAGAATGGGGTTTCCCCCCTTCATCTCTCTTCCTTTATGTCAGTCTCAGAAAAATCAAAAGCTGATGGATCCACTAAGGCAGAAGAATCCACTAGGGTGCATCACAATGACTGAAGGTGAGTCTGATGTCTACTCCCAAGAGATCCGAGATATCAAAGGACAGACTCATACACTATTATTATAAGCTGACACATGGACAATGGGCTGCTAAGGAAGTGATGGTATTTGTAACTGCAGATCCTCTCTCGTTTCAACCCATCTATTTGAAAAGCACTATCAGAAGCTGTGCCTGTTCTCCCAGTATTTAGGTGCTAGCTAAGTATATATGGAAGCCTTAACCCTTAGAATCCATAAATGACTCAAACCTTATTATCTATTGCATGTTCTCATCATCATTTTAGCCATTGTCTATCCTCTGCAGGTTGAAAGCCTCTTCTGCATGTTTTCAACCTATACAGTCCTGAACCTATTGCATTTATTTTCCATAATCCTTCTGAGAATTCCAGGCAATCTACTTGGTGATCGAGTTTCTTTAATTCCCAAAATTGGTTAGGTAACTTGGATTGAAACAGAGTGACTGGCCAAAAGTTACTAAGAGCGTTCCACAATGTAGCAGTGGAGGGCTTGAAAGTAGGTTTCCAAAGTCCAAAATTTTAAGCATTACACTTGTCACCACATTTTACTTTCCTACAAGATCACCATTCAGAGAAGCAGATTATCCCATTAATTTATGGAATCTGCAGAACCTGATATAATGTCTCCAAGGATCTCAGCTGACTTCCATGACAATCACTGTGCTCTCAACCTTTTCTTCCACATTACTCGTAGACATCACTTTCTTCCATCAACAATCCTACCAAACAATCTTTCCCTTGGTACAGCCAACAAAGTGAGGAGACCCTGTGGCTTAGAGGTTTACATCTACCTAATATCCAAGAAGCCAGGGTTTGAATCCCAGAAGAATATGGCTAGCTGATGAGAGCTAAATAGCTTGAAATAGATCTCTACTAGTCTCACTTTATTTCTTTGTCAGTAAAACATAAATTTAACACAAAAATAGTTTGTCGTGAAAGTGACTGCCTGTAAAGGCTCTTGGATTGGGGCTGAAAGGTAGAAGCAGTATGCTTCGTCCCATAGTTGGATAGACCAGGTTGCCCTGATTAAAAAACACTTAATCCTACCAAAAAAAAATCTGTGTTAAAAAAAGAAACAAATGAAATAACTTCACAATAACTGGAATTTTGGAGACCTTCCATATGAAAGGTCTATTACTAATGTATGCATTTTTTTGTTAATATTAAAAGGCAACTAACTAGATTAAAACATTCTTCTTCATTGTTATGCAGAATCTGGGGCCATCACAGAAAAGAGCCCATGATGCAAGAAGTGGTCTTTAGTGGTTTCTCAATGTAAGGCAGGAAGGGAAAAACAAAGGAATCAGCCTTTCATTCCAGATGAATTATCATCTAAGTTAGCAGGAAACTAGATAATTTTAAAACCCAGGTTTCATAGACTGATGAACCACATGATTTAAATTGGGAAGAAACACTACATGGTTTTTTTTTTAGAGAAGGGAAAACAAATCTCTGAAAAACACAATAATAAATTTAGCACCTGTAACTATGAGTATATTTAGCCAACTGCTTACTGAAATAGATACCTGAATGAGACCTCTTTCAGTTCATGGGAATGCTCACATCACTTTGGCTACTCAAGAGCTCACTGATCAATCGCCCAGGGGATAAGGTGGGTACCCTTCCACCCCTCCCCAAACTGAATGGCCTTGTATGCTTGCCCTGAGGTCCAACTCTAGAAGTGCCAGAGAAGGTGACATCTTCCTTAAGGATCTTACTACCCCAGAGGCGTTTCTCTTTTTGCGAAGTAGCCACTCTCAACTCCTCTGTTAAGACTATTCCTAGCTGATGCGCTTATGATAACTCCGCGGGTGCTGATGAAAAGCAAAACAATAATTTAAAAAAGGCACTAGCAAAGCGAGGCGGAGAACCTACGCGGGACTACGGGGGATCTAAGCGGCTTCCAGAGAAACCAAAGCTAGTTGCCAAATTAGCTCTGAGGAAGAAGGGATGGTCCACAAAGTTAGCTTTCCTCTGTAAACCGTGTCGCCCATATCTAGGGGGTGGGGGCCCTCGGGCGCTGTGTGATTATAATGACATACACCTACTCGCCCCCCCACCCCAAGGCAGGCAAACGCTGCGCCCCTAAGTTAGGAACGTCGAAGGACCGGCGCGAGCGTCCCAGGGCAAATCCAGCTGCTGCTTCTCACGCGTTGCTAATCCGGAGTCCTTGGCCCGGGCTGACAGTCGCTAACCAGGATTCCGGAGGGGCCTTTTCCTCAATCAACCAGGGGGAGGACGCCCCCATCCAGCTCCCCCCCTTTTCCAGCATCCCCCCTCCTCCTAAATTGCACTGATCCGATCACCCCTCCCTTGTTCAGGGGCAGCGTCTCTAAACCCCGCGCATATCCCCGCGCCTGCCCTTCCCAGCTGCCTCCTCCTCTCCCCACCGGGGTCTTTGCAGACTGCTCCTAGGTTACTCCTAGGTTACTCCCAACGGGACTTGCTCCCAAGACGGCGCCGACCTGCAAAGTTTGCAAGAAACCTGAAGAAACTCCCGCGGGAGAAACCTTCGAGCATCGCAAGGGAGCCCCCCTTCTACCCGCCCCCCTCCTCCTCCTCCTCCGACTGAATATTCAGGATCGCAACCAGCGACGAGTACAGGATCGGCGCTTTACTCCCCAGCACAGCCCCCCCGCCCCTCAGCCCCGCACTCACCCAGCAGAGCCGCTATCCCGAGCACCAACGCCAACGGCTCCATTGCGCCGGCTCCCCCGGAGGAAGACCCGAGGCGCAGCGCTCGTCCCGCTCGCCCGGAGGAGAAGAGCCGGAGTAGCAGGTGCAGCTGCCGGAGCCCGCGAGCGCGAAGGAAGGGGGAGGAGCTCCCCAGGTGGGGCGTGTCCAGCAGGTGGCGTAGGGGAAGGCGCCCCGGAGCGAGGAGTAGGGGCGGAGCTATCAGGTAGAAAAGGGGCGGGGCGTACCTACAGGAGCAAATAAAGGGCATTGGGGCTGGGGGAAGAGAGGATGAAGCAGGACTGGGGTGCACGGTTGCTTTTGATTTTACGTGCTTATTTATTCTCAACATCTAAGGGGTGTCCAACCTTGGCAACATTAAGACTTGTGAACTTCAACTCCCAGAATTCCCCTGCCAGTGTGTCTGGCTGGGGAATTCTGGGAGTTGAAGTCCACAGGTCCTCAAGAAATCCCCTAATCTAACTCAACACAAAATCTGATTCTGCTGCAGGAGAAATTGACTTGGGCAATGACAGTGAAGCCCAGACAGGGGAAATGACACTGGAAGAGACACACAGACCTGTTAAAAAGCTTTGTGGCTCTTTAGAATTCTTTAGCCAGAAAAAAATAAACAAAAATGGATAATAAGAAAAAAAAAATCCATTAAAGAAGAGAAAGGAATTATTGGTGGTTTCCTGGCTAAGCCACACTTGGTGGGATTCTTTTGGTAAACAAAAAAGTATGGCTTCGAAACCGTGCTGGTTGGGTCATACAACCGTTTGTTTTAAATTTGGGGCTGGCCTACTGCTGTAGGCTACTGCTGTGAAGTATGGAACAGTCTGGCACAGTAGTAGGCTAGCCCCAAATTTAAAACAGAAAGGCTGTGGAAGTCTGACTCGCAGACAAACACAGTACAGAAGCCTAATGATGGCAGATGAGATTCTGCCGAAACATTGCTACAACTTTAAAAGCACAACTATAATGACGTGGGAAAATATCCGAACAAAGCTGAATGCCATATATATATATATATATATATATATATATATATATATATATATATATATATATATGTGTGTGTGTGTGTGTGTGTGTGTGTGTGTGTGTGTGTGTATATATATATATACATATACATACACACATACATACATACACACACACACACACACACACACACACACACACACACACACTTTAGAGCTATTTAGGAGCTGCGGTAACACAGTGGTTAGAGTGCAGTACTGCAGGCTACTTCTGCTGACTGCTGGCTGCCCGCAATTTGGCAGATCAAATCTCACCAAGATTGACTTCCATCCTTCTGAGGTGGGTAAAATGAGGACCCAAATTGTTGGGGGCAATATGATGACCTTGTAAACAGCGGGCTGTAAAGCACTGTAAAGCCAGTGGTGGGATTCAAAAATTTTTACTACCAGTTCTGTGGGCGTGGCTTGGCGGGCTTGGCAGGGGAAGGTTCTGCAAAATCCCCATTTCTTCCCCACCCCACTAACCTCTTTCCAGCTCCATTCTCCTGTGCAAGGCAACCAAAGAAGACCCAGCCGATCAGCTGGGACTCGGGAGGTAGAGAAGAGATGGGGGGGGGCAGTCAGAGGTGGGATTTGCCGATTCTTCAAACTACTCAAAATTTCTGCTACCAGTTCTCCAGAATTGGTCAGAACCTGCTGAATACCACCTCTGTGTAAAGCAGTATATAAGTCTAAGAGCTACTGCTATTCTTATTGCTATTTTGAAACTCAGTTTGTAGCTAGTTCTCCCCCACCCCACCCCACCCCCCGCACCCAGAAAAATCCTAATTCAGCAAAATCTCAGCAAGATTTGAAAACCAACCAACCAGCATTCCTTGCCCTCTGGGACACCATCCCTCACCCATGGGTTCATTTAAATAGGCCTTCCTTGCCCCCATGCCCCTATTTAAATGAATTCTTAAACCTGCCTCTGTCCAGGCTTGGATCAGAGTAGGAGGGTAGATTCTTATGCAATGTTTTGGGTTTTTTTCAATGATGGTTTTTGATGACATAATTCTTTATTTTTACTGTATCTTATACTGTTGCATCAATGCATATAAGCCACTCAGAATGGTAAGAAGTTGGAACAGTCTGTAAATCTCAGAAATACATACACCTTGCAGAAAAGGCAGCTACTTGTTGTGGTTCACCAGCAGCAGGAGAGGATGGCTGAGGTCTCGGAGAGCGAGGACTCAGATGAGGGGCCTGTGTGTGATGCAGGGATGGGGCCAGGACCATCAGGGAGTGGAGTGCTGCCTTCGGAGATTGTGGAGCCTGGCAGCAGTGACCAAGAGGCCCCCGAGGAGCCTGTGCCCAGTGTGCGTGTGTTCAGGGCTGCTCGAAGGAAAGAGCAGCTGCAGCAGCACAGGTGACTCGGGAGTAAGGTTGCAAGGTAATGGCCACTCCCTTAAGGGATAAAAGCCAGCCCTCAGAGGTGGTATTCTTTGCAGGAAGCAAAGAAGTTCTTGCACTTCAAGTCTTGTGGAAGTCCAGACTCTCCTGGTTTGTGTTTGGAGACTCTTTGTGTTTGAAATATTTCTTGGCAACTTTATCTAGTGTTCTTGGCAGCCTTGCACAACCTTGGCAAGGCTCATTCTTATCAGAGACAATTAGTTTGAAACAGCCTTTTAACCGTGAAGGAATGGAATTCATAAAGAATCATTGCTGTTACCTCTGTTTCATGTTTGTTTCCTTGGAACAAGGTTTGGGTCAGAACACCACTTCAGAATGGTTCCAAGATACATCATCCATAGATCTGTTGCATGGTCACCTAGAGTTGAATTCAACAATAAGAAGTTTGCATTATCTATGTGAATCCAGCTATTGAGAAACCTGCATGGGATACAACTCAAGCTGGTGCTTATCTACCCCTTTTTCTGGTATCAAGAATGTCTCTTGGATTTGTGTAAAAAAGGTAACCACTATTGGTTGTATTTTAAAGACTATATTTTTGAAACTATTCTAAGTTCATCCAATTGCCCCCCAAAATCTTTCAAATTGCAGCTCCCATTAGCATTGGCAGAGTCTTACCGCTCCTTTCCTTATGGACAGTTCAATACCCATTGCCCCCAACTGCTCGTTATTATTGGGTTATGGGGGTTTGTAGTCCAAATCACCTGGAAAAAGAATTAGAAAAGCTAATCTATTCATTTGGAATAATGACAAACCCACCAAGAAATGCACCCCAAGAAGAAACAAAAGAAAAATTGGACTTTCTTTTGATGCACATATCCGTGGAAATCCTCATGTGACTTAATTTAATTCCGCCCTCCCTACTTAGAAAAGTAACAGCTTTAGTACCCGTTCACTATTCTGCTGAGATAAATAGTAGATGGAGAAGTTAACCTCGGAATGAAAACAGCCAATGTCTGCTTCCAGCTTCCGGACTAATCAGATTTGGACAGCAGAGTAACAAATTTAACATGTTCTTAAATCAGGATTTAACAAAATCTCCAAATATGGACAGATTAGAACTGCAGGGACCCAGCTCTCATTAATCTACAAGTGTGTCATTTTCAATCCTCGCTGTCAAGAGTGCTCCATCTTGAAGACCATGATTCCGAAGGAAAACTGTGGTGCTGATGTGTTCCCAGCTCAACCGTATTCTGTTTAGCATGCTGTGCTCCACACATGCAGAAAAACTGCCTTCAAACAAACCAGGTCACCTGCAGCTTTTATCTTGGGAGTGGGTGGGTAGGGTTTGTTTTTTGGTAGCCGGGGTGGTACTTTTTCTATAGAGAGAAGTTACCAAGCCAGTGAGGCAGTGATGCTAACATGCCCTTGAAAGGATGGGATTTATATAGGGCTTCAAAATCATTCTCTTTCAAAGGCATTATAGCAATACTGCCCCACTGACTGATATAGATAGATAGATAGATAGATAGATAGATAGATAGATAGATAGATAGATAGATAGATAGATAGAGAGTGATGATAGACAAACAGTCAGTCAGTCAAACAGACAGACAGACAGATGATAGACAGGTAGATATCCCAGCTAGTGGGGCAGTGATGTACATATTACATATACATGTATGCGGGTTTGTTTGTGTGTGTAAAATAATTAACATTTCTAATGTTACTTCCAGCTCCAAATGTTTATATATACATATACATTTCCATACACACACATGCACACACAAACACACTTACATACATATATAAAAATTTGGAAACTGCTCATCTCATTTACAAAGCAACTTGTTTAATAATGGTCCAAGGCCAATTATTAAAGGAACAGTAAAACAGGTACAATAAATAAATGAGTACAATTACACAAAAATTTTGAAATGTTCACTTTTCACGATTATTTGTGAAAATGGGCACTTTACAGTTTCTGAATTCTTACAGTTTCTATTGATAACAGAACCAATTTGGTGTATTGGCGAAGGCTCCAGGCTAGAAACTAAGAAGCTGCCTGAGGCCTAAAGCCAGCTGAGTGGCCCTTAGCCAGTCCTTCTCTCTCAGCCCCAAGAAGGAAAAACCTTGCCAAGAAAACTACAGTTCAGGCAGTCACCTGGAGACAGCAAACCTGATAGCACACACACAAAAAGCACTATTGATAGGATTTATTATTATTTTTTTGCAACATTTGTAGGTTTCTGACAATTAGTCACATCAAAGGAGAGAGAAGAGGACATGTCACAAGCCATGGATGCCCACTATTCTGTAGCTCCCAATTTCCTATGACCAACCTTCAAAGTGCTAATGACCAGAGGACTGCAAAGAATATACAGTCCTTCTATGCCTCACCATTCGGTCAAAACTGAAGAAGCTTCTTGAATGAGAAGCGAAACATTTTCAAAGAACATTCAAAAGGCAACTGGACTTTCTTGGGTTGTTTCCCCCCACCCCCCCCCCCACACCTTTGGAACATTATCAGATAAAATGCTTCAAAGAAAAAAAAAATCAAGAAAGATGAGTTGCTTTTTGAAAAGAGGTTTTGGGAGAACCATGACCTGGGTGATTGAGAATCTCTCTAGCCATCCTGATTTCCTAACTATATACCTGGGGGGGTGATCTTGGTCACAAACCCTGGGGCAGAAGCTTCCTGCCTCCTGAAATCACAGGAAAGCACAACTGCCACAAATGGAGGCAGTACCCTTTTTTTTTTTCAAAAATTGGGGTGTGGGGAGAGAAATTCCACCAGTTTACTGTACGCAGCATTGCCTGTTACTTCTGAAGGATGCTTCTGGGCTTTGACTCATGTGCTACAAAGACATCACTTCCAATTCTATCAAGAATGTTGCAAAGGAGCACCATACAGTTGTTCAGAGTTTAACCAACCATGCCCTTTTCTAGAAAACTCCATTCCACTCACTCCAACTTATTCTAGTCAGCGTGGTTGGTCTTCATGTTTGGTGTGTCTCTCTCTGTGTGTGAATAAATAGAATCTTGGAAATCTTGATCAATAATGATTATGTGCCATCCTGTTGTTGTCTCTTAGTAACCACATAAATTTTCTCCCTGACCTGTTTTTTCATGTCTTCCAATAAAACACTCATCTTCACTGTAACCAAGTCCCTCTTCCTTTTCTCTTTCCTTTTGCCAAACCTTGGTAAATTTGCAAATACCACCTTCATATTTTCAACATTTTCTTCTTTTAATATTTCTTTGGATCAGCTTAGGGAAAATCCTGCCTTTTTTCTTCTCTGGAGACAGCCCCCATTTGGCTTTCCAGAGTGAAAGCTGTTCAGCTGTTAGTATTATTAAGGGAATAAGTAGTGTGGATTCTTTAAAAAGTTGGCATTTTGGAAGGAAATTGCATTCTTTGCAGCACGTCACCCCCTGCTGGCAGAAACTGAAAAGAGCTTTCTGTGAAGAGTTTTGAAAGCTAGAATACAGATAATTCTCAATTTATAACCATTGGTGACTGCTTAATTATGGCACTGAAAAAAGTGAATGATAACCATTTTTCACACTTACAACCATGGTATCATTCCATTGCATGGAGCCATGGTGGCACAGTGGTTAGAGTGCAGTACTGCAGGCTACTTCTCAGTGGTGGGATTCAAATTTTTTTACTACAGGTTCTGTGGGTGTGGCTTGGTGGGCGTGGCAGGGGGAAGGATACTGTAAAATCTCCAGTCAAGAGGTGGTATTTGCCAGTTCTCCAAACTACTCAAAATTTCGGCTACCAGTTCTCCAGAACTGGTCAGAACCTGCTGAATACCACCTCTGCTGACTGCCTGCAATTTGGCAGTTCAAATCCCACCAGGCTCAAGGTTGACTCAGCCTTCCATCCTTCCGAGGTTGGTAAAATGAGCCAGATTGTTGGGGGCAATAGGCTGACTCTGTAAACCACTTACAATGGGCTGTAAAGCACTGTGAAGCGGTATATACATCTATTGTTATTGTATATACGTCTAGTGCTATTGCTATTCCGTGGTTACATGATCAACATTTGGATGCTTGGCATGTATTTATGATGGTTTCCATGTACTGGGGTTGTGTGATCCACTTTTTGCGACTTTCTAACAAGCAAAGGCAATGGGAACTCCAGTTTCACTTAACATGTTACTAACATAACCACTGCAGTGATTCACTTAATAACTGTGGCAAGGAAGGTTGTAAAATGGGATAAAACTCACTTAACAATTGTCTCACTCAGCCACATTACAACAGTTGTGGTTGTAAGTCGAGGATCGTTTGCCCAGTCGAAGTTTACAACTGGCAAACTTTCACTAGGAAGCCTTGCCCTTGGAAGGAGGCAGGCGAGATAGAGATGAGATTCTGAATACTCTCTTATTGTGCCCATTTGTTATAATGAGGAATCCTGCCCCCTTCTGGATTTTATTGGGTAGAGAATAAAATAAAAGACAAATCAAAAATGGGCTTTTATTTTCAGTCATTCTCTCCATCCAGGTGGGCTCAGGTAGAGTTAGTCATGCAAAACCTGAGCAAGCTAGACTGATCACATCCTGTTAGTGAAAAAGTGATGCAATTACACACAAGCTCAGATTGCAACTCTTCAACCCCCACCCCAGAACCTATTTTCAGGTAAGTTGCTAGGGTGGAATTCTACAAAATACTATGTACACATATGCGCTTTTTGGTATTTCATAGCATTTTGGCAAATTCTCTTCTGACTGAAGAATATATGGTGATTCGGAACCGATGTCTGGTAGAGCTAAGTGACCTTTATTTTTGCATTTTCGTTGTCAAAATAATGATCATCTGCCAAAGGGAAATACATTACCTCTTTTGAGTATGCGCAAGTACTTAATTTAGACAGCGACTTGCTTCCAACCTTATAGGAGCACAAGCCAAAAGCTGCCCGTTGAGAAATAAAATAGTGGAAGAGGATTCAAATTCCTTGATGCGTTA
Source organism: Pseudonaja textilis (assembly GCF_049901715.1). Taxonomy (NCBI): domain Eukaryota; kingdom Metazoa; phylum Chordata; class Lepidosauria; order Squamata; family Elapidae; genus Pseudonaja; species Pseudonaja textilis. The sequence continues at coordinate 15,687,308 of NC_141998.1, read as the reverse complement.
TGTTCTTTGGCCCTCCTGAGACTTTTTTTTTACATTTCCTGAAAAGCAGGTACATCAGAATAAATAAGGCTCCCTTAACTTATATTTAAAGCAAAGATAACAATCTTCTCAAGCAGAATTTGATTCTGTGTGATTTATGAACATTGCCATCTAATTTTCTTGACAATAATATATAAACTATTTGCTATTGTCCCTATTTAATATTTCATTTAAGCGTTAATATGGTAACTTCCCCAAGTACAGGTAGTCCTCAACTTACAACCACAATTGGGATACAGTTCTTAAACAAGGCAGTTAAGTGAGCTGTACACAATTTCACAAACTTTTTTTTGCTAGAGTTAAGTGAATCCTTCCGGTTATTAAGCGAATCATGTAGTCATTAAGGGAATCCAGCTTTTCCCATTGACTTTGCTTGTGGGAAATTAGCTAGAATATCGCAATTGGTGATCATGAGATCCTGGGACATTTCAGCTCTCATAAACAGGTCAGTTGCCCACCACCTGAATTTTGATTATGTAATTATGGGGGTGCTATGAGGATTGTAAGTGTCAGGATCAGTGGCAAGTCACTTTTGTCAGTGCTGTTGTAACTTTGAACAGTCACTAAATGAATGTTTTATGTTGAGGATTACTTGTAGTTCATTATTCCGCCCCTCCTATCACATTAAATATGACAATTGGATACACATTTCTGGAGTTAGAGGAACTTTTGGTGAGACTGAAAATTATATACATCTCTTATTTAGTGTCCAACCTTGGCCACTTTAAGACCTGTGGACTTGAACTCCCAGAATTCACCATCCATGCTGGGGAATTCTGGGAGTTGAAGTCCATAGGTCTTAAAGTGGTTAAGATGGGCCCCTGAAGTACATGGTCAATTTGTGACTTGACTATAAACTCCAGGTTGGAGTTACAGGTTGCCATGATGGAGCAACTATTGTTTATAGAAAATAAGTAAGTCAGGAAGGAAGCTTTCCTGAAATGGCTGGCTGGGGAATTCTGGGAGATGAAGTCCACAGTATTAAAGCTGCCAAGATTGGACACCCCTGCTTTAGAGCATTTCAGCATTTGGCTCCTGCCAAACCCTTGCCTGGGTCTTTGTGTGGATCCTGTACTACTTTCCAGTATCAGGTCCCTGATAGTCAACTCGACTTTATTGGCAGTCACCAAGCAGGAATCTGGTTCGGAAAGTAAGCTAAAACTTTTTCCTGCAAGCAAAAGAACCAACTTGGCCAGCTTCAACCATTTTGATGGTGAACAAGCAATTTTTTTTTTAATTTGGGGTTATTTTGCACAAATGTGACCATTTTGGGGCAGCTGGAATAAGCAGGCTGAAGGAGATCACAGATTGATAATGATGGTGGGTTTTTTTTAACATTGAAGCATCAGCAAACTGGCAAAATTATGAGGATCCTTCAACAAGCAGATGGAACATAATCTTTTATACAGAATGTTGCATTTTTATTAGGAAATGTTATATCTGCTATTATTTATTCATATAATACTGTATGGATTTTGCAAGATGAGCCATCCTGAGGGCTTCTTTTTCCCGTCTGAAGACAGTGCTAATATATGAATATACATTCAAAATAATTAAAAAATATGTATAATAAATAAAAACATTTTTTTAAAAAAATTGCCAGTACACATCTTCATAAAGATACAATCAGGCAAGAAACACATTTCTGAAAATCCACATTTGTTTGTTTTTATTTGGACTGACACATTCATTATATGTCACAACTTCCACTGATCAATGAGGTTCGTAAAAAAAGAAATTAAAAAAAAAACCTGGCACTTGCCAGCAGCGCAATGGGATTTATATCGGAACATTATAATGAGGCATTAAAAATGCTTACTCCCCTGGTCCATAACTCCCCAGTTCCCACCCGAGCCCACCCCTCTCACAGCTTTGATTGTATTTGATAAAAGCATGATTTGATAAAATGCTTCTCAGCGGCTGAGTTACTTTCACTGCCACACAGAGGTTAACTAAATATTTCTTAAAAGGCCCATGGATGATTTTTAAATGTAAACAAAACATAAACCAAAATTAAAAAAAGGTGATATGGCAACACTACTAGTAAAGTGGGGTACATCACAGAAAGAGAAGTTTTTGCAGGCAACACTGGTTGAAAATTGTAAGAACACTTGATGGGTGAAGAAACTGAAATGCTAAATTATATACAAGAGGTGCTAATGGTGGCACTGAAAAACAGTCTTGTGTGACTGGGTTTAAACTCATTATCTATTGCTTATTTATTACATAACCGTAATCACACTTGAGACATGTGTGTAAAAATGAGACATCGTGGAAAACAGTTTTTTTGTATGAAATTTAACATGTACGTTCATCCAACATGGAATGTACCAATAGTATCATATTTACAATGCTCCCTTTGAAAGTCCTTTTCTTTATAAAACCAGTTGGCTGGCCCAAGGAAGTAAACAGCATATTTTACTGACTTGAGAAACTTTTTTGTAAAATCCCCTATAAGTGTCCTCCTCATTTCAGTTTGGTTAGAGCAGCTGATTTTGCCTAGTCTTGTACTTAATCAGATGTCCCAAATGCCACAGGTGATACTTACAATGTCCTGATCCTTATGAAGGATAAGAATCAGTTGTTAAATTTCAAAGGGTATCCAATGGCTTTTTCCAGGCACTCTACCAAAGAGCCAGCAGAAAGGAAGTCCCTCTCCACTTCTACAAATTTAATATAAATAGACTTAGGAGAAATTCCCGGGTCCACAATACAGTTTTGTGATAAAAATCCATTGATTCCAACCCACTCTTTGCTAAAGGTTTTGGTGTTGGCCTGAAAGTGTAAAAACAAGCACTGTTGGAGAGTCCTGACCTCGGCGATGCCAAGGTAACAGTAGATGATTCTGGTGGGCTCCATCTCCACTTTGAGGGAAGCTTGCGACAATGGCATTTCGGTTTCTCCCAGAGTCTCGCTTTCAGGTTCTTGGCTGATGCTCTCATGATCAGGAGATGGTGGCTTCTCGTGACAATCTTCATAGCCGATGGCATACAAACCAGGGCTCTTTGGAATGCCTCCAGGTAACAAATACTGGACAATATTTCCGCCCGTTGGCTTGGAGTGAGCAATAGGTATCCAGTCAATTTCCATGTGTAACTCTAGGCATCTGGCTTCACTGATAGTAATCTCTAAGAATTTGTAATACACGTTCTTCCAGTTCATTTTCTGAACTCTGGTCATGATGATCCTGCCCTCGGGCTTCTCAGAGTTGAAATATTCCCGGAGTCGCTTGCCAAGGGGAACTTGGGAACTGATCTCAGCATAATGGTAACGGATATCCTCCTTCCACCGTGTATTATAGCCAATCCCGAATATAGCCAGTTTGTTAGAAAGGTGTAGCCTAGAAAAGTCCGCCCAACTTTGAAAGAGTTCCCATTTTAACTGGACGGATTCCAAGATCTGTACAATATTCTGCATTAGGTCGCGCTTCCTTTAAATAAAAAAAGAACACAATAGGACTAAGTTTTAAGGCGGGTGATTAAGAAGAAGAATAAAAGGATGCAAACATAAAATGCCAATGGATGTAAACAGGCCTGCATTATGCTAAGGACAAATAGCTGCTAGAGAAATTCACGATAGTGTCTTAAACCCTTATAGTACGAAGCAAAGGCTTCACTTAATAGTGTTTGTTTAACAACTGCAGTGTTTAACAAACATGAGCCATGTGAAGTCCATTCTTTGCCTGAAAAATGGAACCAATTCCATTTATGACCTCTCTGGTTTAGGACAGGAAAGACTGCTGCCTGCAAACTGGAGAGAAACTAATTGTCCATAGGGATGATGCAGAGCAAACTGGACCAGTAGTCTAATTTTTTTTTTTTTTTCATATAAATTTTATTGAATTTACAATCAGTAGTCTAATTTTTTAAGGCACTGTCATCATGAATCCTGTGTGGCAAATACAAGTAGTCCTTGACTTATGGCTGTAATGGAGCCTGCCTATTATAGTAACAGCACTTAGACTTATATACCGCTTTAAAGTGCTCTACAACCCTCTCTAAGTGGTTTAGAGTGTCAGCATATTGCCTGCAACAATCTGGGTCCTCATTTTACCCACCTCAGAAGGACGGAAGGCTGAGTCGACCTTGAGCCTGGTGAGATTCAAGCTGCCAAATTGCAGGCAGCTGGCAGTCAGCAGAAGTAGCCTGCAGTACTACATTCCCACCACTACACCACCATGGCTCATTATGGCCATAAGTTGCAACTGTCAATCTAATTTCACCACTTTTGCGGTGGTTCTTAAGCAAACATTGCAGCTGTTAAGCAAATGCCATGGTCGTTAAACAAATCCCGCTGTTCACTATGGTACAGTTTTGCTACTGTAAAATGGTCAAGTGGATAGCTGGATGCTGCAAACAGCCTTAAATGTATCCATGTTGCCAAGCAACCAATGTACAGTCATGTGACCACGGGAGGAGGTACCATTGGAACTTCGGATCCAGGTTATGGGAGTTTTTTGATCCATCAAAATTTTGAATGATCCCTAAGCAACCAAGTCATAAAAATTGAAGACTATCTACAGTATATTCTGAGAAACGAAGGGAATTTCTAGATTGCTGTATCTAATGCAACTCCTAACAAAGCACAATCTTATAAAGAGAACCATTGTAGTGTAGTGATTAAGGAGCTGAATTAAGACCAGCAAAATCCAGGCTGAAGTCTCAGCTAGGGAAACGGGGAGCTATGGAAACTTAATTCTCAGCTCAACCTATCTCAGAGATATGGGAAGGCTCCTCCTGACCCATTCTGATTATTCACTGAGACATCTCGATAGGCTTTCATTCAGTTCCTGCATTCCAAAAACTGCTGATATAAAACAGTCAACATTTGCATAGCCATTCATAATATGCATGCAATTATTAGACACTGCAACTTCCCAAGGATATTTCAACAGCACAAGTTTGTATTTTATCTGGTTCAGCTTGAAAAAACTGAGACTCTTCTATTACCCTTGAAAAGTGCAGATACTTTCAGAATCTTAATTCCCAGGTAGATCATTCAAGATACTTACTGAGAATCTTCTGAAGATTCCTGTTTTATCTTCAATGTTTTCTTCACTGCAGGCATTTCATCTAAAAAGTAAAGCAGAGGTTAAAATAAATCATAATAACTGAGCCTTGTTACTTTAAAATGCAATTATAGCGCAAATATAACTGTGTCCAATTTTAGTATGAATACAGGCATCACTGTAGTTTATTTATTATTTATTTATGTATTAAATTTTATTGACTGGATAACTCCAGTGGGCTCTGGGCAGCATATAAAACTAGGAAAACTTTAAAAAAACAGCTAAAATATTGAATCACCCGACAGTCCAGGCTAAAATAGCAATAGCACTTAGACTTATATACTGCTTTACAGTGCTTTATAGCTCTCTTTAGGCAGTTTACAGTCAGCCTATTTCCCCCAACAATCAGGGTCCTCGTTTTACCCACCTCGGAAGATGGAAGGCTGAGTCAACCTGAGACAAAAGAATCTAATACATGGCAAAACAACACAAAACAGGGGCTGTTGGAGGGGGTGCAACAAAGTAAGCAGGCTTCCTGGACCTCATAACATGGCAACATTTAGCAAAGGGACCTAGAGTGCGCCCACTCTGCTGGAACTTATTTGGGCAGGTAGAAACGACTGGAGAAAAGCGATCTCTCAGATACCTATGCCGTGGCCTATGCCATACTGGGCTTTATAAACAACCCATGTCCTGTTAGATCATCGTTTCAGAGATATTCCCTTACCTAAACAGAGAAATATAATGACCAAGGATGAGCAAAAAAAAACAGGGAGAACAGAAGCGACTTCTAACTTCCTGCCAGCTCCCCACTGAGTTTCCTAGTATTGGAAATCTGCTGGAGGGGAGGGGAGAGGAAGGAGAATGAGGCATTGCAAGATTGGCTGGGAAACTGTAGCTGAAAATGAAGATTACATCACCACAGCAGTCCATCCACAACCAATAGCCCTCAAGCAGCAACAATTTCCCCAAAAATTGTTTTCAGGAGTCACAGGTCCTGGATTTTGCACCCATTCTGTAAGTTAACCCATTTGAGGTACCTTGGTCCAAAGGTTATTGCCCTATGATCCACTGTTTCACCCTGTTAAAGGTCATGACGAGTGTTTTAGGTGGTATATCGATAGATAACCAGCACCTTGAAGTGCACTCAGAAGCCAACTGGCAGCCAATGCAATTGGTGTAGCTGTGGTGACACGTGAGCACATGCAGTGATGCCTGTTAGTGCTCATGCCACTACATTTTCATGCAGCTATATAGGTTCTGGTTGGTCTTCAAGATCAGCCCCATGTACAGCGCACTGCAGTAATGCATTTGTGAAGTGACCATGGCATGAATGACTGTCTAAATCAGGGGTCTCCAACCTTGGCAACTTTAAAACTTGTGGACTTCAACTCCCAGAATTCCTCAGCCAGCTTTCAATTCTGGGAGCTGAAGTCCATAAGTCTTAAAAGTTGCCAAGGTTGGAGACCCCTGATCTAAATGGCCTCCTTCTAGGATAGCCAGAAGCCAAAAGCCATTTTAATATCAAATATCACTTTGCAGATTTCTAGCATACATCAATTAACACCAACTGATACTAAAGACAAAAAAGTATGACAATATGCATATGGTAGCTGTTAATTGGAGCAATAAGCAAAAGACTATAAAACGGTGAAGACATATTTTATTGTGTTGTACTGGAAAGGACTTTTGATATTATGGACAAGATTGCAATGCAAATGACAAATCTCTGTAATGCCATGCTTTCTTTCAGTTCAAATAATAGAATCCCCTGCCCTTAATTAATGTATTAACATGAGGTTTCACTATATACGGGTAGCCCTCAATTTATCGGTGTTCGTTTCATGATGATTCAAACCTACGATGGTCTTAAAAACGTGACTTACAACCCATCCTCCAAGTTATGACTATTGTACCACTCTTGTGATTGCAATTTGGTGTTTGACAACTAGCTCAAATTTAAAACATTTATAGCATCTTCAGTCATATGATTATGATTTGCAACCATCCCAGCTGCCTTCTGACAAACAAAATCAATTGGGGAAGCTGGATATGCTTGATGGCCACAGTAATTTGCTTAAAAGTCTGATCTAATCAGAGATGACTCGCTTAGGACCCCATTGCTTAGCAACTAAAAATTCTGGTCTCAACTGTGGTCATAAGTCAATGAATAACTATAAAGCAAAATTCTCAATATTTAACTGCGTTTTCTGAAATCTGATTTGAAAGCAATGATTCTTGAGAGCTTTTACTGTATCAAAATATGAATTGTGCTATTGATGTTGGGAATATATAACTAAACTATACAAATAGAGTCCCATACTGATTAGTGCTTTGGGCCTGGATTTGTTTGAGTCCAATTCAACCTCTCTCAACCTTGGAAGCTGACTTAGATCAGTCGTTATTGTTCAGACAATCTCACAGAATTGTCTATGTGAGTAAAAATTGGAGGAAAGAATATATGACACGTAGAACTCTTGGACAAGAGATGTAATGCAATGAATAAATAAATACACAAGCAGGTGGAGTGTCAAATCGTCTACAAAAATGAAGAGTTGGTACTGCCCCATTTCCTTACTTAAAATGAGATATCTCAGCCTCATGTTCAAGGCATGCAACAGGAAGATGTACAAAGCAGAAACGCTAGGCCCATGGTTGCAACAAAAGTTGCAGTGGCACCAATTCAAGTATTAGCAGTCACCGGTGTTTCGGTAAAATTTGCCACATCTTACCTAACTCTTGCTCGCCTGGTTGGTAACAGTAAAGATCCTGACTATGGTTCCCCCATTCGTCCTGCGAATATTCCTCCATTGTGCTACCATCAGACTCCAGCTCTTGATACAAGCCACTGCTATTGATGAGCACCGGTTGGCAGAGTTGAGAGTCCCATCCTCCTTGACCAAAGACCTGCTCCAACTGTTCAAATGTGTAACTGCTTTTTCTTTTGCCCACACCATGTTCCTTCACTCGGCTGTAACACCTGCGAAGGGTCTAAGACAGAAAACATGCCTGTTAGTTTATAGTGGCCCACCTTCTACACCTCTTGTGCCATTTTTATTCTTCTTTAACTTTGTTCTAAACTCTGCCACATTTATTAGATTCTTTTAACCAAACAGGAATTTACGAAGAAGTTTTAAAGCCAAGTTGAATCTTCACAGCCATTTAAACTTCACAGCAAAGAGCACTTGTATTTTTATTTTTGCCATAAGAGGACAACACATTTAATAATTTTAATATATCAGCTCCATTTATTTGTCCTTTATTGCCAAAACATTCCCTTCTTAATCCCCAAGCTTGCTATATTATGCATATTAAAAACCACAGGGAGATACCAACAAGCCCGTAAGATATACACATTTACGAAGGGAAGAGAAAGAACAGCTACTGTGCTACCCATAGTTTGAAACTTAAGGAAAAGTAAGGGGGAATGGGGAAGAGAGAGGGATAGGGAGAAAGAAAGTGAAAGAGAGAGAGAGAGAGAGAGAGAGAGAAAGAAAGAAGTCACCAAAAGCAGACAGCTGGATTGTCCCTTATTCCAAAAAGAAAACAATTAAGAAGTTATTTATAAAATGTTGGCCTAAACTCTTTAGCTAGTAAAATATATTACTTACATAGTTTGCATCCTTACTAACTCACTCTGTTTCTTGGGAAGCTGCTGAAATTTAAAAGAAGTGAAATCAATAATGCTCTGTATTCCCATGATCAAATATTAAACACACAATATACTAAGATGGCCAGGTCTAATAATAAAACATTAAACCCAACACTAGATTTTAGGCATCTTTTATACCCTAGCCTAGCTCAACCAGATATTACCCACTTTCACTGCACCTTAAATCATTCACTTGTCAGTAAGAAGCCAAATTATATATAAAGGCAAGTGTGAATAAAACACTGCTGAAAATGCTTATCTAGGTTTCCCCTCTTTCTAACTCCACCCCACTTCTGTTCTTAGGGGGAAATGCTTAAATTATGTTTCTTAATGTAGTTCACTGCAAAGGGTGGGGTACAGATGAAAATTGACTAAAAATGGGCAAAGCTTTTCCAGTTCAAACTGTTGGAGCTCAAAACACTTCCAAAATGGTTGAAATAATCAATTTTGAGAGCAAAGCAACACCACTAAGATTGACAACATAACATGACACTTTATGGAGAATCCAATGCCTTGAGAATGGTGAGCCATTCATTGGGTACCAATGCTTTCTTTCCCTCTCATGCAATCCTGCCCAGATCTCCAAATTTATTCCAATTCTCAAAGGAGCAGATTATGAAGCAAAGAGAAGAACTAGCCTGTTTCCACTTACACTGATGGAACTATTTTAATGTGACTCTATCTCACCTACTCTTCGATAAAGAGCAAATATAATTCACTGATAGAAAAGGGATGACAATACCTTGGAAATGTTAAAAAAGAATAAAGTAGAGTAAGAATAGTCTTGCTTTTCAGCACAATTCTAAGAAAGTGAAATAATCTGGTCACCTCAGCACCTCAGCACAAAACCTTACTGTTTCCAGAAAGCTTATACGCTGAGAGTGGATTTCCCTTATAACTCTGTTGCATCTTATTTCTTCACTATGAAGTCAGGTAAAAGTTATTGTAATCAGCCTTTTTTAATCTTAGATTTCCCTGAAATTTGAATGAAAGTTATCAAAAATGAAATTACTTTCGAGATGCAGAAGAAGCAAGAGGACTAAAAATCATTTGCTTGTGTAAAGTAACAGCGTGTTTTACCACTCTTGTAGTATAGGCTCCTTCATCCTATTCCATCCTAGGTATAACAAAGGACTTTGGAGTGCATGGCAAAGCCTTTATTGTTATTGTTTACTTCTAATGACATGAGCAAAAAACTGGGAATCCCACAATAAATCACTAACCTTATGGGATAGATCTTGAATTTCAAAGGATTATTGTCAATCCTTAAGTTTCTTAGACAGATTGATACAGATAACAACTACAATAAACAAATTGGATTTTCCCAATTTATTTTTTAAACCCAAGGGTGGTTTAAAAACTAGCTTAAAGACTTGCAGTGAGTCAATCTGAGAAGGATGGAAAATGTGACATGCCATGAATTTGCTATCACCTTCTGAAGTTATTGCAGGCAAGGACATTGGCCAAAAAGCCTCCATGTACTTTTCAAACCAATGGAGTCAGATTAGCCTTTCAAATAACCAATTCCTGATTTCTTAGCATTTTTTGGAAATTTGCTTTACAGCTTCCTGTCATTTTGCACATAGGATCTGATATTCATCACTCTCTAAATCAGGGGTGGGCAACTATGGCCCTTTTATGACTTGTGGACTTCAACTCCCAGAATTCCTGAGCAAGCCATGCTAGCTCAGGAATTTTGGGAGTTGAAGTCCACAAGTCATAAAGGGGCCATAGTTGCCCACCTCTGCTCTAAATCCTACTTAGCTTTATGTTTTGCAATACTTTACCCCCTTTTCCCATTTAGAAAAAAAACATTTTAAACAATTCTAAATATCTTTCAGAGAAATATGTACACATTTCTTACTCCTTAAAGTGCTATACTATCTTTAGAAAGAAAGAAAAATACAAACACAGGTCAACTCTGGTTACAATTCAAGATATTCTATACAAAAATTAGCATATTGTTTGTCCCCTTTCCCCACCAGACCTTACGGATATATGTTTTTCTCTAAATTTGGGGGCAAGAAAGGGATAATAAATACATCAGAAATGTTGCTAGCTATCAATGTTAAAATAGATTTTAAGTCATTGCTTATGTTTTGACATTTTTCAGCAAGCTGCATAATCCATTTATAACAAACGATTTGGCTTAGTTCTATAAAAGGGCAAAAGAATGTTGCCTAGAGTCACATCACATAAATAAAACTGAATCTCCCGAAATCAAGACACTTTTGCTTAGTTGTGTGATAAAGCTGATCATCTAACCAGGGTGCAGTCTAAACAGAAGTCACTAATAAAAGTTTCTAAAAATTGTATTAACAACCCAGCTTAAAAAAAAACCCAACCAGTCCCTCCCAGAAAATTAACCAGGATGTTTTCTCATGCTCTAATAAGATCATGGTAAGCTCCACCATCCACACAGTTTGAAACCTTAAATTAAGCCCAAATGTGTAAGAAAGTCCCTTTTAGTGGCCTCTTTCAGTATGACAGAAGCAACCTGGCCCAGCAGTAATCCTATCCAGTATTCAGAACAATTGTAAGAATCCAAATGAATTGCAGAAACCTGCCTGCTGAGACGGAGCAGGGGAATTAGAGACAAAGTAATAGAAAAACTCATGGATATAGTTGTAACTCCATGGAAAAAAACATCTGCTGTGACAGCTTCATTCAGCAAAACAAATCATCCATGCTGTATTTCAAATGAACAAAGCTGTTTTTCTACTCGCTGGTAGAAAAAAAATGCCTTATTATTTTACGTATTTTACAGTTACTATTCTTTATGCTATAAAATATCCAGCTTGCATTCTAACCTTATGCCATAATATGGCCCGTTTTCCATCCACCCCCATTGCGTTTTGTACGGATGCATCATAAAGCAGAAAGCAGAATTTACACTAGATAGGTTTCTACATCATGCTAAGCTAAACAAATCTAAAATAAAAATAAACACAGCAACACTAGCAACAATGCTACAATTTCTTTCTCTATGTTAAAGCGACATCCCATTTTTCTTCCCAGAATTCAAGGAGTCATACATTTTTTCTCACAATAGTCCAATGGGAAAATGAGCTTAAGTTCCCCAATTTAATCTGGTGAACTTCCGTGGCTGAGAGAGAACTTGGACCTCCCTAATTTTCTTTAGTTTAATTAGTTAAGTGTAAGCAGATATGCACTTACATGTTGAAATTTCAAATAGTTTTGCAGCACTAGCAGTTCCTAAATCTATCGATGGAAAATAAATATCAGCAAGCACATAGGTAAACATGCAAAGCCAAAAGATCAGATCCCATTAAAAAGGATCCCATACAACACAATGGGAAAAGAGCCTGGTTATATGGGAGTAATCAACCCTGACTGTTCTTTGGAAGAACAGGTACCAAAGTTGAAACTCAAATATTTGGCCGCTTAATAAGAAGAGAGAAACTCACTGGAAAATATCCTGATGGCGGGAAAGATTGAAGGCAAAAGAAGAAGGGGAGGGCCGAGGATGAGAAAGTTAGATATGCAATAAACGCAATAAAACATAAACTTGGGCAAACTTTGGGAGGACAAGGGCCTGGTGTGCTATAGTTCATGGGGTTGCAAAGAATTGGACACAACTTAGAGACTGAAGGACTAAATTTGGAAATTAGAAGAAAGCAGTGCTAAGAGGCAAGAAGTGTGGATATGTTGTTTATGCAAGAGTGCATTTATGATGGGATCTAACACTTTCAGAGGATGAATCTTCATAATCTCTAAAGCACATTCTAGTAGATTTAGAGGATGAATCTTCATAATCTCTAAAGCACATTCTAGTAGATAAAACAGATTCTGAGAAACTATCTGTGTACCTAAGCAACTGCTGGCCTTTTAAAAATAAGATTGCTTTAGTTCTACAGAATGAAAGAAAAGCAAACTGTATACATTAAATTGTTGGTACTAAAAAAATGGCATTATAGATACATTATTGTGCCACCTTGTAGAGCAACCTAATTTTACCTTTGTCATTTTCAAAGTCCACACAAGGCCTGCTTTATTTGTGCTGAATATTTAATACATAATGTATTGAAAATTTCTCAGAATGCAAAATTTCACTAGGTGATGCTGAATTTAAAAATAACACAATGCTTGTGGACTTCAAATTACACATATTATAAACAAATGTAACTGCTGACATTTCTGTGAAGCCTAGATCACCACAATGTCATTATTAGCATATTGCAGCTTTTTAAAATATAGAAATTGATGAAGAGAAAACATAGTTTAGAAAAGAAAGACAATTTTTATTCTTCATCATTGTTAGTACTGCCCTAGGTACCTGTAATTCTATTGTAATTCACTCGGTGTATTAAATAACATAGAACTTCTATTAGTTTGAAGAAAAACTTAATAAGAAGTTTCTTCTCCATGGTTAAGTGTAGCTTTACCTTTTTGATTTGATTATGCCATCTTTCAATGTAGAAAAATGTACTTCAGAACACATAGCCTTTGTTATACTTACAGATCCATCCAAATACAAGATTTATCTCATATTTGTGGTTTGTTAAGTGACTTTTTAATTTAAAGCATCAATTTGTTTTTGTTAGTCTTGTACTTTTTCATGAAAACCTCCCAGAATCATAGTCTTAAAGAATAAGTAGGTGTGAAATTGTTTTCCTAGATTTTCCTAGTCTTTCTACATATTTCTGTCAAGAAGGGCAATTCCCTTTCAAAATGTTGGCTAACCTTTCAAGCTTCTTTAGGAATGACTCTCATACAGCTGAAAACTATATAACACTGATTAAACACACACACATACACAATCTTATGGATTTCTACCCAAAGGTAAATTTCACAATATTTACTCTTGGCTAGCTAAAACAAGGACCACTTTTCATAATGCATGTACAGTAAATATTTAATCTTCATTATAGTTGCATACTTTAAATACAATCTTTTAAATTACTATTCTGTTAAAGCAGAAATATCAAGCAAATATCATACCTATAAATTCATAGCTGAGCAACAGATCTGCAGACAGAAAAGATGTTGTTGTGGGAAGACAGTACATTTTTTTGTTTTCCAAACACCAGAACCAGCAACAGTTTTGTCTTCCCTACAAAACACAGCCTTCAGTTGTCTAATGTTATTATTTGACTCATAACTATGGCCAGTAACAAAATCACACAAAATATCAGAATTCTATATTCCAAACATCTGACGATTGATAGACTAATAAAAATCACAGTGTCCATGCATTGAGAAATCTATTTCTCAACTCCTGAAGAAACCATGGAACATCTTATTTAAAAGCAGCATTCATTAAAATAAAAATGTAATGCAATCAGAAAAGTTCACGATCATAATAGATTAAGATACATGTGGACCATATAGGATTCATGTCAGCCACATTTGCAGCACCTTCTTTATGGACTACACCCAGAAGTTTCACATTCTAGTGCACAAAATCAGAACTTCATCATCATGAAGACTAAAAACAACACCTAAATTTTAAAACTTCATTTTAGCAGAAACAATTTTACAAGGTGTCTGCTTGTCCTTAGATCTACCATAAGAAGCCATGGACTACCCGAGGCACTGCTACTTTAAAGATGGAAGCATTCATTCAGCTCACAAAAGTCCACCTTAATCAACCCACATGTGCATCCTTTTGTAACTACCCCCATCCTTGTCATTTGGCAGAAGATCAAAGCGGATTACTTGCATGAGATCTCTCTGAAGTTTACTACATTAAAGTTATTTATGTAGCAGGAAGGTCTAGCCACATTCCACATGACGCCCCTCACTCATTTCCTATAGTGTTTCCCACATAAATGTCAGCATTTCTCTTTCCTAATCTAACTTAATATTTAAGCTTAAAGTCCGCAAACAGAGCTAACCAAGTTCTCATCACTGAATTTTTTAATGAATTATTTTGCATTACAGAGGGCTAAAACAAACCCTTCTTCATCATCATGAGGACTTACAATTACAGGTAGTCCCCGACTTACAACAGTTTGTTTAGTGGCCGCTCATCGTTACAACAGCATTAGAAAAAGTGACTTACACCCGTTTTTCACATCCCAACCTTTGCCGCATCTCCATAGTCACACGCTATACATTTGGATGCTTTATAAGTGATTCCTATTTATGACGATTGCAATGTCCTGGGATCCCCTTTTGCGACCTTCTGACAAGCAAAGCCAATGGGGAAGCCAGATTCACTTCACAACCGTATTAGTAATTTAACAACTGCAGGGGTTCACTTAACAACTGTGATTTTAAAAAGTTGTAAAAACTCACTGAGCAACATAAATTCCAGGCTCATTCGTGGTCCTAAGTCGAGGACCGCTCTGTATTGACAACACCCCTCAAGCCAGCCCCCAAGGAAATTCAAAGCCAACCAACCTCCCCTGAGCACAGGTTTTTATGCCCCGACAAACCCCAAGCCCTTGATTCTCACCTCCAAACTCTCCCACATTCACCCCCTGTCGTCTTTCCCGCTTTGAATTGCGCGGTTCTTTGTGCGGGTGTGGTTTTTTTTTTAAAGCGCACCGTTCCCTTTTGAACAGGCAGGAGTCGCCGCTCCCGATCTTAAGACAACCTCCCGCCTTCCAAAAATAATAATAATAATAATCTTAAATATAAGCAAGACCCACTGGGGGTGGGGTGGGGGTGGTGGAAAAGGGTTGTTTTGAGGGGAGGGGGGTTGAGAGAGAGCATGTGGCTCCTTAAAGCTAACGAGGCAACCTAGATCGGCAGCCCTTCTCACCGGCCGCCAAGGGCCTCACGGGACGAGGTTCAAGGAAAGGGGCGCGCATCCTCGGAGAAATACCCCCAGCCCCGACGGGGGATGGCCGGGCTGGAGGGAGGGACGGAAGGGCTTGGCTTGCCCTGGGGAGAGCGCCGCTTCCTCAGCATCCCCGGCTCGTCGGCGGCGCTGCCTACCTTGATGCGCTCTCGGCACTGCGAGGGGGTCCGTTCGTAGCCCAGCTCGGCCAGGGCTCGGGAGACGCGCTCGTACATGGCGGGCCCGGGAGCCTTGCTGCCGAAGACGGTGCCGGCGCCCTCCAACTGCTGGTACCGCGCCTCCACCAGCCGCTCGTTGCCCCACACGGCGATCAGCGCGTTGGTTTCCGCCGGCGTCCACGACATGCCCCGGCAAGCCGCCGCCGCCGCCGCCGCGGCGCTGCCGCCCGGGGAGAAGGAGACGGAAGGAGAGGCCCCGACGCCGCCGCCTCCCCCCGCACCGGCCCCCGCTGAGGTAGCCGCCGCCGTCCCCGACCCCGCTCCGGCGGGGCCTAATGGGGAGGCGCCGCTGGGCGTGGAAGGGTCGGAGAGGCTGGGGTTGCCGTCGCTCAGCGCCCCGGGGGAGCCGGGAGACAGCACCTCCATCTTGGGGATCTTGAGCGGCGACTCGGCGGCGGAGAGCTGTGAGGAGCCACAGGGCGCCGCCATATTGGGACTGCGGGGCTCAGCGGGCGGAAGTGACGGGGGGAATCCAGGGGGCGGGGCTTCCGCCAGGCGGCGGCAACTGGAGGTCCAAGCGCGGGGAATGCAAAGAGGAAAAGGGAAGGTTCGCTCGCGCGCCGGGAGGGGGCGGGGCCGCACGTGGCGAGCTGGGAGGAGCTTTCGGCGGCTGAGGGGCAGATCGCGTCAATGGAACGAAAGGCCGCGTATTGGCTTGTCTCTTCGCCCTGTTTTTTTTTTTTTTAGCCTAGCGATATCTGTGCAAATCGCAGTCATAAGTCGAGGATTATCTGTGTGGCATGCCGCGCGGACGTGGTTTTATAACAGGGGCTGGTAATGACCTATGAAGCCCTATGGCAGGGGTCCCCAAACTTGGCAACTTTAAGACTTGTGGACTTCAACTCCCAGAAATTCCTCTGCAAGCTATGCTGCCTGAGGAATTCTGGGAGTTGAAGTCCACAAGTCTTAAAGTTGCCAAGTTTGGGGACCCCTGCCCTATGGGACCAGGCCACAGGTAGTCTTCTACATAGGACCACAACTGAGCCCAAAATTTCTGTTGTTAAGTGAGACATTTGAAGTTGCCCCATTTACGACCTTTCTTGCCTCTGTTGTTAAGTGAATCACTGCAGTTGATAAGTTAATAAAGGGGTCTCCAACCTTGGCAACTTTTAAGACTTGTGGACTTCAACTCCCAGAGCTCTTCAGCCAAAGTTTCTCAGCTTTGCTGTCTGAAGAACTCTGGGAGTTGAAGTCCACAAGTCTTAAAAGTTACCAAGGTTGGAGAGTCCTGAGTTAGTAAACCAGTTGTGAAGTAAATCTGGCTTCCCTATTGACTTTGCTTGTCAGAAGATCAGCAAAAGGGGATCACATGACCTCAAGACACAGCAGTGGTCATACATATGAACCAGTTGCCAAGCATCTGAATTTTGATCACATGACCATGGGGATGCTGCAAAGGTGGTAACTGAAAAACAGTCGTAAATCACATTTTTTCAATGCCATTGTAACTTTGAACTGTCACTAAACAAACTGTTGTAAGTCGGGGACTACCTCTAGGTGGCAGGTTGTCCATGTAGTTTTTGATCAACTGTAGTCCCTGTGTTCTTCTACCAATTGTTCTGCTCTCTTAGTGACTTACACCAGAATTTGAATTTGCAGCAATAAAACGCCACGGAGCATCTTCACCTCACAATCCCTAACTGTTTAGAGTTTAGCATCAGCCCCGTTGCAGGTGAAATATAGAAGGTGATTTTCAGCAATCTAGTTCTGGGTGTCAGCTCTGCACTCACCAGTCTGTATCATATTAATAAAATATAAATTTTTAAAAGATCTATGTTCAAATGCTAATGTCTAGGCCATCTAACCACTGAAGCGCAGCATCACTTCTATTAAAAAACATCAGACACAGGATCGGTGTATGCCCTCCGTTTACAGCCGGCCATGAGGTGATCTACAGTCAGTATCATATTTCAAGCTTTACATTCCTATATAGCAGTTGTAAGAGTAAAGAACCAAACTATTCATTTATGATTCATTTATCATTTTTTTAAAAAACGTTTTCTATTTTAACTGACAGCCAATGTTCCATCATTTTCAGTGCTTTGAAGAAGAAGAGGAAGGGGTGTTTTCTTCCCATAGAGTTGTGCAGCTTTGTTTAAAAGGAAAAAAAATCTGGAAACCTCAAGCTTTTCCTGAAAATACTGGTAGCCTTTGTTTCCCTCTAGTTCTGTTTGACGTCTTTCTAACCTCCACAGGTATTCCAGACATTTGGATGGGATTATTTTTCCCCCTTTTCTTTCTTCTGTTAGAATTCCTACTTCACTCCTTACAGAATCTGAAGTGTACGTTATTAGCCAAGGTTTTCCCAGTTACGATTAGATCAGATTGCAAGTTACATTCGAGATTTGCTTTTCAGCAAGAGTGTGCTTGTTTGTGTTTGTTGTGGCTTTTCAATCTTTTTGCAGCTGCTGCTTCTCGCCATCTGTCTGATATTACACGTTTCCTAATTACGCTGATTTAAATATTCCACTTTGTAAATATTCTGTAGGAGTTGTGATTGAAACTCTGTACATAAGTTGGAGGTATATGCATCTCCAATATATGATACACAATTTGGGTTTATTTAGTTGGCAGTCTAAATTTTGTCAATTATTTAACCAGCAAAGTAGTTCTATTGAGGCCCAGCATCATATACATGCAGATAGTCCTCGACTTACAGTCACAATTGGGATCAGAACTTCCACTGCTAAGCAACAGGGTTGTTAAATGACTTTACAACCTTTTTCTTGCCATTGCCATTAAGCAAATCACTGCAGTTGTTAAATGAATCGTATAGTTGGTAAGCAACTCTAGCTCCCTCCGTTGATTTTGTAGTCAGCAGCGAGCTGGAAAGCTCTTAAATGACGATCACATGACCCCAGAATGCTGCAACCATCGTAAATACATGCCTGTTGCCAAGCACCCAAATTTGATCACATTCACTGGGGGAATGCTGCAACAGCCATAAGTGTGAGGACTGTCGGTCTTAAGTTGCTTTTTCTACTGCTGTTGTAATTTCAAATGGTTGCTAAACAAAGCATTGTAAATTGAGGACTCCATGTATTACATTTTCTATATGTTCCTGATACTGCTGCTGTATGAAATAACCCATTTAGCTTTAGGAAAAGGGAGCATGGGTTTTCATAAAATCTTGTAGCATTTCTTCCTGTTGATGCTTACCTAGGGTAGACCACTTCGAGTGTCATCTCATATCTGAACACTAAAGGGAGCTCTTATTCCCTATAAAACGCAGCAGCTTTCTAACATGCTGGTATTGGACTTTTGGCATGGTATAATCCTTCAGAGTTGACGTGACTAAAATATCAGAACATTTTAATAAAATGCTTTCTGTTAAGATTCTTGTCTTTCTTTGATTCACCCTTCATTTAGGTTTACAAGCTCCTCTGTGATGTAATCCTTGCCTTCTTTTCTATCGTTTTCTCACACTATCAGAATTGATTATCCATGGGATGGGATGGGAAGCGTTCCAGATTTCTGTTGGATTGGATGCTATTAATGGAAATAACATGTAAAATAATTTTTTTTAACTGTGAATGAGATCACAAAGTTTGATTATATAATTGTTTTACAAAAAATGTTTTATTTTAAGGTTGACAGCTAGAATTTTTTTTATAAAAACCCATGCTAATAATCTGTATAGGGATATCTGGTTAGGCTGATTCTCCTATCCCCAAGCACTGCAGTTCTCAATGCAGTATGCAGAATATTTCACCTCTGCAACCAAGTACTGGATAGGCTTTCTTCCTTCCTTCCTTTTTTTCTTCTCCTCCCTCCCTCCCTCCCTTCCTCTTTCTTTCTTTCTTTCTTTCTTTCTTTCTTTCTTTCTTTCTTTCTTTCTTTCTTTCTTTCTTTCTTTCTTTCTTTCTTTCTTTCTTTCTTTCCTTCCTTCCTTCCTTCCTTCCTTCCTTCCTTCCTTCCTTCCCTCCCTCCCTCCCTCCCTTTCTATTTTTATATCCTACAACCAACTCACTATTGTAACTGTTTTTCTTCTCTTGGGGCATATAGTTGAGGGATTACACCTCTGCACTGCAGTGCTTTGAATGATACTATTGAAATGATAAGTTACTGGGTAGTCCCAGAGCTCAGCGTTGCAGCATTTTAAAGTGCAGTCTTACTACCACAGGAACTGCACAACACAGTGCATATAATATACCTATAATATGTGCTGCATTTACAAGGTGCCCTGACTTCAGATTAAATTATGAGCTCCCAGGTCTGCCTTGTAAATTTCTTTAGTGTTATTTTTTTTTCTCCACAAACAAAGCATTCTCAGTGTTGAAATGAAATGCCATATGAAAACAGGGCAAGATTCTAATTTCTTTAGAGTCCCGTCTAGAACAGCAGTTTGGATTCCATGCCGTGCATAAATAAGTGGAGAGGCTGTAAAAGATTTGGGAGAAGTCCAGTTTACAATGGAATCTGGCCTCTCAAAAAGTTTAGGGAATGATCTGAAAATATAAAACAGAAATAATTAATGTGTGCTAAGGGTGATTTGTTTATTTTACTTGACTGTTTTGGTCAAGGCTATTCTAGCAGCATATAAAAGCAGCTGTTACAACTAATGCAATACAGTAATTTACAATGGGTGTATAATATAACATTACAGTAAATATTGATTTAGTTCTGTATTCAGCTTTCACAGAAAGGAGGTCAAAAGGATTGTACAGTTTTCTTACTGACAGCTAAAGTTTCTATTCACAATGCTCTTGTTCAGTTGCTATAATACTGTTTGATTTGGGTGTATTAAATTATTAGGGCTGCTGATCTATGAAATATGGCCTTATGTGATGTGTAAACCCAACTAACTTGGTTTTAAAGAGTGAAGCTAAAGTAATACACCACAGACAGACCATAATGCTCTAGTCCAGTGATGGCAAACCTATTACATGTGTATCAAAGGTGACATGCCACAATGTTTTGGGTGATACACCAGCATTTACCAGCACCCAACAAGTATTCTGGAATGGATGCCCCATTTTTGTGTGATTTTTTTTGGAGTCCAAGGAGCCTCATGAAAATGAGATGTGCACTTCTGTAGCCTCCAGAAGTTGCTCAAGAGGGCCATGCTCTTGTGTGACTTCAGAAACCTCTGAAAATGTAGGGAAAAAATGAGGCAGAGCTAGAGGACAGAGTTAAATGAATCATCAGCCTGGAGTCATTTCATTCCCACAAATGGTCTATGTTCTATCGCCAGAACAAAGCAGACTCGAGACCGGAGTTGAATTCAGCTCTTTATTAACTGTTAGTAACTTCAACTAAAGTCGAGCTGCGGCAGCCCCTTTTATAGCGGCTGCTCACGGCTCGCAACCAATGGCATTTATTTAAAACTCCCGCCGCTTAGGCGGCCAATCATAACTGTTATTATCTACCAATCGCTGGGCGGCAGTATTTGTCCAATAGGAATGCAGTATTACGAGTATGCATAGCAAGTATACAACACCCCTCCCCTCTTGGTTTGATCCAACATTATGTGACTTAGTCGCGTAAGTAGGCGGGGCTTTTGTGGGTCCTAGTTGACCTGCGCAGTTCAGTCTCTGCGTTGATCTTGGTCGGTTCGGACAGGATCGCCGTCTCTCCTGTTCTTCTCTCTGGAACCTCCTGGAAGGGTGAGCCAGTCCTGCCGCTCCCACCGTGCCTTGTTAGGTTGGTTGGGTTGTCACTCCCTCCTGGCAAATTCAGGCAGGTAGAGTCGGCTCGGCTGCTTCTTTCCTGGTTCTCCTCCAGCTCTCTTCTTTCAAACTTGCATAATGGTAAGTAGTTTTTATTTGTTCTTGGGTTTTCTGTTGCTGGTTGGTGACCTGTTTTTAATTGGGTTAAGAGAGGGTCTTCCTTTTCTTTATTATTTAAGGGTTCCCCCCCCCTCTGGTTTTATTATTAATTATTGACTGTTTTGTGTTACTTTGCTCTATGTTTCGGTTTGTGTCAGTGTTGCGTTCGTGGTATCGAGATCGTAGTTGGTCTATGTGCCTTTTCCAAGTTCGGCCGTCCGTCATTTCTAATCGGTACAACCGGGGGCCTGTTATTTGTGTTATCGTGGCCGGTAACCACAATGGGTCTCCAGTAAGATTTTTTGCGTATACCAGGTCACCTGGTATAAACATGCGGTACTTACTGGAGGAGTCTGGTGGCTTCTCGAGGTTGTAGGTGGGGTGTAGTCTGTCCAAATAGGTGCAATTTTCTCTCCATTAAAAATTCAGCTGGGGTCTTGTTTGTTGATATGCACAGCGTTATATGTTGAATGGTGAGCATGGTATTGATTTTGTCTTGCATGTCGCCTCCTTCGAGTTTTTCTAATGCTTCTTTCGTGTATCGAACCATGCGTTCCACCCTTCCGTTCACCGCCAGATAAGCTGGCCCTGTCAGAACATGTCATATGCCTTGTTCTGCGAGGAATTGTTCAAAAGCTAAAGCTGTGAACTGTGGGCCATGGTCCGATACTAATACATCTGGTAGACCATGAGTGGCGAAGAGTTTCTTGAGTTGTTTAGTGACGGCTTCAGTCATTGTTGAACTCATGATGCTGACCTCTAACCAGTTTGAGTAGGCATCGACGATGATTAAAAATGTATATCCTTTTGTGGGTCCGGCGAAGTCTATGTGGATTCTTGACCAGGGGCCTCTGAGTATCTCCCATTCAAGGACCGGTGCTAAAGTGGGGGTAGATCTGGATGACTGGCATTTATTACATGTTCTTACCCAGGTTTCAATGTCTTTGTCTATTCCTGGCCACCAGATGTAGCTTCTGGCCAGGGACTTCATTTTTACCATGCCCGGGTGTCCCTCATGTAACATGTTTAGTACGTCTTCTTGTAATTTTTGTGGAACAACAACCCTATCCTCCCACAAGATGCATCCTTTTTCAATTGACAGTTCAATTGACAAGTCTCGTTTTTGTTGTTTTCCGGCCAGCCCCTCCCCACCCAGCTCAGGAGTCAGGCCATTAGCACATCCTTTGCAGTTTCCCTCGCGATGTCCGATGCGGTGATGGGCAGGTTCGATATTGTTTCAATTTGCAGGGTGCATGTGGTGGGAGCTGGGTTGTCGTCATGGTCTGGTAGGGGTGAGAGGCTCAATGCATCGGCGTGGGGTATGGCTTTTCCTGGCCGATAGACGAGCTTGTAATTGTAGGCTGCAAGAAATTCCGGCCATCTTGTCATCCGTGGAGACAGGATGTTGGGAGTGGCCCTGTCTCTGGCCAGGATTCCTAGCAGTGGCTTGTGGTCGGTAATCCAAGAAAATGTCCTACCATAAAGATATTCGTGAAAACGTTTTACCCCTGAGATAGCAGCCAAGGCTTCTCTATCCAGTTGGCTGTAGTTTCTTTTAGCTTTGGACAACGTTTTGGAATAAAAGGTGATCGGTGCCTCTCTGCCATCAGGTAGTATGTGGCTAAGTATTGTGCCTACACCGAATGGTGAAGCGTTGCAGGTGACAGTCAGTGGTAGCGTGTTCCTGTATTGGATCAGTACAGATTTAGATGTAATTAAGTCCTTAATTCTTTGGAATGCAGCTTCTTCTTGTCGGCCCCATTTCCAGATGGCTTTTTTATTGAGTAGTCTATGCAGTGGTTCTGCTATTGTTGCCTTCTGCCGCAAAAAGACATTATAAAAATTAATGCGTCCCAAGAATGCCTGCAAATCCGTTTTGTTTTTGGGTCTAGGTGCTTCTTTTATCGCTCGTATTTTTTTTTCAGTGGGATGGATTCCTGCTTCATCAATAAGATATCCTAGGAACTCAACCTGATTTGTGGCAAGTTGGCATTTTTCTTTTTTGACCTTGAGTTCTGCTTCTCTAAACTTTTGCAAGACTGCCTTTAGCCGGTCCTTTAGTTGTTTTTTATTTCCGGCGGATATCAATACATCATCAAAATAGGGAACCACCCCTTTTAGTCCTTGGAGGAGGCGTTCCATCAGGCTTTGGAAAACGCCGGGGGCCACCTGACACCAAATTGTAATCTGTTGCATTTAAAAGCCCCCCTATGTGTTACGATAGTTTGTGCCTCTGCCGTCTCGGAATCAACCGGCAACTGTTGATATGCCTGCGCGAGATCGAGCTTTGCAAAAAATTGTCCTCCCCCCAACGAGTGCAAAAGGTGCTGGACTACTGGAACGGGGTATGCGCTCTGTTGCAATGCGTGGTTGAGGGTGGCCTTATAGTCACCACAGATGTGCACGAACCCATCTGGTTTCACGGGAGTCACAATCGGGGTTTCCCATCTTGCATGGTTGATTGGCTCTAGCACCCCTTGTGCGATGAGTTTGTTCAGCTGCTCATCGATTTTTGGCTTTAACGCAAAGGGGACGCATCTGGCCTTTAGCCTGATGGGGGCTATGTTCGGGTTTAGGCTAAATGAGATAGGGGTCCCACAGTACTTGCCTAATGTTCCGTCGAATACGTCTTGGAACTCCTCCATCAGGTCTTTTTCCCAGTCTGTTTCGGTGACGCTGTTTATTCCGGTCACTTCGATTCCCAGAGGCGCGAACCAAGCAGGCTGGGGCGGTCTCGGTCAATGATGGTCAATGGAAGAATTTCAGTGTGTTTCTTGAATTTTACCTTGAAATGTCCCAATCCAACTACCGGAATCTTATTTCCTTGGTAGTCTTTTAACGTCAGGCTTTGCTCTTCGAGTTCTTTTCGTCGTATGTCTGGTATCAAGTTTTTTATTGTGTTCCATGATACCATTGACAGATATGAGCCAGAGTCTACTTCCATTTCGCATGGCTCTCCTTCTATCTTGACATTTATTCGAACCTTCTTAGCATCAGTTGCTCTGGCATTCCCAATAATAATCATCTGATGTGTTTCTTCCTTCTCCTTGAGTCGCTGACTTCTATTTTCCCGGCTCCAATGACTTCCGGTTGGCTTCTCCTTAGTTCTGGGGGGATGGGGTGCTGCCTTGTCTTTTTGGACTATAGCTCTTTTTGTTTCGGCAGACCCTTGCAATATGCCCCCGTTTTTCACAGTGTCTGCAGATGGCGTCCAGAAAACGGCACTCAGAACGTGGGTGATTTCCTCCGCATCCGGCACACTGAAAATCAGGGTTTCTCCCTCTTCTTTCTCGCCGGTTCCGCTCTGACTGGAGTCTGTTTACCTCTTCGTCTTCTTCCTCAGAGTCGGTTGATGACTCGATGTCTTCATGGTGGATGGTTGCGGTAATATGTTTCTGGGTACCTTCTGCTTTCTTTTCTCTGCTCTGGCTTGGACTGTTGGCCGTATTCATTTGCTTCATTTTCGCCGCAGATTTTTTCGCTGCCTCAGCTGTGGTTGCTTCAGCGATGGCTTCATTTACTGTAATGTTGGGTCGATTAAGCAGTTTGCTCTGCAGGGTAGCGTCTCTCAATCCGAGGACTATGTGATCCCTCATGGCTTCATCCATGTTGAGGAATTCGCATGCTCCTCCAATGTCCCTTAGTGCTGCTACGAAGTCCCCAATACTTTTGCCTTCTTGTTGATCCCGTTTATAAAATTTGTGTCTTCGAATGAGGTTTGACACAACAGGCGCATAATGGGCTCTCAGCATCCGATTCAGGTCCGGCCATGCCATCTGTCTGACATCGTTCTCTTCCTCTGGTCAGTGATTCCTTGTAGTTCGTTGCTTTTCAGGAACATCAGGAACCTGTCAATATATGATTCCCAGTCTTCTTCAGCTGGGTTGAACGGTGCGGGTGGCAAGTTGTTGCCAGCCATCTCGTTGATTTTTCGGCTTCCGTTGCCACGTGCTTACGGTCTTTGTTCCTTCAATCCCACCTTCGTCGCCAGTGTTCTATCGCCAGAACAAAGCAGACTCGAGACCGGAGCTGAATTCAGCTCTTTATTAACTGTTAGTAACTTCAACTAAAGTCGAGCCGTGGCAGCCCCTTTTATAGCAGCTGCTCGCGGCTCGCAACCAATGGCATTTATTTAAAACTCCCGCCGCTTAGGCGGCCAATCATAACTGTTATTATCTACCAATCGCTGGGCGGCAGTATTTTTCCAATAGGAATGCAGTATTACAAATATGCAAAGCAAGTATACAACAGTCTACATCCAACCTTTCTTGAATTCCATTGACCTTTATCTGCCACCAATTTAATACTGAAGTCTAATGTATTAGAATCTGATGTATAGGCATGAGCAATAAATCTTCTGAACTAAAACTGAACACATGGCTGTGATTCTTTGCACCTGACAAAAAGTCATATGAGAACAGGATTTTCCTACATTTTTGGAGGCTACAGAGGCTGTGGAAGAGCATTCTCTGAAGCCGCTTCAAGAACAAAGGCCTCATGCAACCCAGAACAACCTCAGGTAGGCCGCAGGGGCCTGTCAAAAGAAAGACAACACCAGTAAAGGTAAGTGCTACATGGCAAACCCTGGGGAGCCCTAAACTACGGGGACGTGTCATTCCTCAAAGCTTGCATTCCTCGGGGAATGGCTGGAGATGGCCTTTTTCAGTGGCCTAGGCTGAAGTTGAAACCTAGACCTCTACTTCAGGCTCAGTCTCGGCATTGCCCCCAACTGCCACAGTTAACTAGTTTAGGCGGAGCGGGGGGATAAAGATTTGTCTCTCTTTTGTTCAATGAGAGAGAAAAATAAAGAGCAACAGCAGACTAAAGTTAGATATTTTCCAAATTTTTGAGCCTAAAAGGTTTGCCATCACTGTCCTAGTCTGTATGATAGCGTATATTGGGTGGGCAACCAGCAGACTTCAACTCCCAGAATTCCTGAGCCAGCCCAACATGGGGAGCCAGCCCAACTTCTGGGAGTTGAAGTCCATAGGCCATAAAGGCACCATAGTTTGCCCATCCATGGTATATATAATACGGCACTGGACCTTTGTTT
Source organism: Pseudonaja textilis (assembly GCF_049901715.1). NCBI lineage: Eukaryota > Metazoa > Chordata > Lepidosauria > Squamata > Elapidae > Pseudonaja > Pseudonaja textilis. The sequence continues at coordinate 15,660,801 of NC_141998.1, read as the reverse complement.
GAAAGCTCTGAATCTGGCCATATTTATTTCACTCTCATCATCCTATTAGTTTTCTATGATTTTGGTGCTGATAGCCAAATTGGCTTGAGATTCTGCCTTGGCACGCCCTCTGCAATAAGCAAGTGAGTATTTATACAATTTATTAGAGTACTTTGACAAAAAGGGTCTCTCTTTGAAAATGAAGAAACCCCGGCCAAAGCCTCAGCTTTTCCTTTATTTATACTCAGCAGAGCAGAAAAAGGTATAAAGGTTGATTGGATGGAAAAAGTCATCCTGCCCAGGTACAACAGAAAGATGGGCTGATTGCTAAACATTCCATAATATTAAGTACTGGATTACCATTTGATGGAGCATTGTATTAGAAGTAGAAAAATAAAAAATAAAAAGTAAGCATGGGGAAAAGCGTCATAAAATCAGTAAAATGGGGCAAAGTTCACTTAATAAGTGTCTTGCTTATGGAATGAACATTTTGGGCTCAGTTGTGGTTGTAGATCAAGGACTGTTGATGTGGAAATGTAAATATCTTGGCTACAAGATACAACGAACTCATGTCAAACTTGGGGAGCCCCTTCAAGACATTCTCCTAGTGGGAGCTGGGAGTCTCTTAGCAGCCACATTGTTGGCAGGCAGCTCATTTCAAAGCATCTGTTTCAAATTTATCGGTCTCTCTTGTCCTGCTCGGCTGTCACACATTCCAGATCTTGCTGCTCTACTCTGTAGAGCTCTTTACCAACTGCAGCCCCAGCTGAGCCTTCTCCCAGAGGCCTCAGTAACACCTTAGGCCAGTCTGCCCCAACGGACTGAAGAGCAGGTGCTAAGCGAGCTCCAGATAGTGAAGTAATTCTCTTCCGCATCCCAGAACACACACACGGGCATGCAGGGTGCCACATTGCAGCTTTCCCATTACACAGCCCCTCATTAGTGGTGATGTCTTTGAAGTAATTGTAATGAGAGGGTTTGTGTGGTGTCCACAACAAAAGATTGTTACTCTAATTGTATTAAGACTGAAGGTTGGCGGACCGTTGTGAGTCAGACTTTGGCACTGTAGAAGGAGAACGCCTCAAAGAAAAGGTTGGATTTCTCTGGATTTTCTGAGATGAACTGCTTTCCTTTCCTTTCAACGGTTTTGCCATATTCTTTTTTAAAACACTTTTTAAAAACAATTTAGAGGAGATTTGATTGGATCTTCATTACATAACAAGATATCTTAGGAGTACAAACTTAACCATTCCCAGCTGGCACGATAGCTATTTGTGTCTAATTGCTTTCGGGTTTCCCTTTTGCTTTGGATTTAAGGGAGGTCTACAAATGTAATTTTTGGTTAAGTAAAGATGAAATAATTGACTCATCTCCCTGCCTGCCTGGGTCCTTCAGAGAGACAAGAAAGCCTTAGTACTTGTCAAAAGAGCAGAAAAAATGAGGTCGCGATGTCTATTTTACTCTGACCAGGTCGCGACCTGAGCCTATGTCCACTACTCTCAATCCCCATAAGGCAGGAGACTTGCATTGAGCCTGGGTGTGTGCAAGAAACCCTTCCCACTGAGAATGTAATTAAAGGAGCTTGAAGCCAGAGGGGCAAACTTTGCATTCTCTGGGGTTCATTTTATTCTATCTTTGATTAATGAGGTTGGGTGTAGTTAATGAAACAGAGTTTAAAGGAGTGAGCGGCTCAAGCTGATACATCTTCTTTCTCTTGGGGACTTGCTAAGGGGTACAGGCAGCCATTGTGATCTGGGGGTGGGGATCAGGTGCTGCTTCTATCTACTTAGTTCATTTATGCAGAGAATTATCTCCAATGGTATTTTCCCTGTTCCTCTGAGCAGACAGAACTAATCTCTCTAGTCTAGGTGGAATCTCTCTAACTGGAAGAACTCCTTGACCAGATCAGGCCACTGTGATGTTCTGAGGGCTTGCCTTGCCCATACATAAAGTTCCTCCTTACCTTTGACAGGAAAAGAAATGTCAGAAGCCCTTTTCCACTCAAGTCATCGAAGTAGAGACCAAGAGAGGATGTTCTCATCTACCATGGAAGGTCTTCTAAAGGATGAGACATCCTACAGTCGATCTGGAAAGAGATGCTTCGATAGGAAATGGAAGGGAAGAGTTTGATACAATAAAAATACTGTTGTGAATTTTTAAAATTGATCAGCTTTGTTCATATTAGCTTTTAGCATGGTCTGGAAAACCATATTCCATTATTTTCTGGATTAGTTACTGACTGAGCAAATACACCAGAATCTCATGAAAACGTATTTAAAAATGTGTTTTAGTTTCTGTCTATACAGACAAACTCTATATGAATTGTACAATTGATTGAAAACCAAAACCAATGGATTTTTCCTAAGGAAATGTTGAGTATGCATACAATCTATATTTTTACACTTTTAAGGTCTCTCTCTCCCCACCCCCTTCTCTCTCTCTCTCTCTCTCTCTCACACACAGCTTCCTTCTTGCCTAGCCAAAGACAGGGAAGAATACTTTTTGTTTTTCCTCCATCTCTCCTTTTGTACATCTACAGGTAGTTCTTATTTAGTGACCACAATTGGAACCAGCTAGTCAGTTGTTAAGTGGTGCGGCCACTAAATGTTTATGATCTCACTACAACTTTCCTTTGCTTTGTAGACATGCGAAGGCTGTAAATATGATATTTTATCATAAAAATACTGTCACTGCCAATGGTTGCTAAACAATCAATAAATGAGGACTACTATCTGTAGTTCTAGCCTTAATAGCTCCAATTTCAAAAATGGCAGGTAGCACTATTTATGACATGGGAAAGCTTTTTCCAATCAAAGTGAATAATATTCAATGAGATGTACAAACAGATTTAATGTCCTAATAAAATATGCTTGTACTATCAAAGCAGGAAACTATTTTAAACTTCTTTTGGGAGGCCATCCCTTAAATATTATTTAGCTTATGATGAGAACATAACAGAAGTAAACATATACACACAATCCATGTAATTGTATACAAAATACTTTCAGATTTGCTAAAAGTTAATGATTGGCTAACCTGCATCATAGTGACAATTGAAAAACTAAGCGCAATTCTTATATCTTTAGGAGAATTATAGACATTCAAAGCCACTTCATTATAAAAACCGAAGCTCCTGAAATCCTTCTGATTACAAATGCAGTTTCTCACAGTGAAGGGAGAATCAATAAAGCCCCACACTTCATGTTAAGTCCTTTCAATTTTAAATTTCTGGCTCTGGATGCCTAGAAGAAAAAGTATTATATAAACTTTTCTTTTAAAAAAAGATTAATTTCTCAATTCCAAAGCTTTTAACTTTGTTTCTCATTAATGATAGCATCTAAAGCAGCAAATATAAGGACCAAGTCTTAATACGACAGCTTTGCAAAAAAAAAAAAAAAATCAAGCTGATGAGGAAGTGAATTAAAAGTGGGTATTTGGCAAGGATCAATGAAAAGGTTTTATATTCTTAAGAAAGTCAAGAGTTATTCTCTGATTTCCAAATGTCTGCATCAAAGCCCAGCACTGTCTCATTTCTCATCTTCTCTCATCTTCTCATCTTTCTTACTATATTTTCCTCTTGTTCTTATGATATATCAATTGTTGTTTGTAACTTATAATTAAAGATTGTAACTATGATTATGACCTGTGACCTATTACTTGCTGTTTATATGGGCACTGTGAGCTTATGCATCGAATTCCTTCTGTGCCTGATCACACTAGGCCAATAAAGAATTTCATTCTATTCTGTTCTATTTATTCTGCATTCTATTCTACTCTACTGTGCTCTTAATAAAATATGTGAAAACATTGATGACTGTAAATGATAAAGGGCTTTGGATGTAATGATAAAATTAAATGGGCACCAAAGGACATCTCATGCTCCATTCAGTAGCCTGCAATAAGACAAAAATGCTTTTGGAATGTATACTTTTGACATTTGAATGGAGGACAGAGAGAGGACAATCTTCATGGAGTTAGAGTCCTTTGCAACAGCAATTAGGGAACCTTGGAAAACCTGAAGGATTTGGGAGAGAGGGACAAAATGTCCTGGAGAATATCTATGTGTCACTAAGAGATGACACCACCTTGACAGGTATAATTACCATTGACCTAGTATTAATTAATTTGCTTCTTTTGGTTTAAAGAACCAAAACTGTGAATTTTACTTATTTATCATTATGGGTGTTTGTGCTTGTGTAAGTGTAAGCCACTTACTTGAACAGTTGGCTGAACATCAATGCATTTTACAGGCTAACACTGTTGGAACGGATCTTGGAGGTCCTTTTTTGTCTGAAATGTTATAAGGTTTCGTACTTCAGCAGGAGGTTGGACTAGAAGATCTCTAAGGTCTCTTCCAACTCTGTTATTCTGTTCTAAATGCATTTTTAAAACATCCCTAAAATCCAAACTATTAAAAAATATTAAATGTTTAAAACTTACAGTGCCCAAAGAACTAATAGTTCCAAGAGAAATGATTTTAATAACTGTTTTATCCTTACTAGTATTTTTGTTTTTTTGCTTTAATATCATTTACTGGAAAAGTAAAGTAGACATTTAACAAAGTGAAATCATTTACATTTTATTGATTTGTTACCAGTTGGCAACAGATTTAACAGATTTAACAGATAATCAGAGTTGGAAGGGACCTTGTAGGAACACCAACCCCCTGCCCAATCAGGAGCCCCCATACCATTTCTGACAAATGGGAGTCCAATCTCTTCTTGAGTCTCAAGTGATGGCACTCCCACAACTTCTTTTTTTTTTAATAAAAAGTTTTTATTTTTTAAGGCAAACATATACAAACAAAACATAAAAACATGAAACCATCTTCCATTTTATATACATACAGTGTGTCAGTTGGTTACAAAATCTTTTCTGCTATCTTTTCATAGTCATTGCTCACAGTTTATGTAGATTCTCACATTGTCTAACATATATTTATATATTTATCAGTTATTAATCATCCATGACTAAACTATTTATACCATCATTTTATACGAGATATTCAAACTTTTATTATGAAATTTATATTGTACTTTCATCCAATGGTTATATATGCCGGCACTCCCACAACTTCTGAAAGCAACTTCTGTTCCATCGGTTGATTGTTCTCACTGTCAGAAAGTTTCTCCTTATTTCCAGGTTGAATCTCTCCTTGTTCAGTTTCCATCCATTCTTCCTTGTCTGGCCTTCGGGTGCTTTAGAAAATAGCTTGACATCCTCCTCTCTGTGGCAGCCCCTCAAATATTGGAAGGCTGCTATCCTGTCCCCCCTGGTCTTTGTTTTTACTAGACTAGCCAAGCCCAGTTCCTGTAACTGTTCTTCATATATTTTAGTCTCCAGTCCCCTCATCATCTTGGCATTTGAAGTCCAGGTCATATTTTTATAGCTTCTAGTAGAAGCTCTAATAAAGGGATTTGCTCTCTATGACTCTGTTGCCACTAATTTGCCTCCATAATATTGAAAGCACCGAGGAAGGTTTTGTTTTATGACTGAAATATGTTCTGTAAATTTTATATGGTAGACTTAAAAACTCTTCTATATCTAGGGGCCATACCATGAATAGATTTTTTCTTTCTTAGTGAAGAATATAATACACGCAGAGAGAGCAGGTGTGTGGATTATTATCTGTTTGATGTATTTCCTCCATATACAATTATCTATTCTTTGGGATGTTTTTTATTTCTTGCATCAAGAAATAAAATTATTGTATGTTGAAAGCTTCAAACTGTAAATAAATTAAACTTGCCATTAACTAATAAGCATACGAAGTAGATCTCAGATCTTTATTGATTCAGCCTTTTATCAAATCTTACACATATCTATATTAAAATAATATGTACCTTCCAACTGCCATCTACACATTAATTTTGTATTATTATTTTTTTTGCTAGACCTTCTAATAGTACTTCTATGTATCTATCTGACAATTGGTTATCCCTATGAAGTTTTATGAAGATCAGGGTGACCAATTCCTAATAGAACTTCCTTATATTTGCAAACTATGCTATGAAACTGAAACTCTGTTGTATTATAAATTCAGAGTTGTGTCTATAACCAAACAATTAAAATCATTAGCTCTTAAATTCTTTGCTGATTGATCCACTTCATGGGAGAATTACACCAGAATGGTATCATTGGAAGGCATTGATTTATTGGGATAAGAAAAGCTTATGCTAAACAGGCCCAAGTCTCAACTGCTGTTTAGCCTATGGTAATTGTGGCTTATGGGTGAGAAAGATCTGTATTTGTTCTTGACTGCTTAATTCCTGTTGCCTTTGTTATGGCTATTCCACTCTTCACATTAACCAAAATGCTTTAATTACAGAGCCATTTATACCAATGTTGGTTAAACAAATCAGTGTTTGGAGAAAGCAGTATTCCTCCAGCAAAACTCAGCTGGGTGGGAAGAGCTTGAGGGGGGGAAAGTCCTCAAAAAACTGTGGAGGTCTATGGAATCACAGCTGTCAGGACTCCAGGATGGAAGCAATCAGACATGTAATTATACAATTCTAATTACAGGGATTACAGAGATCATGGCATTACAAATTGCATGAACTGCAAGCATTAGAATACATTAAGTGCTTACTTGAAAACAAAGCAGAGCAAAGCAGGTGACTAAACCAAAATGCCTTACATGGAACAGAGGAATATGATCAGACATCAGCTAGACAGAATTTCTTCTATCAAAGGTAGGATTCAACATGGTAGTTCCATAGGATAGACATCTGAGTGCATCCTTAAATCTCAGCAATCAAAAAGGATTTCCAGAGGATTTTAGCACCCAAGAGAAATCCATCATTCTTACTGTCATGAAATAGTAATAGTTTAAAAACAATCATGCAATTCTAGCTTTTCTCAATAGTCTTGTGAATCAAAATAATGTGATAAAATGTGTGCACTTGGTAACACAGAAATGAAAAAAAAGATAGGGATGGTTAGGGATATAAGTATAAAAACAGTAACATAAAATTGCTGGAGAAGCTATACTATCAAATAAAAGCAAAGATTTTGAGGAAATCTACACGTTTACTTGAGTTTCAGTATTTATGGAATATGTCCATGTCCACAGATGTTTGATATGTTATCTAAGCATATTTATTTGTGTATGTATGTATGTATGTATGTATGTATGTATGTATGTATATATATATATATATATATATATATATATATATATATATATATATATATATATATATATATATATATATATATATATAAAATCCACTCTATAATTTTTTTAAATAAACACTATAAACTATATTGTAAAGCTATTATAAAATAATAAATATTTTGCCCTTTGCCTAATTTCTTCAATAAATTATTTTTAGTTCTCCTGATGAACCATTAATGCACTGATATCAGTGGTGATGTTCCTGGTGGCTTGCTATGCACATATACATGCTTCCAGCTTCCGCCCCTAAAAACAGCATCATTTTTTTTGTCCAGAACTTAATTTGAGAGAGATATTCAACTGTTAGAATGAAACTAGGAATTCAGGAAGCTGAACTATCCACCCAATGAGATCCATAGACAAATCAATAGAACCAAATAAATTCCTAGACAGCATTTATTTAAAGACAGTCTGTAAAAATAGAACAACAGAACTTCATCAGTTATCACCTCCAGACTAGAGGAAAGTATTGTACCTGTTCAAGAACTAGATGGCAGGCCCCTACTTTCATGTAACCAATCAATCTGAAGCAAATTCTCACATGCAAAAAAAACCCCCAGAAAACACCCATGGAGCCAAATGGAGTTAATCCTAAAAGATTTGTGAAAGCTACCTCTCCTATTTATGAGGAGTGTTTGTCTCTTGTCCTTGTCATTTCCCTGAGTAGCCCTACCAGTGAGGAATAGCAAGCTCATTGTTCCCAAATACAATTTGCAATTCTAATATCGATGTTTTCTAAAGCTGCCTATTGAGCTTTTATAGACCTTGCCATTGTAATCCACTTCAGGACACATTTGTTCCTTTGCAGTGGAAATCTTTCCTCTTGCTGTGTTAGTATTTGTTTGTTATCTTTGATATATACTTATATAAGGAACATGGCTATAAAATACTAATATGCAATCTCTGCAGGCTTCTATTATTTTTAAATGTGAAAGTCTATGAAAGTATATCATCTTTTATCCAATTACATTTTAAAGTCAAGAAAGCCCCTTATTTCTAATGGTTACTTAAGAATCATCCAAGAAGCAAAATTAGCAATGAAATTTTATAATTTGCTTTCTTGTAGAATTATCAAAACTCACTGTAGCAAAACATAGCTATGATTGAATTTTCAGAATGGATTGTGTAAGCTTCAGTATGCCATTGTCTTATAAACTAATTTTGTCTAATCTTGGAAAGAACTATCACTCATGTAAATAATAGATAACCATCGCAATTTTGGTAATAAAGTAATAAATGGAGCCAGAGAAGTTTATCAAGTCATACAGTTCATAAATGTTAAAATGTAGAAGGAAAATGCAGCAAAGTTGATTTTCTGTCTCAAAACTGCTGAGGAATATATTCATCAATCTGTCCTGGGTTATCAGTTTCAAGAAACACATTTTAGAAGCTAAAGATCTTGCTATTCCCAAAAGTGCTGATATGTGAGTTGTAGGCATCCATAATAAATGTGTTTAACTGTTTACTCACAAACCATGGTTCAGGAAAAGGAGAAAATGGAAAACTTATTTAATGTCCATGGATGGTGAGTATGGCATCTCTGTTGCCAGCCTTGGTGCATCTTCTTGCATTTTGCTTCAGTCTGTTCACCCACATTGTTTTAATCTCACAAGCAAGCAATCATCAAAAAGAATAAGCTTATTAGTTGATATGGTACCATGAGAGTTTTGGGGAAAAAATAAGAATATAAACTAGATATTCACATGAAGTGAATCAGGATCTTGTAGATGAAATACATCATTAAACCATATAAAAAGTATCCGCGATAGAATTATGAGAAAAGGTCAGTAAAGAGGAAACTGTTGCTTTGTTTTTTGAAAGCACAAAACTGTTTTGGAAATGTGACCTGTGTTTTGAGATCTACCATTCCACTGACTTCAAATAGAATAGAATAGAATAGAATAGAATAGAATAGAATAGAATTCTTTATTGGCCAAGTGTGATTGGACACACAAGGAATTTGTCTTGGTGCAAATGCTCTCAGTATACATAAAAGAAAAGATACATTATCAACAGTCAAGGTACAACACTTAATGATAGTCATAGGGTACAATAAGCAATCAAATCATACGAGGAAACAGTCAATATAAATCATAAGGATACAAGCAACAAGGTTACAGTCATACAGTCACAAGTGGGAGGGGACGGGCGATAAGGAGTGATGAGAAGGTTAATAGTAATAGTAGTGTAGATATAGCCCACTTAGCTTACGTTTTCCATAAACAGAATAACAGAGTTGGAAGGGACCTGGAAGTCTTCTAATCCCAATCACTTGCTCAAGCAAGGAGACCCTGGCCTATACCATTCCAGACATGTAGCCGTCCAGTCTCTTCTTAAAAGCCTCCAGTGATGGAGCACCCAGGACTTCTGAAGGCAAGCCATTCCACCAATTAATTATTCTCACTGTTAGGAAATTTCTCCTTGGCTCTAGTTTGCTTTTTTCCTTGGATTAGTTTCCATCCATTGTTTCTCTTCTTGCCTTCTGGTGCTTTGGAGACATATTTAAAAACTACACTTCTATTTCTTGAGCTTCACATTCTAACATCTAAAATAAATTCCCATTCAGTTTATCACTCAATGTGGGCACACCTTTTTCAATTTCTGCTTGTCTAATACTTTCTTCAGAGAAAATCTTTTGAATTGTCTCATCTCAATTTTTTCATTCCCTGCCAAAAAGAAAAAGAAAAAATCTCACCAGTTGTTGAACAAGGGTGGATAATCTGAAAAATATGGAATACTTTTGCATACTCACTTTCTATCTGATGGTTCCTTGTTAGTATTTTTATGTACCACACACTCTGAACTGAATTCAACTTTTTAAAATTCCATTCTCATCTTATCTTGATTTGTCTGGTCTAAAAATGTAAAGCTATCTGTACTATATATTATGTTTTAACTTTCTCATTGTGCTTTAAAAATTCAGCAACTAAGGTGCTTCTTTCTGTCCTAGAGGACTGCAGAGGAAAAACATAATGAAATTTGATTTTCCCTATTTTTTGTAATCAAAAAATAGATTTCCCCCCAAAGTAAGTATTTCTTCATTTCCTTCAAATTCTACATGTATGAAAGCATAATTTTATCTTGTCTATAGCTCGGAATGGTAGTTCTAAGGAGCCTTCATACTAGGCAAAAAACTCCAATTGCCATATGGCAATCTGCTACAAGGCACATAATAAGAACAAAATTAGAAGGACTCTTGATAATCCAAGTGGCCCAAAGTGAACAAGTAATGCAAATCAAGTGAATGGTTAATTATTTTTCTTTAAAAATTCACCATTTGTCTAGAGCAGTTGATTGAAAAGCAGCCCTGCAATTTAAATTAAGATTATTTGTTCATTTTCAGAATGAAACATTATAATTTTATTTGTAATCTGCAACAATTTGGATGAGTAACAGTGATCTGAGCAGCTTTGGCCAATTGAATAAGAAAGGACTCTGATGAAGGCAGCTAGAGGTGAAATAAGGGATCTCTTCTAATTCCACACACAGCAGACACAATCACACACACACAAGCAAGCAATTAATTGTTGCCACTGTCTGAGTCATCCTAATGCTTTCAGCCTTAACCCACTCAAATTTGCATATCATGTATCATTCTTCTTGTTGTCCTAGGACGTTATAACATTTGGATAAGACACAGTGATTCATAGTGCAACTCCAGCAGTCACTTTACTTTTAATGAAGTTGCACATTTTGCATACGGGTGTGTTTGTTTTCCAGTGTTCTTATGCACATACATATATACACAGATGCATCATTGGAGTCTCTTTTCTTCAAATACAGGTAGCTATCTCCCATGCAGCCTTCAGGCTAAAAATATATGGCTTGTATGATCAACTTGCTGGTAGATAATGTTGGAAAGCCTAGCAAGAAATCTGCCGTAAAAGCATATAGACTTGAAACCAGAAATATTTTTATTGGGAATTTTACCTGATACATACAGTAAAGATTTAAAATATTTGATTGTAAATGTATTAACAGCGGCTAGGATTGTCTTTGCCAAAAACTGGAAAAATGAGAAAATACCATCACAGGAGGAAATTATTATGAAAATATTGGAATGTGCTGAAATGAGTAGATTGACATTTGAAATCAGAGAACAAGAGGATAAACAATTTTACAAAATTTGGGATGTATTCTATCAATGGTTAGACAATAAAACATGGTAATGAAATATGTAGATTCTTAGAAAATAATAAATATATAAAGATGTATTCTTTTCTCTTTTTTGGTAAATTTTATTGGTTTTTAAAGACAAACAAAAACAAACAAAACATAAAAACATCCAACTTTCTTCCAGAAGTGTACAAGCAGTGTTGGTTGGTTTACAAATTTTTTGTGCATCCATTTCATAGTCACAGTTACAGTTACATTGCATAATAACTCATATTATTAATCAAAAATTAAATACCCTAGTATCATTATTAATCGATCATTTGACTACAATTTTGTTCATTCATACTTTGCGAGATAACTATAATTTACTTAGTTTATTTTATAACAATTCATATAATCCTCCCAAATCTATCCTAGAAACATTTTATAGATATAATAATAAAAAAAGAAAAGAAATACATCTTTATATATTCATTGTTTTCTAAAATTCTACATATTTTAATATTATGTTTTATTATCTAACCATTGATAGAAAAGGTCCCAAATTTTGTAAAATTGTTTATCCTCTTGTTCTCTAATTTCAGATGTCAATCTACTCATTTCAGCACATTCCAATATTTTCTTAATGGTTTCCTCCTGCGATGGTATTTTCTCATTTTTCCAATTTTTAGCAAATACAACCCTAGCCGCTGTTAATACATTTACAATCAAATATTTTAAATCTTTACTGTACGTATCAGGTAAAATTCCCAATAAAAATATCTCTGGTTTCAAATCTATATGTTTTTTTGTAATTTTTTCCAACCACGTGTGGATTTTAATCCAATATTTTCTCGCATCCTCACAAGTCCACCACATATGGTAGTATGAGCCAGGTATCTGATGACATTTCCAACATTGTTCGGATTTATTCTTGAACATCCTTGCTATTCTTGTCAGGGGGAAATGCCACCTGTAAAACATCTTATACAAAGTTACTTTAAATGCTGTTGATGTTGTCATTTTATAATTTTGAGACCACAGTTTTTGCCATTTCTCTAAATCAATCCCATATCCAAAATTCTTCCCCCAAGCAATCATAGTTTCTTTAACTTGTCCTTCTTCTAGTTTAATTTCTAATAAATATCCATAGAGTTTTTTAATCACCTTTTCATTGGTACCTGTCAAAATCTTATCTAAGTCAGTCAATTTATGGTAAAAACCTTCTGTTTTAAAATCCTTATCATACCATGAGTATATTTGAGCATATGAAAACCAATTCATCTTTATACCTTGTTCCTCTAGCTTTTGCATAGATTTAAGTTCACCCTTTTCATTCAAAATTTCCCCATATCTAACTGTTTGTTCCTTCTTGTATATTATAGGATAGGAAAATGCTTCAATAGTCGATAACCAGACTGAAATTTTCAAATAACATTGTCTTTTAATCTTCTCCCAATTTAACCACAGAGACTCCCATATATAATGTCTTCTAAAATAGCCCTGTGTTTTGGTTCCCTTGTACCATAAAAAAGCATGCCACCCCAACAACAGGTCATGTCCTTCTAATGTCAACGATCTAGTATTTCTTAATGTTATCCATTCCTTAGCCCACATCAAGTTTGTAGCTTGATAGTACAACTCCCAATTAGGCAAACCAAATCCTCCTCTAATTCTAGCATCTTGCAAAAGTTTTAATTTTATTCTTGCTTTCTTACCTTGCCATATATATTTCAACACAATTTTATTTAAATCTTCAAAGTAGTCCTTTCCAAGCCTAATTGGTATTGTTTGAAACAAATATAAAATTCTGGGTAAAATATTCATCTTGATTGTTGAAATTCTCCCTATTAATGACAATTGCAGATTTTCCCATTTCGTCAAGTCCAACGGTATCTGTTTAAGTTTAATGTAATTGTTCTTTTTCAATGTACTACATCTTGCTGTCAAATGTATCCCCAAATACTTAACCTTGTTCATGACTTGAATTTTCAGTAGGTCTGCCGAATCTTCTTTTTGTTTTAGTAGCATATTCTTTGTCAAAATCTTTGTTTTATCTTTATTTATTTTCAAACCAGCCACCTTGCCATATGCCTCTATCTTTTCCAATAATTTTGGTGCTGTTTCTAAAGGGTATTCTAAAATAAAAGCCAAATCATCCGCAAAGGCTTGCAATTTAAATTCTTCCTTTTTGATTTTCATTCCTTTTATACTCTTTGTGTCTCTGATATTTCTATTTAACATTTCCAAAATTAATACAAATAGCAAAGGTGATAGTGGGCATCCTTGTCTTGCACCTTTTCTTATATTGATAGAATCTGTCAATTCTCCCTCTATCATTACCTTTGCCATTTGCTCATGGTATATGGCTTCTATTGCTTGAATAAAATTTCTGGAGAAACCCATCTAATAGTAGCATGAATCTCCAATTCACATTATCAAATGCCTTTTGTGCATTTAGAAATATCAAGGCCATTTGTTTTTCAGGGTGTGCCTCATAATATTCCAAAGTGTCCAAAATTGCTCTCATATTATCTTTGATTTGTCTCTTTGGCAGAAATCCATTTTGGTCAGGATGGATAAAGTTATTTAAATATTTTTTAAGTCTTTCTGCCAGTATTGAAGTGAAAATTTTATAATCTGCATTTAGTAAAGAAATAGGTCTATAATTCTTAATTTGTAATGGATCAGCCTCTTCTTTTGGAATAAGTGTAATATAGGCTTCTGACCATGATTTAGGTATCTTCTTCTTTAACATAACTTCATTCATAACTTCTAGCAATGGAAGATTCAATGATTCTTGTAATGTTTTGTAAAATTCTGACCTGGTGCCCAAGATGTATTCTTTTCTTATTATATCTACAAAATGATTGTAGGATAGATTTGAGATGATAATATGAACTGTCACAAAACAAAAACATGAATGAATAAAAGTATAGTCAAATGATTGATTAACAATGATATTAATGTATTTAATATTTGATTGAAAATATGAGAATATATACATTGTAATTGTAACTGAAGACTACGAAATGGAAGCATAAAATTATTTGTAAACCAACCGACACACTGTATGTGTATATATGGAAGATGGCTTGATGTTTTAATGTTTTGTTTGTCTATGTTTGTCTTAAAAGCCAATAAAAAATTTTTTTTTTAAAAAAAGAAATCTGCCTGCCTGCCTGTTGTGGTTCGCTGGCAGCTTGTGTAGACCGCGGCGGAATCGGATATGGGGAAGAATGAGGACCAGTCCAGGAGTCTGGGGAGGACTCGGACGAGGGTCCTGCATCTAATGCAGAGATGGGACCAGGGCCATCTGGGAGTTGCGTGCTGACTCCAGAGCCTCCAGAGTCTGGCAGCAGCAATGGGAGCCTGTTCCCAGTGCGCATGTGCACAGAGCTGCCAGAAGGCAACAGCAGCTGAGACAAAAGGGGTGACTCGGGAGTAAGACTGGGAGGTGATTGCCCCTCCCATAAGGTATAAAGGACAGGCAAAGGTAGAGAAACCTTTGTAGGAAGCAAAGTCGTTCATTTTGTTGGATTAAACTTTGAAGTTCTGTGTGGACTTTGTACTTTGGTTGGTTTTTTACAGTTAATTTGCCACTTTAGTTGTTGGCAGCAATTCAAAGGAGATAAAGGTGGGTGCTTATCTCGAGGGACTGTTTGGGACTCATTACGGGCTGAGAATGAACATAATTCCTAGTGTTGAAATAAAACAAGAGTTGCTTGTACTAAGCATATGCTTAATTATGGTCTCAGGAAGCCTTGGTCAGAACACTACCTGCCTACCTGCCTACCTACCTGTCTACCTACTTATCTATCTATGTACCATATCTATCTCGATGCCTTTGACTGCCTGGACAAGTACTTTCAATTTTCTTAGCAAGATTTCAGAAGTGGCTTGCCATTGCCTTCTTCTTAGGATTGAGAGAGAGGGACTGGCCCAAAATTGTCCAGTTGCTTCATGCCTAATGCTGGACTAACATTTACCATCTTCTGGCTTCTAACCTGGTGCCTTCACCACTAGACCAAACTTGCTCTTATATCCCAATTTTAGAACACAGGGGAAAAAAGTCTTGTCTAGACCAAAAGTCTTGTCTAAACTCGTGTCATCACGGCATTGTCACGTGATATATCAGGACTTTTCCCCCCTTTGCTAAACCGGGCGGGGACAGGGCCAGCACCTGACACATTTTGGCCCACAGGCCATGAGTTTGACACCTCTGGTCTAGACAGTTGGGTGAATGGATGGGGGCTGTAACAAACAGTATGTATTTCTTGTGATGCGTGTGGTTGTTGAAAGGAACAGAGCATTCTCAAGCCGTGTGACAGGGAAAGGTAGGGAGCTCTATACCTTTAGCAATAGCAATAGCACTTAGATTTATATACCACTTTATAGTGCTTTGCAGCCCTCTCTAAGCAGTTTACAGAGTCAGCAAATTGCTCCCAACAATCTGGGACCTCACTTTACACACCTCGGAAGGATGGAAAGCTGAGTCAACCTTGAGCCATTCCACTTTATGACCAAGTGGAAAATTGAGGCTAGGTGTCCTGCCCCTATTGGAATCTGATTCTGAGGGGGAGTCCAGCAGCTGACAGGAGTGGGAGTGTGGCTCCGGTGGCTGTGGAGGAAACTGGGTGTTATGTCTTTAGGACTGGTTGGAGTCCCCAACCAGGTCCGTTGTTTGAGCGGGAGCACCAGCAGCTCCCATTGGTTGGCTCCGTTTGACAGTCGGCTATAAAAGCCGGCTGTCGAGCAGAGCCAGCCGTTGTTCGCTTGCAGTCTGCCTTGTTAGCTGGCAGATGCGACAACCCTTTATTCCCTGAATAAAGACTGTTACTTGTATGCTCTGGTCTAAGCCTCATCTGTTCCATCGCTCCACAACACTGGCGACGAGGGTGGGATATGACCGCAGGCTAGCCAGAAGCACTCGCATTCAAAAGAGCTGAAATCGCTCTAGCGAAGCCTCGGCGCTGAACCGCAGCCGCCTCGCTTTCAGAGAGCTCAAGCTCAAACCGCTGCGATATGAGCTGAAAGTCACGGCGCTGAAGCCTCAGCCGCCCACGCTCAGAGAAGAGCGCGAAATTCAAACCGCTGCCGTTTGAATTTAGTCACTCAAGCGAAGTACGGCACTGTAGCCACAGTCGCCGACGCTCCCCAGAGAGCGCGAAATCCAAACTGCTATCACTAAGCTGAAGTCAGTTACAGCGCTGTTAGCCGCAGCCATCAACGAGCGCAGAGAGCGCGAAATACAGACCGCCCTCACAAGAGCCGAAGTCACTGAGTGAGTCTAGGGCGCTGTAGCCGCAGCCGCCAGCTCTCACGATAAGCGCAAGCCCTAGGGGCACGACCACCCAGAGAGATAGTTCAGTCTGCCAACGACACCGAGGGTCCCAAGATGAACGCCAATCCGGCATTTCAACCATTCAAACCCAACGAGGAGATGTGGGACTCCTACAAGAATCGCTTCAGCCATTACATCGATGCTATTGGTTTAGCTGACACCGCGGAGCATAGGAAGAAATCGTACTTCCTTAGCTACTGCGGGGCTGCAGTCTTCGACACTGCCACGGCACTTTTCACACCATGTGACATCAGAAGCGTTCCGTGGAACGAACTACAAGAAACACTTTCAAACCACTACTCCCCTAAACTTTCCCAGATTGCAAGACGCTACGCGTTCAGGATGAGGAAGCAAGCC
This sequence comes from Pseudonaja textilis, assembly GCF_049901715.1. Taxonomy (NCBI): domain Eukaryota; kingdom Metazoa; phylum Chordata; class Lepidosauria; order Squamata; family Elapidae; genus Pseudonaja; species Pseudonaja textilis. The sequence goes on along the minus strand of NC_141998.1, from coordinate 15,643,849 downwards.
GAGGGGGAGTCCATCAACCAGTACATGGCCACCTTGAGGACAACAGCTCTACAATGCGAATTTAAGAATTATTTAGACGACATGCTTCTCGACCAACTCGTCTGTGGGGTAAGAGATCTGAGGCTCCAAAGACGTCTACTGGCCAGGAAAGATTTAAATCTTTCCCAAGCAGTAGATGAAGCCCTAGCTGCTGAACTCTCCGCCCAGTCAGCAGCTGAGATTCAGGGCACCACACCCAAGCCTGGTACTTCCACCATCCACTCGGAAGAGGTGATGACCGAAGCTGACCCCACAGAATTTTCAGACATCCATCGCCTCAAGCAGTTGAAACAACCACAGGTAGGAGCGAGGCAGAGAAACAGCAGTGGCCCACAACAGATCCCTTTGTGCCTAACCTGCGGAGGTGCCCACTCCCGGGCATCTTGCAGGTTCAGAAACGCCAGCTGCCTAAACTGCCACAAGAAAGGTCACCTTGCAAGAGTCTGCCAGGCAGCACGCACTTTTCCTCAGAAACTTTCTTCATCTCCCGGCCTCCAAAGGCAAGTAGAAGACTGTTATACTTGCTACCACGCAAACCACACTACCCAAATGCCAAATAAAATTAAACTTTCTGTTTCCCTAGAAGGTAAACCTTGCAGCATGGAGGTAGACACGGGCTCAGCGCTCTCAATCATCTCCTGGGATACGCTGAAGGAGATTCAACCCAGACTGACCAGGAAGCAGCTACAAAAGTGCCACCTCACCCTGAGAGACTACCAAGGCAAGAACATCCCTGTCCTCGGGAAAGGCAAGTTCCTTGTTAAATTCCAAACCTTCAAAGGCCATTTGCCTTTAGTGGTGGTTAATGGTGCCCTCCCTAGTCTTTTGGGGTTAGATTGGTTCCCCTCTCTTGGCCTTAGTGTAACAGGGATTCATGCTGTCTCAACTTCGGATGTAGACACATTATTCTCAGGCTATTCTGAAGTCTTTAGCAGCGAGCTGGGTTGCTATAATGGCACACCCATATCTTTCTCCGTAGACCCCCAGGCAGTTCCCGTCCGCCTAAAATCTCGCAGAGTACCTTTCGCTATCCGCCCCAAATTGGATGCGGAACTAGACAAACTTCTCAAACAAGGGGTAATAGAACCCACAGATTTCGCCAAATGGGAGACCCCCATAGTCACCCCACTAAAAAAGGATGGTAGTCTGAGAATTTGTGCTGACTATAAGACGACCCTCAACCGTTATCTTCAGGTTAGCGCATATCCTGTTCCAATCATCCAGCACCTGTTGCACACATTCGAACCCGGCACCATTTTTGCCAAGCTGGACATGTCACAGGCATACCAGCAGTTCCCTGTCGACAGCCACACAGCAGATTTACAAACCATAGTAACACATAGAGGGGCATTCAGGTGTAAACGTCTCCAATTCGGCATTAGCGTGGCCCCAGGTATTTTTCAGTCACTAATGGAGAGAATTCTCCAAGGTCTTCCAGGAGTAGTTCCCTATTTTGACGATATTTTGGTCTCAGCTATGGATAGGCCCCAACTCCTCCAGAGGGTCAGGGCAGTATTAGAGAAGTTTAGACAGCATGGTCTCAAGCTCAAACGGGAGAAGTGCACCATCGCCACTAGACAGGTGGACTTTCTAGGATATAGGTTAGACGCCTCAGGCATCCACCCAGTGGAGTCAAAAGTAAAGGCCATCCACGAGGCACCCACACCTACCAACAAAACGGGGCTACAAGCCTTCCTGGGGTTATTAAATTTCTACGCTTCGTTCCTACCCCACAAAGCATCAGTCGCTGAACCTTTGCACAGGTTATTAGATAAAGACACTCCGTGGCACTGGGGACCCATAGAATCCCATGCATTTAAAGCAGTCAAATCTCTACTCACCTCAGAAGCCGTTTTAATGCAGTTAAACGCCTTCCCTTGGTCCTAGCCGCTGACGCATCCCCTTTTGGGATAGGAGCTGTCCTAAGTCACAGACTCCCCAATGGCTCCAAGGCACCAATTGCCTTTTTCTCCAGGACTTTCTCCATGACTGAAAGAAACTACAGCCAGATTGATAAAGAGGCCCTGGCTGCAGTAGCGGCAGTTAAAAATTCCACGAATTTCTCTTCGGCCACCATTTCGAACTCATTACTGATCACAAGCCGCTTTTGGGACTTTTATCGGGGACAGGCAAACTCCACAGGTACTGTCCCCCAGGATGACAAGATGGACCTTGTTCCTGGCGGCCTACTGCTCAAATTGGTCTATCGCCCAGGTAAGACTTTAAGCCACGCAGATGCTCTCAGCCGCTGCCCTTGCCGACCCCAGTCTAGGACCCCGCTCCGGTGCACGCAATCTTCGAAGTCAACGAACTCAAGCTGCCAGTGACTGCAGATGACATCACAGCACACTCCAAAAAAGATAAAATACTCGCCCAGGTTCTGGACTGGGTGGGGAGGGGGTGGCCGGAAACAAAGTATTCAGTTGACTTTACCCCATTTAAAACACGTCAACAGGAATTATCAAAACTCCAGGGATGCCTGCTGTGGGGTACCAGAGTCGTCATCCCAACCACTCTTCGCGTGCCTATATTGAAGGTGCTGCACGAGGGCCATCCGGGCATCGTGCGAATGAAGGCATTGGCTCGCAGTTACGTATGGTGGCCCGGGATGGATGAACAGATCGCCAAGTGGGTAAGCTCGTGCCAACCCTGTCAAGAGTCCAGGGCAGCCCCACCAGCCGCCGCACCCACCAAGTGGGAGAGCGCCAATGCCCCATGGTCGTGGTTACACATCGACCTGGCCGGGCCTGTGCATGGCAAAACGTTCTTAGTGGTTGTGGACTCTTATTCTAAGTGGATAGATGTGGCCTTACTTCCCACAACCACCACGCAGGCAGTTGTTAAAGCCCTGACCCGGCTTTTCATAACTCATGGGCTCCCGGACACGCTGGTCTCCGACAATGGCCCACAGTTCACATCCTGTGAATTTAGTATGTATGTCGCGAATCTGGGCATCAGACACGTCCTCACGGCCCCTTTTCACCCTGCTAGCAATGGGATGGTGGAGAGAGCTGTCAGGTCAGCTAAGGAGGCACTAGCCAGATTCGGTCAGGAAAACTGGCATTCCAAGTTGTCTCATTTTCTCCTCAGCCAGCATACAACACCATGCACAAGCACTAATAAATCCCCGGCCGAACTTTTAATGGGGAGACGCTTAAGGACTACCCTAGACAGACTGCACCCCCATTACTGTCCTGACACCCCGTTAGGGTCTGACAGCCAGGTCAGAGACTTTGCCTTGCAGGACTCAGTTTTTGCAAGGAACCACGCAGGAGATCCGTTGTGGGTGCCAGGGCAGATCGTGGCCGTCACGGGTCCAAGATCCTATCGGGTCCAACTGGAGGATGGTCGCGTGTGGCGGAGACACCTGGACCAACTAAGGAGGTGGCGGAACAGTCTGACCAACGCTGAACCGAATCCACTGGCCAGCCCTCAAGTTCCCGTCCAAGTTCCAGAAGGAAGCTCCCTGAGGGACCAAACATTCCCAATCGAACAGAGTGAGCCGAGAGTGGATCCGGACTGCCAACCCGAATCTCCACCTCATCCACCCAGCAGGATCACCAGTCATCCGGACCGAGACAGTTTTCCGAGCCAGCCCGAACGAGGGGAGTCATTCCATTCCCAAGATCCCTCGCCATGCCAAGTTGATACCCCAGCGACCTCGGAGCCTTGTTCCATGGACTCGATGCCCACCAGCAGTTTCCCTGAACCACGACGTTCCGGTCGCCAGCGAAATCCACCCACGTATCTCAAAGACTATGCATGTTCCCAGCTAGGGGGGAGGAGTGTTATGTCTTTAGGACTGGTTGGAGTCCCCAACCAGGTCCGTTGTTTGAGCGGGAGCACCAGCAGCTCCCATTGGTTGGCTCCGTTTGACAGTCGGCTATAAAAGCCGGCTGTCGAGCAGAGCCAGCTGTTGTTCGCTTGCAGTCTGCCTTGTTAGCTGGCAGATGCGACAACCCTTTATTCCCTGAATAAAGACTGTTACTTGTATGCTCTGGTCTAAGCCTCATCTGTTCCATCGCTCCACAACACTGGGGAAGGGCAGAGTCCAGCTGGGCATTCAGAGGAAGACCCAGGGCCACCCCCTCTTCATCCTAGGGCTCGCAGGGAGGAACGGAGAAGGGAGCAACGTGAGTTACGCAGGTTACAAGGGAGAAAAGGGAGAAAAGGGCCCTGCTTCCGTTCATTAGCTGCAGCTGGAAAAACAGGATTTAAATAGGGTGTTTACGCACAGCACCTTGCTGGAAGCAAAGCACGAATTATCTTTGTTTGTCAAGTCTTATCTGGTTTCTGGCATCCTCCCAACTGTATGTGTTTCGTTATCTTTTGAAGTCTGCAATTCTTTATCCTGCTCTGTCTCCTTAATTGCTGCAGCGTGGTTTGTGTTGGTTTTTATTTATAATGTATATGTACTTTGGGTTCGGACTGAATTTCTTCCCTTTAAAAACTGTTCTTGGGAGGGTTTTTTCTCCAGCCGATAATAACTGGACATTGGAGGCCAAGTTGGAGGTATTAAAGGCACTTTACCTACATTTGTGACTTTGTTGCTTTTGTGCCATGCCCTGGGTCATCACACTAGGAGTAACTTGTTTAAAATGCTCTTTTGCATGTTTATGGTTAAGAGGCAACAGTAGGATCAGGGGAGGTGCATTCAGGTTAAGCAAAATTCTGACCTTCCTCTGCTTCATCAATTTTACCTATTGAGGGAATTATTTTACTTATCTTAATCCCAAAGATGACACAGTGAAATCCAATCAAGCCTTTATTTGCTTACCTCTAGTAGACAGAAACTTGCCAGACTAAAGCTACAACCTTCTATCCTTATATACAGTATATACCCAGAGAGGTTGGGTGTGGCTACCCTCTCTTCCTCCCCTACTCCCATCCAGTTTTTTTGTTATACCTATTAGAGAGAAGCTTGCAATCTCTTATTTTGGACTTATCTCTGGAACATAAATCGCAGTGCTCTTGGTCACAATTCTCTCCCACTCCTCCTCCAGGTACACATTCCATCATATAGCAGTTAAGTTGGGTATGCTTTTATTTTGTTTTTGAAGAATGATATTTTATATGGCACAATTTAATATTATGGATAGAGATTTGAAAAAAATTGTTTGCATTTAAGAGAAAAGGTGACAGTTGCATTCCAATCTCTCCCAAATTAATTTCAATATTTGAATCTCTTCCAAGTTAGCATCTATTGCAAAGAAACCAAGCCAATACATTATATCTGAGGGAGAAAATTCCTTTTGGTTGTCATGGAAAATAGTTATGTTGCTAATGAACAGCCCTCAGTTATGCCTTTTCTGTACACCTTTTCTGTTGCAATGTTTGTGTTGGGAGGCTGCTTCAGTTGCCAACTCGATTCCTGTTGTCCTTCTAAATATAATAATAAATTAAAGATACTCTATGAAAAATTAGAGAATTTCAATTCGTGTCTTAGGTTGCTTCATTCTAGCAAGTAGGAACACAACATTAAAAATGGATAATCAGTTTTGTCCAATGCCTTCTATACAGCAGCAATAAAGTTGACCAAAATCATGTTAATCACAATTGCTGCATATTGGATTTATGTAAATATATCACCTGGAGAAAAGTAATGAAATTCCCTCTGTATAAAAGTAATGATTTATAAAAGTTCTCTTTATTTAGAAATGTGTGTATGTATAAAAGTCCATTCCCACAGCACAGGAAAAGTCTGCATGAAGTAATTGATAATATTATATTAATGAGATACTTTCTTACAACAAAATTTATATTATGATCAGACTACTAATTTTGGGGGAGCAACTTGAATGGATGGGAATTGGTTGCTTTATCATGACTATATAATATACCGAATTAAATTTAATGAGAAAGTGCTTCATATAGGAAGGAATTTAAGTTGGATAACAAAAAATGTGGTACTGTGCTTTTGAATTGCATGGTGTTTTTCCCACCATAATTGTTGCGACTTATTACTAAAGCAGTGAAAGTAATTTCATTTGAAACATAGCTAAATGAGCTGAAAAAAATTGCTATCCATACTTATGTTGCTGATTAAGGAAATTTTAAGATTTTTTTGTTACATTGCCTAGAACCTTCATTAATTCATCCAATTTTGTTATGACAGGAACATTCTAAATTGTATAAAACATAGACAGTCTTGCTAGCATTTTTCTCTTCCTGTCCTGACATGCCAAGATATATTTCATAGTATATATTTTCATATTTGTATAGGGACATGGTGGCTCAATAGTTAAGATGCTGAGCTTGTTGATCAGAAAAGTCAGCAGTTTGGCGGTTCGAATCCCTAGCACCGCATAACGGAGTGAGCTCCCATTACTTGTCCCAGCTTCTGCCAACCTAGCAGTTCGAAAGCGCCTAAAAATGCAAGTAGAAAAATAGGGACCATTTTGGTGGGAAGGTAACAGTGTTCTGTACGCCTTTGGCATTTAGTCCTGCCAGTCACATGACCACGGACACGTCTTCGGACAGCACTGGCTCTTTGGCTTTGTAACAGAGATGAGCATTGCTCCCTAGAGTAGGAAATGACTAGCACATATGTGCGAGAGGAACCTTTACCTTTACCTTACACACCCACAAGTTAAAAACAACAATAACTATGAATTTGTAAACGTTTTGCAAGAATAGAACAGCATTTTGCCCAAGAGTTTGAAGTCTCAGGTTCTTTTATAGACAGATAAGTGTTCTTGTGTCTTTTATTTGATTCCAATTTGTGATAGATTACCCCCAATGCATTCTTTAATATATACATATGTGCCTTTATTTAAAAATTACATGGCAGTTTAGGAAACACGCTATCTGTGGGTCTGTTTAGAATCTGAAAACTAGCCAGCCCACTCTAGGGAAATAGGGTCTTTTGTGGTGGGATGGCTCATTTCAAAGATGGCTTTTCATGCAGTTGGCAGGAGGCACAGATCCAGCTGCTTCTCAAAGGACAGCAGGAAGTGGCAGCCTCCTTGTTTCCACTGGTGGGTGAGGCTGGGTGAAAAATTCCACCTTTGAAAGCAGAAAGATCATCTGCAGACAAGAGAGGAATCTAACGTGGCTTCTTTGTAGCTATCAGCATGGGCTGCGCTAGTTTTCTATTGGATGTAGGGTGTGTGTAGAAACCTCGACCACATGTAGAATCCTAACTTAAAATTCAAATTAAATAAGGATAATTAACAATTAACAAAAAGCTAAGCAGACAAGTAATTAGATATTCCCTGACTAGTATTTACTGTAATTTCATGACCCATTCATAATTAACCTCAGACTGTAAAGTATATTGATGAGAAGGCGAGGTATGAACTTGTATTAACAGTGACAGAATAATCTGCCAATTAAATTGCATTTCGTTCAGGCTTAGAGAAGCAAAAACTGTAATGGATTTTTATTATCTTCCCATACTTTCCTATGCTTGGCACGTGCCACAAGCAAGATTAGGAGTTGATGAAAGGAATAATGATTTTTTAAAAACCCTGCCTGGTATCTGTAGCAAGGGGATGGGGGAAAGTAATATTAAAGAAGGTTTAAAGAAAAAACAATAAAAATGTTAAAGAGATTTATGCTGCATTGTATTGGTAACACATCCAGAATAGGTTCAATGCACATATCCTAAATTTTAACCTTTTCTCAGTATTAAGTACATAGCTGAGCTTCTAATGCAGAATTTCAGCAAGAATCTAAAAGCTAACTTAGAAGATGTTATTCATATCTTTTGAATTTTATGTGCCATAATATGAAAATATTCCTCAGTAGTATCTTAGTGGTGTCAAAGTGCAGCATTCCAGTATGGTAATGCCAAGATAATTTCTTATTTTTTCTATTTCTTATTGTTTTTTTCTTCATTTCACTCTTTAAGAGAAACAAAATAACATGCAAAATATTTTAAAAGTTATTTTTTTCCAGGAAGCCACATTGTCCAAGCAAAAGATGAATTAAATAGCATTTTCCAGCCAAGTCCCTAGGAATGGTCCTTTCTTTTTTGTTCAGATTATATATTCTGGCTTTTACTTTCTCCATTGTGTATTTTATGTAGCAATTGAAGACAAATTCTGCCCTGATATTTATGACACCCTGTATTTTCTTTTTATCAATTGAAATATTAAATCTATATGCTGCTTTTCCATTATTAGATTCTCAAGGTAGCTTTTAGCAATATTTATTTCTTACCACTCTAAGATTTCTCATTATTACATGTTAGAGTTGCTGTACCATCTGTTTCTTCCAATAGTTTCATTACTAACTGGCATTAAAGAAGTCTGCATGATTATGTCATGACCTCTAAAATAGTTTCCCTAACTGTATGTCCTACAAACAGCTGCTTTCTTCAAGCCTTATTTATCTTTTCACAGCAGTCTACAGAAAAAGCCAAAGTATGTTTGTTCAGATAAAACTTTCACAATTATTTACTTCTATATAAATATGCTTTGGGCTTCAATGGTGTGTCTGAAGGTAAACTCTGCTGAAGTCAGTGGTCATTGGTTTTCAGTGTGCTTCTACATGCAGATCAAGGAGCTGGTCGTTGCCTATAAAGCTCTTTGTGGCATAGGATCTGGTTCTTCATAGGACTGCCTGGTTGCTCTACCCATCCCACTGGACCCAGCAGGAGAAGCATGATTTACAGAATGTTATCTTGCAGGCAGTAATTAAAGAGTAGATTAGTCCAGACCCTACTAACTTTTAAGACATTAATGGTTGTCCAAGCACGGGCCTTGCAATTTTGGTGCAATGTGATTAATATTTGTTTAGATTGGTTTGGCTCTTCAGTTGTTGTACATGTTTCAATTGATTGTACTTTCTTTAACTGTTTGAAGCCTATCAGAGTCACTATGATGAGATAGATTTCTGCGGAAGTCAGCAATAGATAAATAAATGACAGCTTACATACATGAACAAAGTATGCACTGAGTGAAATTAAACCAAAGATAAGCATAAGAACAGGCGCCCTTGACTGTTTTTGAAACTGTCAAATGGCTCATGTCCTTGGAAGCCTCCTTTGCCTCATTCTGGACATCAGAACCTCCTCTCCCTCGTTCTGAATGTTGGATGCCCTCACATTGCTCCATCTCTGCCATGTGGTCACTGCTGTTATTTCCTTTCCAAGTTATAGGAGTCATAAAATTATACACCAAAGGGAAACCAGTGCAGCAGATGTCACCTCCCTAATTCCCTCAAGTTTCAAGCTTGGCTGTGATCAGTGGCATAAACAGACACATCACTGTACATGTATTGGCTATGAACAGAAACACACAATCGTCACTAAGGTGCTGCTCTAAAACTTTCTAAAACCTTCAAAGGCTTTCATTGTCATTAGATTTATATTTCAGATACATACACAGACACCACATACATACACTCAGAGTGATACAGAGTAAAGAGATAGAGACTGTGATAAAAATTGAGACAGAGAGCGAGGGAGAGAGAGATGAATATAGAAATGGGATAGAGAAAAAGTATAGAGATATAGAGGCAGAGGTAAAGATGTATGTATTACATTTGTTACATACTGGAATCAAACACCATTTATAATATTAACATTTATTAGATATTAGTCAGCTCAAGGACTAATTATTTGAAGAAGTAAAACACTGAGAAGTCTCATTGTCCCCTTACAACTTACACTGTATTTTTTACTATTCCAGCCCGCCTGGCATCAGTTAGCAGCTATTATGAAGTTTACAAAAGTGATGCATCAATGAGTTATTATTTTAAAGGGCTCTTTATTGAGTGTTGAGTGAGAAACTGGAATTTGGCTCTTCTGGCAATACTTGAAGAAATGTGAACTTAGGCAGTGATGTCTTGATTGATGAGCAGCTTTTATAGAGGACCTTTGATGAGGAAGGAGTGATTGTCTTAATAGGCTAATTATCTTGCCTATCCCATTTGTGTAGCAAAATGACAAGGTAGATTGAGTTCTTGCCATTTTTACAGATGATAGGTATCATCGTTCTCTTGTGAAAAACAGCAAAAAACTAAGAGAGCAAAAGTGTGACTTGGACAGGAACATCTGCTTTCCATATATAGTGATTTAAAAAAAAAACTAATAAAAATAACTTAAGGAATAAATCCCACTTGCAATCTTCTTCACTTCTGAATTCTATCACTTCATTCTTCTGCATGCCTAATATACTCTTTGTTGGATCTATTTGCAGGGCTAATTTAATTGTAAGTTTTCCAAATCCCAAAGCTGTCTTCCCTTCTAGACTTCCAAGAGCAGCGCCTGGGGGAGGAGTCCATCCTATTCACTTTGGAGAATACATTTTTTAAACAAACAAACAAAGATATACTTAACCACAACTCCAGCAAGGGAAGAATCTCCATCCCTGGGCCCAAGATTACTGAGTGAGCCCATAGTCCCTTGGCACTTACCAAGCCAGCTGCCCTCAGTATGAATTGCTTATCTTTGGACAATAGGGCACAGACACTATAATTTGGTGTGTGATCATTGACACGCCTCCTCCTTTGTCTTCCTTTCAAAGCCAATATACTAGGCCCAGATGGGTTAATACATAATGCAAACGTGCAAGTAATTGGTTGCCTTTGTCTAGCAGTCAGTCATAGCTCACTGTCCCTCTGATCCACTATTAGTGGTCATGCAAACACTCCTTCCACCTAATTAAGCACAGCTTTGAAATCACCCTTCCCAATGATGTTTCCCTCCCAAGCTAGAGATTCACACATGAGCCCCTACCTGTTAAACCTACTATCTCACACTCTTCTGGGACAAAACATCTCTGGCTTTACCCAGGTGACTAAGCTGCTGGGGATGTTAGGACCTAAAGGGAGGGTGGAGTGATGAATGATCTTCAGCAAAGTCTAGATTAAAGAGCTGAAAATGGGATGTTAATAAACCCCAAGTCACTAATTTAGAGAACACATGCTCTCCAGGCTAAACCCAGTGCTTGAAACAATGAGAAGGGGTAGACAAGGCAGTAGGTAGCCAGCCATCTTTTCAAAGTCAGCTTTTGTTGTTGTTCTGGAAATGTGCAGGACCGTCAAGGTGTTGTGGTATGTTAACTACTTGACCTGACCATTTCATTCATGATTCCAGTCCTGGGAACTTCTAGACAAGCCGTCAGCTATTTGCTTCTATATTTTGCTTTCCTTTCTGTTTTGAAGAGTCTGAATTGCAAAGGAGATAAAAAGACAGTGGAGTTACAGCTGAAGGCAAACTGTCTTGAAAGATTCCTTAAAGTTCATTTTGAGGACAATTGCTTGTAACATAAAATACACCTTTTGAGGCACTGACTGCATGCATTTTTTAAGCAGTGCATGATAGTGTTTAAAGCAGGGATAAAGTGAATGAAAATTGGGATTTAGTGACAGATCCCAGGGTGATTTGTAGAAGAGTTAAACAAAGGCAATAGTTTAAAAGTGTTTTTTCTACAGCGAAAGAATTTGGAGGTGGTGAAGGAATGAAGAAGTAAAAGAATATTGACATTTTAATAATGTATTTAGATTTAAAAGAAGAAATCTCATAAATCTTTATAAACAGAATACTTTATAGGAAAGGTGCCACCTTTGAAAAGCTCAATTTGAGTAATTCTGATCCTCGCAGAATGGCAGAACCAAGTAAGAGCATCTAAAGTTGGCTTAACTGAAGGACAAAAGAAATCTTTTCTTCGCTTCTATGCTGTTTCCATTAATTCAAGCCATAGATTCTGGTTGGCAGAAAGTTTTATCCCTTTGAGAAACTGAGGGTGCTGCATTCAGTTGCCAATCATTAATCAGAAGACAAGCAACAAAAGATGCTGTGAATCTGTTTGATTGAGGTGGGATGCAGAGTGAATGAATGAACAGGATGTGACAAGGGGTCTAATTCTAAACCCTCAGGCTTCTCATTGGATTATAATATCTTAGAATGGGTGGGGCATTTACAGATGATGCCCTATGGTCTTATCAGCAGATTTCAGGTGAAAACCTGAGGTTTGCAGATGGTAATACGAAGAAGGCAATAGTAGGAAGGAAGGAAAGGTTATTCTTCTGTATTATACAGGCAGTCCTCGACTTGACATCACAACTGAGCCCAGAATTTATGTTACATTTGTTAAGTGAGTTTTGACCCAATTTTCTTGCCAAGTTTGTTAACGGATTCACTGCAGTTGTTAAATTAGGTTAAGCTGAATCTGGCTTTCCTATTGACTTTGCTTGTCAGAAGGTCACAAAAAGGGATCATCATGTGACCATCATAAATAGGAACCAGCAGTCAAGCATCCAAATGTAAATCCCATGACCATGGAGATGCTGCAACGGTCACAACAGTGAAAAAATGTCATAAATCATTTTTTTCAGTGCTGTTGTAACTTTGAATGGTCACTAAATGAACTGTTGTAAGTCGAAGACTACCTGTACAAAGACCAATGTTTTGTGGTAATGTTTTTTAATGTTGCCAATTCTGTATCTTCTTCCTTCATTCTATTATGACCATCTCTGATTTTTCTTCTATCTTTACCTGGACTCTTTTTTGCACATGTTGTCTCCCTAATTTTTTCTTATTTTACAACTCTGGGCTATGCTGTACCATACTATAATATATTAGGCTTATCTTTAAGGAGAGTGGCCCTTCACTGGAAAAACCAGCACCACATCCAGTATGTACAAATAGGCAGCTGAGTGAGGAAGGGGCTATGTAGTCTTTCAAAGGGCATGTTAAATATTTAGGTCTGACAAGGATTTACATTCTAAGGATTGTCCCTTCAGGTTCATGGTATTTATAGGTTCAGTTTGTTCATGCATATTTTTGTCATTTGCCATTATCCTTTGCCTTAACCAATATCTTGTTCCATTTAGCACTTCCAATTAGTGTCAGTGGTAAATGAAAATTTACCTTTTAATGGCTAGCTGTGTTGGATCCATGATAATCAGCACATGAAAAAAAATCTAAGCTTCATCTTATCATTAATCCCAGTTTTACTTTAAATTTCATTCTGCTTCTGATTTTTTCATAAAGAACAATGTTACTTACACCAATGTTAAGACTGATTAGGATGACAGTCTTAGTTTCCTGAGTGTTCGTTTTCAGTGCTATCTATTATGCACAACATTATGGCAATAAATTCTGTAAGCACGGTGGCATAAGATGGTCAGATGCTCATTAACTTTAGATGGTTTAAAGGGGAATATGCAAGTACATGGACCCATACATCAACTGTTAGCCATGAGAGCTAATTGAGCTTCAGGATTCAAAGTGATGTGCCATATGATGCCAATTGCAATAGCAGAGAAGGACCAGACCTTCCTTGGGAGTGTCCTAGCAGCATCTGACTGATTATTGTGAGAAACAAAACTTTGGCCCACTGGAATATTTTGACAAGCTTTAACCTTTATTACTTAGATAATCAGTCTTGTAACTGTTGAGCACAAGGTGGCCATACCAAGCATAGAAATCTTTCTACAATGACTAATGGCAAAGCCCTGACACTCTTTAAGACAAGCTGTCTCTTATTCTTAATAGTCTGGAATATTGTGTACTATTGAAAGAACTGAAAGGAAGGGAACTGAAATGGCACGACCTGGACATACAAGAGACATTTCCTTGATGACCCACCAAATAAAATAGTTCAAAGGAACCTGAACTCAATTCCTTTATTTATGGGGGAATAGGTGCATTAGACTGCTATAGGCTATATTAGCAAAAAATCTTATCTCAGTTGGAAGACTAGCACATATATAAAAGAACCTCAGCTTCAGTTTATGAAATCACTTTCTCAGAGTAAACACAATACTTTAGAACAGAGGTCTCCAAACTTGGCAACTTTAGGACTTGTGGACTTCAACTCCCAGAATTCTCCAACCAGCTGGCTGGAGAATTCTGGGAGTTGAAGTCCACAAGTCCTAAAGTTGCCAAGTTTGGGGACCCCTGCTTTAAAATAATGTTAGATCTTTAGATAATAGGTACAGGCTTATTTATTTAAAGATATTCATGCTGTACATGTAAACACAAATGCTTTTTCAGGGCAGCTTATGGTAACTCAATGCCTACCAATTTAAACTAAAAGAACAGCACCGAACTAACAACATCTTCAAACACTCAATATAAATATCAGCCATTTAATAAACAAAACAGTTGCAAGGTAGTAGAAAATAAATTTAGATTTCATGTGAAAAACACAGCTGTTCATACAGCTGTTTAAAATGAACATTCCCATCACTTTTGGCATTGGCCATACAGATTGGATGGAGGGAACCATATTAGCCTTTCGTATTGCTATCTATCTACCCACCATTTTATTAAATATATAATTAATACATAGTTTTGTTTATTAAATGGCTGATATATATATAGCAATAGGAAAAGCTAATATATATAATAGATGAATTTGGATAACTAGAAGGAATTATTTTCCCTATAGACATTTATTCAGATCAACTACTTCTTTGTTTCCTATGTTAACACATTCATTCAAATCGTTATTACCTTCTGGCTATTTCTACTGTAATTCTACTCTGTTTTGTTTTTATCTCCCCGCAAAAACTGAATTCACCCATAACTGCAACTGTAGTGTAGTAGCTACTAATGAAAAAGGCAGCATTAATTTCTGATACTAGATCCCATCAAACACATCTTTCTTGGTGGCTACTAAAATCTATTATTCCATGAATGTATCAGTGTCTGGAAGAATTAATTTATCCTTAAGTCTTGCTTCCCTATCCATTAGTGACACTGTAGTGTGGCTAACAATTCCAAAGAGGACTTTCAGAGCACTTCATTACCATGCAAATGGAGGTGGCTTTTTTTCTTTGCAGACTTAGCCCTGGCTGGAGGATTACATGATAGCTTTAAGGAGAGCGTATGCAGGGCACAAATTATTTGAGTCATCAATATTTATGCAGTCGATAAAATTCCTATCTGACAGGTGCAGCTTCTGCCAAACTGAGCCATAGAAACAAACCTTTACTGTAAAATTTAAGACTTATTATCAAATGGTGTATATTATTGAAATAAACTGGGATTGGTCTTAGGGTAATCTTAATTTAACTATCTGTCAAGAAACTGGGGTGCCTTTCAACAATTGAAGAGCACTGGGACCAGACTGGGCTTCTTTGAGTTTGGTGGTAGTATGGCCACCCATATCCAGGTATATGTGTAGTGGCATGTGGGGCAGGCCTTGAGAGAGAGGGCCATGATGTGACATGGGGAAAATTCAAATAAGAGACCACATAGGCCACAAGTGGGTAGTGGGTGGGGCATGAAGGTCAGAGGGAATCCTCCCTAGGCTGTAAAAGAGATGGTTGTACTTTCAGATTTGCAAGATTCTGCTGATGTAGCTTTACAATAAAGTAAAATATGCCATCTAGACATGTTTCTGATCTTGCCTAATAGTAATGTTGACCATGCCTGGTGGTGTTCCTTTGTTCTTAGGTGCTTCCACCTGGCTAAAATCAACCAATGTGGCATCAGTTGAAATTTGGTTCGCTTTTTTTTAAAACACAAAGTGCAATTTAACTCCAACTCTGCTGACCTTTCATCAGCCTCTAAAAACTTGGTTTTGTACCCTAGATGTGTGGTTATTTTATGACACGTAACTGCTATGTGTCTTTATTTTATATTATGCATTTTATTTGTTTTATCTATTCTATTGTAAGCCAACCAGAGTCATATATGAGATGGGTGGCTATATAAATCAAATAAGTGACTAAATTTTTATTAGTGACTGAAATTTGAATGAAATGTGGATGAAGAAACATACAGAAAACTGTGTTCCCCGGAGGTGTGAGATTAATTCTTGTAATCTTAACCATGGGTTGTGCTGCTAGGGAGGACTGAGTTAACATATGGAGAATTACAGATAGTGGAAGATAAATTAGAGAACACATTTCATTCTCCCTCCAGCACCTAAGATCTAGTGGATTGCTTATTTGGACCTAGTCCAAGCTGCCTTAAAGTTTTCCAGCCTTTTTTTCCTTATTTTATAAAAAGGGGCACATAAATTGATTTATCTCTGATTAACATTTTTATATATTATTGTGTTGCTCTTGCTTTGACTGTTTGATGTTTTAATGATTGTATTATTTTATGTCTATTGATCGTTTGCTGTTTTGCAGGTCTCTTAAGAAACAGATGGTGTGGAGTATAAATCTGTTATAAAAGCAGATTCTTTTCCATTGTACATGAGATTATGCAAAATTGCATGAAGCAAAGCACAAGCTTTCCCCCCCCCAATCCATTTCAGAATCATAAAATAATGCTGCTTTTTTTCTCAGAGGTATCTTAAATTGCGTCTCATGATTAGACCAAAAAGACCTCTGGTCACTACAGGCTTAATTTCAAATGCTGGAAGCATCATAGTAGAGGAATTCTGATTATGAATATATAATGCAACCGGTGTATAGCACCAAATTGTTCTTTGGAATTACTCCTATGGATGAAAACTCACAGCTGATTTTATATTGCAGCTTGCTCCCTGCTTCAATTGAAAGCAAGATTCACAATTCCAAGGAGATAATTATATTACATGAATAATAAGTAAAAGCATAGAAATACTATCAGCATGCAGCTCATTTTTAGGAACACCAGCAAAAGCTTCCCTGTGCTTCTGGAAAATATATACAGTACAGGTAATCCTCAACTTACAAGCCCAAAATTTCTGTTCTTAAGCAAGACAGTTGTTAAGTGAGTTTGGCCCATTTTACGATCTTTTTGCAATAGTTTTTAAGCGGTTTATGCAGTTGTTAAGTGATTTATGCAGTTGTTAAGTGAATCTGACTCCCCTCATTGACTTCTCTTGTCATAAGCCAGTGGAAAGGTTACAAATGGTGAACATGTGATCCCAGGACAGGTTAACTGTCATAAATACATGACAGTTGCCAATTACCCATATTTTTATCATGATGTCGATGGGCTTGTAAATGTGAAAAATGATCATGCCACTTTTTTCAGTGCCACTGGCACTTCGAATGCTCACTGAATGAATGGTTGTATGTCAAGGACCACCTGTATACACCAACAGTAATTTGTAGTAAAGCCAAATCCTTCAATATTGAGTTTTGACATCATTGCAATAGTACGATTTGCCTAAAATGTTTAGACTGCAGACTGCCGTGTCTGAAAAAAAATAAGTATAGCAGGAAAGATAGCAAAACACACCATTTAATTTCAATTTAGCAGGAGCATTTTTAAAGTTTATCTTTCCTGGGTACTAGGAAACCTCCAAACAGTTATTTGAGTTGCATGTAGAATTAAACAGGGATTCAGCTCGCTCTGGGGGAAAAAAATCTGACCCGAGGCAACTGCGTTTTCTTTAGTATATGAATGCTTCTTTGGTGTTGCACTGAATATACACACGTATATTGGGACCTTTCTCAAGCTGGTGATCTCCACGTGCATTGAGACTCTTTGGCATCTCAATAAAATGGATCTCAGGTGATACACTGAGATTTCTCAAAGTTGAAGCCCAGTCAAATCCAGCCTCCTTTTGCTAACAGAGCAGAGTTAGGAAGACAGAGACCAAGCTGAAAGCTATGTGCTTATCTTTGCACAACATTCCATAAGTTAAACGGATACATTTTCTGGTGCTACACAATTCTTTCATTTCATTCACATCTCTCTCTCTTTTAAATGTAAGTGGTATATGTGTGAGAATGTAATTCAGGTAATCACTAGTCAGAGATGGCAATGAATATATAAAGGCCAGAAGGCATAAACGGCTGTGAGTTATCAGCTCCAAATAATCCTTTCTCATTTCATCAGATGGTTGGTAGATGGATTTCGATCTCCCTTCCTTGGTAATAATGCAGTTAAATGCCAGATCAGTTTACAGGAAGACTTCACTCTCTTCTGTCTTAATCATGGATGAGGAAGAGAGTGATGCCATTATCTTTAAGTGCTTTCTTTAGTGAAGTGACCTGTCCTGCTGTTTTCACCCATTCCAGATGGAGAAATAAGCCAGGAATCCTTGGTGCTCTCTGAACTTGGTTGACTCGGTGCTTGCAGACATTTCATTACTCGACTAGGTTATTGTATGTGCACACATGTAACTGGAAGGCATTAGATTGATACATGGGATTATGTGGTTAGAGTTTTAAGATATCTCTGCAAATAATTATTGATACTACTATTAAGTGTTGTACCTGATGATTCTTGACTTGATGAATGTATCTTTTCTTTTACGTACACTGAGAGCATTTGCACCAAGACAAATTCCTTGTGTGTCCAATCACACTTGGCCAATAAAGAATTCTATTCTATTCTATTCTATTCTATTCTATTCTATTCTATTCTATTCTATTCTATTCTATTCTATTATGATTCTTGGCAAATGCATCTTTTCTTTTATGTACACTGAGAGCATTTGGACCAAGACAAATTCCTTATGTGTCTAATCACACTTGGCCAATAAAAAGAATTCTAATTATAATTCTTACAGCAACAATTCAATCCTATACAGGTAGAGCTCAATTTACAACAGTTTGTTTACTAGCTATTTGAAATTACAATGGCACTTTTAAAAAAAGTGACTTATGACCGGTTTTTACACTTACAATCGTTGCAGTTTTCCCATGATCACATGATCAAAATTCAGATGCTTGGCGTCTAATTCATATTTATGACGGTGCAATGTCCCCTCAGGGTCATATGATCCCCTTTTGTGACCTTCTGACCAGCAAAGTCAATGGGGAAGTCAGATTCACTTAAGAACCAGGTTACTAACTTAACAGCTGCACTAATTCGCTTAAGAACTGTGGCTAGAAAGTGGGACCAAACTCAGTTAACAACTGTCTCACTTAGCAACAGAAATTTGGAGCTCAATTGTGATCATAAGTCGAGGACTACTTGTCATGCTACAGTCATGCTACTCATGTTCTATATGTTATTAAGGAATTGGATCTTTGTTCATTTTTTCAATCTCCTGCCTTAACATGGGCAAGAATAAAATACCAACAAGTTTACATTGTATCCAAATGCATAGGGGTTTTTTTCAAGATTTTATTTGGATCTCCAAAATTAAAATCCATTAACTGCGAGAACCAGGCCTCTTCATGTCATTCATGTCACTTCTCAAGTATTGTTTAAAAAGAAAAAAAAATACACACATATTAGTCTTAAGATTCTTGTAAATTTTGTACCTCATTTTATTTTACATATCAGATTTAGACTGGTGAGTATTCTCATGATACTTTAATAATTGCAATACTGTCTCGTGTATGGGGAAGGATTCTTAGTTCACACAAAGACAAAGAAGTGACCATTTGGGAAATAAACGATTGGTTGCTTACAATGTCCTTAAGTAGTAAAAATGTCCATTTCTAGATAGATGTCCTGGTTCAGCATAATAGAATAACAGAGTTGGAAGGGACCCTGAGGTCTTCTAGTCCACCCCACCCCCCCCATACCATTTCAGACAAATTGTTGACCAATCTCTTCTTAAAAGCTCCTGATCTTGCAGCATCAAAATGGTTCTTCCTTTCTTCTCTTTTGGACCCTGCCCCGCTCCCTGCATATTTGTTCTTGTAAAACAAACAGGTTTTTTTATATATATATATATATATTCATGTTCTGCATTTCTTTTTGTCACCAGAAGCTCTTTACTGGACCAAATCCCAAAACATTGCTCCCTTCTTTATTTCTGAAAACTAACCTTGATGTCCCATCAGCTCTTTGTTCTATTGTAGCTTGTCATATGCAAATCATTGTCCTGTGTACTTCAAAGACCTCTCAAGATGAGAAATTCTTCATACTGCTGTATGATTCTTACTGACTAGGAGGGCTGGCCTGGATTGTTTAATTGATGGCTTTGTTCCTATCAGTTTAAAGACATGCCACTGATCTGAGGACTTTCCTTTTTACACCTTAAGGGAAAGAGATTCGTCTGATTTTAAAGACTTGCTGCCCTTGGCATGAGATCTTCATATATTAATTAAATTCTTTGTGTTAAAATATTAATTTATTATCCCAGGCAGTCTGGGAATAATCTTGAACAGTTAAAACCTATATGATTTGTTGCATCAGAAAACCATTTCTTGATATGAATCCCCTTTTAAGACAAAACATTATAGTGAGACCTTGGTTTGGCTTATACAAGCCTTGTATGATGAATCAGCATCTAAGTGCATAGGCTTCATAATATATAAATGGCCTCTAGTAATTCACTATGTTTTCTTACTTAACATATTTTATGAAGGTCTGTGACCACAATATAGGTTAATCTACAGAACAGAGATATTTATGTAGATGCAGAATTAATTCTTAACAAAAAAAAGATCTGAGCACCCAGATCCAACCAAAAATATCTTGCATAAATCTCAATGATTAACTGAGACTTAATGATGGGTCTTAGGATACCATCAAGAATCAAATATTGTAGCACACTGGATCCGCCAGTTATACAGTGGATGGAAGTAAAAATACAAACATTTGATGGCTTTCAATATTTAAATATCTTGCTTACTTTTTCTCTCTTTCTGTCCTGATAGGCACATAACACAATCCTACAATGTTTTTTTTCCCCCCATGCACTTCTAAGTGTGATGTGTACTGTTGGAAGAATTATCCTTCTGGGTTCAGTTCCAAGTGGGGGAAAAGATACTGGAAACATGGACGCTGCTTGGAAAGATGGTTTAATGGTGGACAGGATCACATGTCTTGGAGCTCCTGGGTGAAAAGGGAAGAGATGCTGAGAATCCCTTGGTTTTATACCTTCTGTTGGGTTCCACCTTAGCGTTTCCTGTTCCTGTGTAAGAAATGTATCCCATTGGCTGTCAGACTCCCAGGGGCGGGGTCTTAGCTACCTTTGTAGGCTTTGTCTGGACCACATGGCTTCACCTGAGTGCTGACTGATGCAATCTTCCCAGGCCAGTTGGTGAGATGGGCAGAGGCCTTTGTTATGTAGAATACTCTGGCCTAGGCCTTAATGACCCACCCATTAACAAAGGTGGGGGTGAGCTTCTGCTTCTGAGGTGAGTTTCTGCTTCTGAGTTTCTACTTCTCTTTTTAGGGGAAATATTCTGCCTTTTTAATATTTCCTAGGATATTTCATTTTTCTAGGAGAGGGTTGGGTTTTAACTTCCAAAAATACAAACACATTTGATGCATCTGAATCCATGACCAGGCAAATCTCCAAGTGCAGGAGGTGGACAAAACAGAAAAATCAACTGTCAATCTTTAAATTTTTAATGAGACACAAACACTCTCTGAGCACTGGAACAAAAAAGAGACTTTCTGTTGGAACAAATTAAAAGAAAAAGAAAAAAAGAAAAAGAAAAACCTTGGGGATCAAAGAGGATTAACATGGCTAGTCCTAACATGAGAGCTTGAAGGGATGTTTGGAAAAAGGCTGAGTAAACCATCTGACAAGAAAAGCTAACCTTCTTTTGGAAAATCCTAAGCAAACAAATACTAATCACTGAATAAAGGGACAATTAGCTGTGATGTCTCCTGTAATAAATCTACTAAGAAGAATGCAACCTTCTGGCTATTCGCAGCCAGATCCACAGTCCCTTGCTGTTTGCCAAGCAGATTAATGGGGACAAATCGGGCAGCTTATTGTAAGGGACAAACACGGTTCCTTGTCTGCCTTGACAAAGGGAAGCCAAACCTGCCTAGAATTGAATCTCCAGCTTGATCAACAGGGGCATCTGGTTCAGCAACTGCTCCGCTTGCAGCATCCCTTAAGTGGCATTTCATTTCCTCTGTAAAACCACCTCTGATAAAATAATTGGAAGTCACCAGTCAGTTTTAAGAAGGACAAATTAAACATTATTGTGATTCACTCTGTCACTTTCCCAATTGGGCCAAGTTAATAGGTATAGTGGATGTTGGTGTCAACTGATTGCCGTACATCCATTAAAATCTCTCCTGATTTACATAATTATTTATAGAAAAGGTTTTAATCCGATGTCGGGGAGGAAGATTTCAAATGCCTTACAGGTTCCAGACATTTTTTAGAACAA
Organism: Pseudonaja textilis; assembly: GCF_049901715.1. Classification (NCBI taxonomy): domain Eukaryota; kingdom Metazoa; phylum Chordata; class Lepidosauria; order Squamata; family Elapidae; genus Pseudonaja; species Pseudonaja textilis. Next base: position 15,621,928 of record NC_141998.1, on the reverse strand, counting down.
TGAATTGCATTCATTTAGGCGACACTTGGAAGTTCAGACAAGCCGACGACTGCAATATCTTCTATGCCCCCTCTGATCAACCAATTGGTGTAGAGCAAGGATCTTCAAATGCGGCAAGTTTAAGACTTGTGGACTTCAACTCCCAGAATTCCTGAGCTAACATGACTGAAGGAAAAATTCTGGGAGTTGAAGTCCACAAGTCTTAAAGCTGTCAAGTTTGAAGACTCCTGCTGTAGAGCTTCCGGCAGTTCTTCTGCTGTCTTTAGAATTGACACCCCAAAAGAGAAGGCAACGTTCCTCATTGCAGGAGGAGAACCAGGTTGGTCTCAAATCAGGAATATGGTAAGCAGTAAAATTTGCTATTAGGAAAAGATGCCACCAGATTCTTGTTTCAAAGCCCTTTGTAGAGATCTTATTAGTCTCATAATTGTCCAAAGCCCCACCAACTCTAAAAAGACAAGCTATTCCCATCTTTTTGGGGCTGAGAGAAAGTGACTGGCTCAAGGTCACCCAGCTGATTTTGTGCCTAATGCGGGACCAGAACTCACCACCTCCAGGTTCCTAGCCTAATACCTAAACCAGTAGACTAGACCAAAATGGCTTTCACATCAGGAATAAATGCCATTTGCCAAATGACCTTTTGGCCTCCTTGTTGACAATTCTCCCAAAGCTCCTTTAAGCATATTTGTCTTTCATTATGGATACAGGTATGGATTCTGTGAATGGGAGGACCCCTGTGGATTCCAGAAGAAAAAGAAGTTATTTTCACTTAGGCCTTTTTGTTTACATTTCTTCACTCAATTCCATAGTAATCTTAGTGACTTAATTAAGAGGCCATAAGTCCCTTGCAAGCGGAATGCAGAATCAGTGAAAAATCGTTTCTGTGTTTTCCATCCAGAAATGGAATTTTGGTGATAAGGTTGACCAAATCAGAATCCTTGCCAACATTTGGGAAAAACATTTCATTCCACTAATGAAGTAGATTTGAGTTCGGTCTTGATAATGGAAATGAATTTCTTCCTGGCTTGGCTTCTAATACTCATATAAAGAGCCTGCTGTGTTGCAGTTTTCATATCTCATAAACGTTTTTAATTATAATGAGGCTTAATTGCAGCCCTAGATAACAAGGGTATATTTTGTTTCTCATTCCACAATTTTCCCAATGAAAGTCATCCAGCCAAAACCACCCTCCGAATACTGTGTTCAAGTGTTGGAAGAATTATCCTTCTGGGTTCAGTTACAAGTGGGGAGAAAGACACTGGAAAGATGGAGGCTGTTTGGAAAGATGGTTTAATGGTGGACAGGACCACATGGCTTGGAGCTCCAAAGTGAAATGGATGATCACATGCTCCAAGGTGTTGGATGAAGGAAAAGAAGGGAAAAAGGCCAAGATGCTGAGAGACCCTTGGGTTTTATACCCTCTGTTGCAATTTGAATTTGAGCTTGTGTTCTGATTGGTTGTCAGATTCCCATGGGGCCATGCAGGGGCAATTCTGTAGACTGTCCTGAGTCCTAGGCTTAATTGAGCCTTGCTGGATAATGACTTATTATACTTCTACCTGGAGTAGATCTTTGTTATGTAAAATAGATTGGCCCAGGCCAGAGTAATGGTCCATTAGCAAAGGTGGAGGGGGGGCTGAGTTTCTGCCTCTCTGGAGTTTCTACTTTTCTTTTTAGGGGATATATTCTGCCTTTTTAATATTTCCTAGGATATTTCATTTTTCTAGGAGAGGGGTGGGTGCTGACTTTCTACACAAGCTTCATCCTTGAGCCACTGATCCCCATTTGGTGTCTGTTATTGAACTTTAAAAAAATGGTGAAAAATTCCTGTTAGTTATTGTTTTCAGGCAATAAGTAGCCTTGCTATATTTACTGTTTTTTTCCAATCACGAGTGGGCTTCAATAAACAGAACATAACCAATGCTATCTTTGTTGTTTGACAATGAATGATGTTGCTTCATTTCCTTACTGAAATTATTTCAAGAGTGTATCTATATCAGGCTTCCCAGGTAGACCAGACAGAAAACATGAGCTGATGGACTAAATTCTACTTTATTGTAAGCTACAGTAATACAATCTTGCAAGTCTGAAAATACAAATCACCCATTGTCTCATTTATAGTCTGAGGACTTAAAGAAGGTCTCCTATGAATCTCTTTTTCTACCTACCGCAGAGGTGGTCTTCAGCAGGTTCTGACCAGTTCTGGAGAACTGGTAGCAGAAACTTTGAGTAGTTCAGAGAACTGGCAAATACCACCTCTGACTGGCCCTGCCCCCACCTCTTTTCTGCCTCCTGAGTCCCAGCTGATTGGCTGGGTCTTCTTTTGTTGCCTTGCACAGGAGAATGGAGCTGGAAAGCAGGTTAGTGGAGTGGGATTTTACAGTAACCTTCCCTCAGGAATGGGGAGGGAATGGAGATTTTGTGGTATCGTTCCCCTGCCATGCCCATCAAGCCACGCCCACCAAGCCACCCCACGCCCACAGAACCAGTAGTACATTTTTTTGAATCCCACCTCTGACCTACTGCTTAATGAGGCTGCAAGTAATGCCCTTTCTTAGCTGAATATTCCTTAGGCAGCCTCTTTTCAGCCTGTTCTCTGGTCTTCCTCATGTACCACTACAGTCTCTGTGAATTTTGCTCTTGGTAGTAGCCAGAGGAATTAAATTGATCAAAGAATTTCACTAAATCATGAAACCAGGCTCTGGGACACAGAGCCACCATAACATAAACAAATGTCAACTATTTTCAATTCACCTTTGCTGGAACTGCTTAACATAGTTAACATTCTGTCATCTAGGGTTGTGGTTCCCTTTGTTTATTCAGAGTTACAATCTATCAGAACAGGATTTATTTTCTATAATTTTGGCTTTGACAGTTGAAGCATGGTCTCCAGAGGACTTTCAAGTAACATAGAACACAGTAAAAAGACCTGATTTTCAGCTCTTGGTGCTGAATGTGATTGTTGGATAAGGTCCAATTTAAAGTAGCAATTTAAGAATATCATACGATACAGGTACTTGGCACAACTCCACACATGCAATTTAATATTAAAATATTTAAAATGCATGGCATATTAATATTCCATTGTACTGTTACTATTCATTCTGGTTACGGAATAATTATTTTGATAATTGTTTGATAACATTATTTTTCAGGTAATGTATTTCTACTTTTCTGCGTGATAGGTTCTGCTATGTCCCTGGAGCAATGAGAGCCACTGCAGAAGGTATGGAGGGCTTTGTATGACTTTGAAATTAATATTTATTTGGTTCCTTTCCTTGCCCAGAACAAGAAAGTTTATGAATAATACATAGGCCCAAAGAAGTCACAATAGGAAAGCTTCTATTCTGAATCCTAGGAGCAACCAGAAAACTTATTTCAACCTAAGGATCATCAAATGAATCAGACAGGGCTCAAATTAATATGAATTCAGGTACAGGTTAAGGCCTCCGCTAGTTTTTTTTTTTTAAGTCACAAGGATATTATTATGAAATCAAGAAAAGATGAGCTAAGAACAGCCTGCAAAAAGGAAACCGCAAAATGAGAGATAAAATCTCTTTTCAAAGCTCTTTAGAAGATTTGGAGGTTGGCTTTTTCTAAACTACTGTAGATTTGGTGATCTACTGTTCAGGTCTACTTTGTAGATGTCACACATCTGCCTTTAGGTTTTACTATCCAGCCCCTGAAGGACTAAAGATAATAAAAGACCAATATTGTTAAAGCTAAATGGTTTATGTTTAGAATAAAGTAATTCTCTTGGTTGATTACTTGGATCCAAGACTTAATCAGACTAGATTCACTGAAATTAGTAAATTAGTTTTACTATTTACTAGTAAATTATTTAATGATCAATCCAATTCAAAATCCAACCTTATTAAGGTTGACAGTCCACCAACTATCATGATTTCCAATATAATAAATATTAGCATAATTGTATTTTTAAGATTTTGCTTTGCAAAACTATAATATTTTAAGGTTACATACATTTGCAAAGGTTATGTTCACAATGGTGAATATTGGCATTTTAAAACTAGCTGGACAACTGAAAAGAAACTCCAACATTTGGGTTACATATTTTTCCTTTGTAATCCCATATCAGACATGATACTGAAATTAGTCTATTAAAGTAGCCACCACAGTGCATCAAAATAAAGAGCTGAAAGTTGCAAGATTTCTTTAAAAAACAAAAAACAATTTTATTGTTTTTTTAACAAACAAACAGACAAAACATAAAAACATCAGCTCTCCCGTATTTATATACAAACAGTGAGTCAGTTGGTTCATCAGTTTTGTGCATTCATTTCGTAGTCACAATTACAATTACCTTATATAATAACTCTTATTATCAATCCAAACTTATATATCCTCATATCATTATTAAAGAAAAAAAGATTTGACTATACTTTTATTCAATCATGCCTTATGAGATAACTATAATTTAAGTAATTTATTCTATAACAAATCATATAGTCCTACCAGTTCTATCCTAAATAAAAGAAAAAAAGAAAAGAAAAACCATTTTATAAATATAATATCAAATACCAAAAAAGAAAAAAGAAAAGTGAAATCAATATTATTCCTTATTGTCTAACATTCTAAATATTCTATTTTTGTATTTCATCATTCAGCCATTGATAGAAAAGATCTCAAATTATATAAAATATTTTATCTTCTTGCTCTCTAATTTCAAAAGTTGCAAGATTTCTTATCAGTTGGATATTGTAGTCATTGGCTAGTTGGATGCAAGCTGGTCAATGAAAGTTTAATAATAAGTCCTCACTAGTGAGAGTTTTTGCATTGGAAAAACATGCCAATGTAATACAAGAAGTCAATGCCAATGGAATAGTCTTTGCATTAACAGTTCTATCCATACTTGTTGAACACAATGGACAGAACAATTTCTTCTCTGGATAATCAAGACATTTGGTAGCCCCATATATTTATCTCCCAGCTCTATTCTTTTAGCAGAATAACAGAGCTGGAAGGGGCCTTGGGGGGTGGTCTTCTGTTCCAACTTCCCTTATACCATTTCAGACAAATAGTTGTCCAATTTCTACTTAAAAGCCTCCAGAGTTTGAGCACTTGCATCTTCTGGAGTCATTCCACTGATTAAAATTTATCAGAGCACATTAATCAGCATATTATGGTTAATTCCTTGAAATCAGTGGAACTTAACCAAAGCTAACTCAAACTATGGAGTTCAATCAGTATGGAGGGTGGTGGGTCACACTTCTTAATAAGTTTTATGCTTTCTTGACTGATCTTCAGCTTGGGTACTTTGCCATCTCCTGGAGAGTGGATGTAATAGCAGAGGTTGGAGAGCTAAGGGATTCATTCTTCAGATCCCCTGATCAGGATTGTTCTCAATAATAACGATCTTAAGACATGGTGGTTCGCCTTGGTCATGGACCTAATTCTTCTTCAAGGAAGTGTATTGGCCCAATCTGGATGCAGATACGGTTATTGTGTAACTTCAACTTCTACTCCTACTCCTGAAATTCTCATCTATTAAAAGCAAGCATTGATAGTTCAACAGAACTAACTTTAGTCCCTTCTTGCCACTTGAAGATGGAGTCCTCTTCATGTTTGCTCATAAATTTCTCCTTACGTTTAATCTGAGTAGTTTTCATGCCCTCAGCTTTGATTCAAGAGTTTAACAGCAGTTTTCAATTACTGCATTTGCCTTCTCATACATAAGGAAGCAACTTTTGGAAACTGAATGGGAATCACTGCACAGCCCTAATGATTTGTTTGTCAACTAAAAAAAAATGTTCACCAGTCAGAGACTTATATAATCCATCTTGACATATAGGAACTACTAAATTTGGTGATTCACAGTATTTAGTACAAATATGGACCTACCTTGTCACTGCTAGTCCCATGATGCATTTATATAGCTCTTTCTTCAAATCATCTCAGAAATACTTACTAGATACAGATTAAGAACATATAAATTGCTTTATAGATATTTATATTAATTTAAAATGAAACATGTTTCATTTTGGACTTCCAGAGGAGTTATGACCAATTAAAACAGCTCTGTGAAAGTGAAGTTGACAACCACAAAAAGACCAAGGAACTATGAGTAAACTGATTCCTTGGAATCTCTCTGGATAAGAAGAGGACAGGAGATTGCCCACACGTCCTCCAGACAGCTACTCCCAACATGGAACCTGCAAGATAGTGGCTTGAGCATCAGGAGATGACAGGAAGAGCAATCTTGCTTGCAACTGTGCAAACCTCACTTTCTAATTGCTTTTGAAAATTGTCTATTAAGCATATTAAAGTGAGTAGAGATGTTTGGAAGAACAAATTTGAAAAGTCCTTATCAGGTGAATTTATATTCTACTCTGAACGAAAGAAAAAATTAATTATAAGCTTAAGAACATAAAGGATCTGAAACAAGCAGCAAAAAGCTAAATAAGAATTTTCTTTTAGAAAGTTCTAAATGGATTAAGCATTCAGATAAATTTGAAATATTGAAACTTTTACAATGAGATTTTGGAATTAATTATAAAGAACAAACTTATTCTTGTAGGAAATGCATCTGTTTTGGTTTTTGGAAGATATAGCAGAGATAAGTAATTTCACGATGTAAAAACTGGACAATAGAAGGGACTAAAGATTTTATGTAGAGGGGAAAATGACTTTTCTTTTTCTTTACAATTTTTAGTGGTTTTTTTTCTATTCTAATTTCTTCTCTTTAAGTTTTAGATTCTTCCTTTATAACCAAAATTCTTAAAACAATTATATAAGAGCCATGATGATGCAATGGTTAGAATGCAGTACTGTAGGCTACTTCTGCTGACTGCCAGCTGCCAGCAGTTCAGCAGTTCGATTCTCCCTAGCTGAAAGTTGACTCAGCCTTCCATCCTTCTGAGGTTGGTAAAATAAGGACACAGATTGTTGGGGGCAATATGCTGACTCTGTAAACTGCTTAGAGAAGCTGTAAAGTACTGTGAAGTAGTATATAAGTTCAAGTGCCATTGCTATTGCTATATAAAAAATAAATAAAGTGAAACATGCTTTTTCTTTGTACATTTAATATATGTATTGATTTCTGTTTTTTTAAAAAAATATGATTGAACTCTGAAATCAGCTAATGCAACATATACATATAAATTAAATCATGGGATTTTCATACCTGCCAACTATTGGCCTAATAATAAGATGTACTTTATGTTAATTTAAAGCTGCATCTTATCAACATGAATAGATTTCCTACTGACATAAAAGGCAGAAATACGCTACTAATCTCATTCTTTTATTTCATGTAAGAGTGCTAAAGAAAGGGGTCTGAGCATCCTGGAATCCTGCTAGTTCAAAGAGACTCATTACAATATTTATTTAATGTCCCTTGTAATTTATTTAGCAAGGTTCCATAGTCTGGGGAAGATGCCTATGGTAGTCAGGCTGAGAGAAAGATATGTCAGGCTATAAAAGTTAACACCTTTATCTTTTAATAAAAGGGAACTTGTTGTGCAGCTGAAGCCACTGGTTCAGTAGGAATCCCTTGCAACGCTTGGACTGTTGATGTGATTTAGAATTAGAATACCACTTGAAAGCCTAGGTCATCACAGAGGAGAGATATCATTTGTCAATCTATTTTATGAGCATGATGAATATCTTTGATAAAATAAGCAACGCACATCCCTCCAATGCTACAAGGGACACTTTGAAGAAAATACTCAGATGGATGAATTTACCTGACAAGGAACCAATCCTTCAAAAGAGTCACTTTGTACTAAGATGGGAGCACTGAGGGAGTTTCCTAACAGCAGAATAAAAAGCCATTGAATGGTGCTTGTTCTGATAATCTCTCTTGTATTACTTGCCAGAAAAGACAAAAGACAGCAAGCCTGCATGGATAAACAAAGTTTGAGCAAAAAGGAGTCTCAAGGGACATAAAGTTTTGTCCTCCAAGTCCATAAAGAACTTGGTTTCTTTGTTCTATATTAAGGACATTTCTTCAAATAGGCTAACAATATATTGTTATATTATTAATATGCATTATATTATTATATGTTAATTAATATATTAAAGTTATAAGCCGCACAGCTTCCAGAGACTCTGGGTCATATGACAAATTATTGAGATGGCAGGCATTTGCCTGATTTGTGACCCAGGTAGAAGGAAGCTAGTAGGATGACATTAATGGCATCTGAACCTCTGCAAATCCAATTATAGAGTTTTGCCCTGTTCCTCACCAAGAGCTGTCCATGGTCCTGGTTGTAAACATTGAATAGAATCTCTAGACATTCTAAATCATCCAGGTCAAAGTTGGCTCAAAGGTGCTTTTTCAAAAGGCAGTTGGACTGCTTTTTCCTTGAGGAAAAAGAAAAGGACATTTCACTACTAATCCAAGAAGCTTCATTGGTTCTGAATGAATCTTTGTCAATGAAGAACTGATGCAGCTTCTTGGATGAGAAGTGATAAGTCTTATTTCTCAGGGAAAAAGCAGCCCAGTTGCCTTTTGAAACAGAACCTTTGAGAATGAATAGAATCATCTGCCTCCAAGACAGAAGATATTAAATGGTCCTGTAAGATATTCAGAAGCAGTCCAGTTGGGAAATTGTGAGATGTTCTTCTCTTCTCTTCTCTTCTCTTCTCTTCTCTTCTCTTCTCTTCTCTTCTCTTCTCTTCTCTTCTCTTCTCTTCTCATGGAATGTCTTGGGTGAATAGTGGTGAATGAGAAGAAAAGAAGAAGGATATTTGGAATTGCTATGGACCTTTGACAAATGAGCACGTGGAAATGTCTGGAATTCTAATTCTTCTAGATTTGATTACAACTTGAAAATCTTTCTCTTCATTTGTTAGTTAGGGACTTGAATTTAAGACAACTATTAACAAGATGCAATTCTACATCTCCTTAAAAACTTTTAAGGGGTACCTGTCTATTCACAGAGTGCTTTCGCATCAAAGTATTATTGAAAAACTGTTCATACAAATCACTTTTAGAGAAGCAAATAATCTGTAGATTGGACAATGTAAGATTTGTAAGAACCTTTCATAAAGGTTATGAAAAGTCCTCTGCATTCTGCCATGGACAGTTGCATTGCCAGATTTCTGCTCATAGCTATATATATTTCTTGCTTTATAGTCTAAAAATCTTTTGTAGCATGTACACAGGAATAATTTTCATTCCACCACAGAGTCCAGTATGGTTTCAAAACAGATGAAGGGGAGCATAAGATGGCTCTGGGGAACACCAGATGATGCCTAGCTTAAGGAACAAAACCTTGCCAATCGTTGCTTTCAAGCAGACTTTAAAGACAGTTCTGTGCAGTAGACATTCTTTGTTTCAGAGCTGATATCTTTATGGTTTCCATTGTGCTGCATTATTTTACCCCTCTGCACATATATTTTAATGTGGTGCTTGCTTATTTTCTGCTTTTACTATGTTCCTTGTTAGTGGAGTTACACTGTGGAGAAAAACAAGATACAGGTGTCACTATTACCTGGCATTTTTCAAACAGATTGCAAGACAGCTCTCAGAATTCCAAACAAGCTATGCTATCAGCCTGCTGGGAGTCATCAGGCAAGAGATTGAAAGAGTGCAACATTTGTAAAACCTGAATTAAAACAAGCAACTTTCTCATTTTGGATTTTTATTTTTTTCTGGCCTTCTCATTGTGTTTCTTTGGTTACCTGTTCCAAAGTAGAAGTGTTGATCTTTCCTGATCTTGGTACTTCTGATTTCATGTCAACTCAATCCTAACTACTGATTTTTCTGAATTCCCCACAAGAATTATGGAAGAGTTTAATTGAAGCTCCAGCAGGGAAGGAGGGACTCAAGTGAATTCTCCTTAGCAAAGTTGCCCTGGTTCTGAATGTGAGCATTTTTTTTCTATTTAACATTTCAAAGAGTGAAATCCCAATAATATAAATCCAAATTTTATGTCATGTATAATTTGGCTGTTAGACTCCAAAGTGCTACTAGATTTGTACCCTAGACAGAAATGGTATTATGACCTGGGGTGTGGCACAAAGGCAACACAGTCACATAAGTAAGAAGAGTCCCTTTAATACCTCCAACTTTGCCCCCCATGTCAAGTTATTTTCGGCTGGAGAAAAAAAACTCTCCCAACTAACTGGACAGGGCAGGATAAGGAATTGCAGACTTCAAAAGCCAACAAAACACACGCAGTTGGGAAAATGCCAGGAACCCGGATAAGCCTCAACCATAAAAGATAACTCACAATTTGCTTCCCATGAGTTGCTGTGTGCAAACTCCCTTTTTAAACACTGTGTTCCCAGCTGCAGTTAATGAAGGGAATCAGGACCCTTTCCTCCCCCATAAGCCATGCAACTCACATTGCTCCCTTCTTCGTTCCTCACTCTGTGCCCTAGGATGAAGATGGGGTGGGCCTGGATCTTTCTCTGAATTCCTTCTGCCCTGCTCTGCCCAGCTGGACTATGCCCTTCCCCAATTTCTTCCACAGCCACTGGAGCCACACTCCCACACCCTGTCAGCTGCTTGGCCTCCCCTTCAGAATCAGATTTTGATAAGAGTCATGACAAATGGAGTCGAGATGCTCTATATCAGGGGTCTCCAATCTTGGCAACTTTAAGCCTGGCGGACATCAGCTCTCAGAATTCCCCAGCCAGCAAATTCTGGGAGTTGACATCCGCCAGGCTTAAAGTTGTCAATGTTGGAGACCCCTGCTTTATATGTTACTGTTCTGACCAAGGCTTCCTGAGACAGTAATTAAGCACGTACTTAGTCCAAACAACTCTGGTTTTATTTCAATGCTGGGAATAATCTTCATTGCCAGCCCGTAATGAGTCCCAAACAGCCAGAACTAAAGTGCCAACTTAACTGTAAAAACCAACTGAAGTACAAAGTCCACACAGAGCTTCAAGGTTTAATCCGACTTTGCTTCCTGCAAAGGTTTCTCTATCTTTGCCCTTATACCTTAGGGACAGCCAATCACCTCCAAGCCTTACACTCGAATTGCCCTTTTTGTCTTGGCTGTTCTTGCCTTCTGGCAGCTCTGTGCCATGTGCACTGGGAACAGGATCCCCTTGTTCCTCTGCCTTGCTGCTGCCAGATTCTGGAGGCTCCAGAGTCAGCACATAACTCCCAGATTGTCCTGGCCTCGTCTCTGTATCGGATGTAGGGTCCTTGTCCTCCCTAGACTCCCAGACTGGTCCCCCTTCTTCTCCACTGTTGGATTCCACAGCTGTCTGCACAGGCTGTTGGCAAACCACAACAGTTACTTTCCTTACTCTTACAGCATTTCCAACTTACCCTACTATAAAAAAAACCCAGTAAGATCTGTGGGTTGTTTTACTTAATTTATTTTTACAAAATCCCTTTTTTAAAAAAATCCCACCTTTTTGGGATGCAGGTCAGTTCTTGGCATTAGGATTGTCTCTAAGCAGTAAATGTTTGTGATGATGGAGCTGCTTATCACCTTTTCAGTATGGTTCTAAAGATAGATTAGAGAGATAGGCAAAGCCTTACCCTCAATGTTCTTCCTGCCTCAGAACGAAATACAGAAGTGAGAAGATAACAGGTGAACTGGGAAACTTCTGCTCTTATATCCCCCATCCCTTTTCACAAATCATTTAACTTTATTTCAGGTTCTTCTCTTTCTCTCCCAATATTAAAAAGTACAAGCTCACGATTGGCGGCTTCTCCTTTTCCAGCAATACCTTCTTCAAGAGCAGCTCCTTATCTTCCAATCTTCCCCTGAATAAGAAGGAGCATTTACTTTCATCAGATGATCTGCAGTACATAGATACAATATACCTCCCTCTAAAATGCAGAGCTTCACAAAGTCTAATCACACTTGGCAACTAACCAGATCTTGGGGAAAGCCCGCCAGTTTTTGTGCACACTGCAAAGGTGGAGTTTGTTCTTTAGCGAAATGCAAATTCATTCCGTCTTCTGGCTATTGCAGGTTGCTTTTCCTGCAGGAGACTCGGCTAACTGAGCCAGTCCAGCTACGCCTGACTTCTGTCCCTCTGTTCTTCAGACGGAGTTTTCCTTTCCAAGCTCCTCTCATTAATATAGATATGACTTTCTCTCTTGACATTCATTTGTCATGCCTTTTTATCTCTGTTGTACTCTCTGGCAATTTTCATTCTGTCCCCTCCTGGTGTGTATGAGTGAGAGTGTTAATCTCTGCCTCGTCATCTCTCCCTCCCAGCATATGCCGCTTTTTCCTTTGCATCTTCAGCAACTGCGTTGCTCTGGGGAATCACAAAAAAAGAAGTGGGGAAAATGGGTAACGCTGGGGGAAGCCACAGGCATTTGGGGTGGCCAGTAGACGGGATGTGTGCGTTTGATGCCCGAGGCTTGGATTGTTGGGTTACTGTTGTGGGGAAAATAAGAGGAGGAAAAAGTATTGGATAAGTTCACTGTCTTGAGTGGTTTATAAAATAATAAAGGCAGAATGTAAGTAAAATAAATAAATAATAACTAAATTAATATCCACCAAAGCATCAAAGATGAACAAAGTTGGAGTGGCCCCCAAAACAGTTTTTCAAACATTTGAAAGTATGTTGGTCTGCATACCCAGCTGTCAGTTTATATACAGGTAGTCCTCAACATATGACCACAACTGAGTCCAAAATTTCTGTTGTTCAGTGAGATATTTGTTAAATGAGTTTTGCCCCATTTTATGACTTTTCTTGCCACAGTTGTTAAGTGAATCATTGCAGTTGATAAGTTAGTAACTTGGTTGTTAAATGAACCTGGCTTCCCCGTTGACTTTGCTTGTCAGAAGGTCACAAAAGGAGAACGGTCATAAATATGAACCAATTGCCGAGCATCTGAATTTTAATAATGTGACCCTGGGGCAGAGGTGAGATTCAAATTTCTTAACAAATGGTTCTGTGGGCATGGCCTAATTTGTGGGCGTGGCTTGGTGGTCACGTGACTGGCTGGGTGTGGCTTGTATGTAAATATTGTAAATATTTATGTAAACATTGAATTTTTTATAAAAAACAGAGCAACTTTTACCCCAAAAGCAGGCAGGCAGATTGAGTTGCTCACAGAATCACAGATTCACTCAGAGATCTATCTTTCTGCACTCTGCTGCCTGAGTCTGCACTGAAAAGTAGAAGCTTCAGTCCTAAGGAAGGTTCAGCTCTGCTTTTATATTAGCTAGAAAGCAATGATTTCCTGTTTTCTAGCTAATCTAAATCTCCCGGCACAGCAGAACAGCTGATGGTTGGGGGGGGGGAGAAAAAGAAAAAATAGCACAAAGCAGGCAAGTTGGATGGCACACAATCCAGGTAAGGAGTAAGTGGGCAGGGAGGAAAGGGGCAGGGCCAGCCAGTGGCATGATTTGCCAGTTCTCCAAACTGCGCAGAATCGTAACAACCGGTTCTGTAGAACTAGTCCGACCAGGTAGAATCCCATCCCTGCCCTGGGAAGGCTGCAAAGGTTGGAACTGTGAATAATGGTCATAAGTCACATTTTTCAATGCTGTTGTAACTTTGAATGGTCACTAAAAGAACTGTTGTAAATTGAGGGCTATCTGTAACGTCTTACACATTTGTTTTGGGAGGCTTTTACATGAGGACTGAACAGGCAGGGATCATTCTGACCTCATATGTATTAATTATTTGCTTACTGCAAAAGTCTGGGCTCTGGGTTTACACAGACCGCAAATTCTCTCCTCTCTCTGGGAGTCTCCAGGAAGTACATAGAAATCTCTGACTGTACTGGTTTAGATTGAGGACTTAAACTGACAGACTGTGCTGTCTGATCGTGGCTGTCAAGGTGTTTTAGACGCCACTTCTGACACCCAGCAGCTAGAATTTTTATTTGCACAAAAATTGGAAAAATGAGAAAATTCTGACAGAGGAGGAAATTAAGAAAATAATGGAATGTGCAGAAATGAGTAGATTGACAATGGCAATTAGAGAACAGGAAGAAAAAGATTATTATAAGATTTGGAATTTATTCTATGAATGGTTAGAAAGAAGAGTAAGAAATGGAAACATGTGATAATTGATTGACTTAGATTGAGTAAGAGAATGAATATAATTGAGGTAAGGATGAAATATATTTTTGAAAGATAATAATTACAATGTTAATGATAATATAATAATTGACCAATGTGATATAAAATATTGATTAGAATGGTTATAAATATAAACAAATAAAAAAGGTATTATATTATTATGTGCTCAAGATATATGCACCCAACTGACACACTGTTGAACTGAAATATGGTTTTATTTGTTTGTTTTTGTTATAAAAATAAAAAGCTTTTATATTCTTTTAGCCAAGCAGGAAATGCCAGAGAGTGGACTTGAGAAATGTCGCAGGAATTTGTTTACTCTTTGCTTTTAAAGAATAGACTTCGTTAACAATGACTTGCATGAGGAGTGGAATATAGTTATTCTCTACACCAGAAGAACAGGCCTGTTGGATTAAGCCAAGATCCATCCTGATCCAGTGCTCCTTCTGCCAGTGGCTAGGCCTCTTACCAGTAGAAGACATAGATCTATTTCACTTGTGGTCTATAAAGGGATTTAGAGCTGACCTTGGGAAAGGTATAGGAGAGGGAGTGTTGCGGAGGGAGGGAGGGAGGGAGGAACAAGCTGTGCAGGAAAAACTTGGAGAAGAAATTGCCCTATTCTGAGACAGAAGAAGCATTTTAAAAAGGAATTTTCTTGTCTCGATTTGTTTATGTACAAGATGGGACAGAGTAAAACTTGGACAGACAATCAAGATTCTGTTAGTACGCCATATGATGTTAAAGTAGCATTCCCAGAATCTCAGCATTTTTTAAATTTCTTGACCTGGTCCTGCTCAAAGGACTGGCATTGTCTTGAAGCTGCTATTTGAGGGTATGTGCCTTAACTCAGATGTGAGAATTATACCCCATGGTAGACTTGGCTTCCAATTTCCATTAATATCTATCTATCTATCTATCTATCTATCTATCTATCTATCTATCATCTATCAATCTACCTACCTACCTACCTATTTATAACACTTCTAGGCTGCTCTAACCTCATAATGGCTCCCTGCTGTTGGTAGTAATGAATTCCACAGGTTAATTGTGCAATTAACAATTACTGTGTTAATGAATTCCACATCAATTATTATATTTCACATTATGCAAAGATCTAGCTCTCTGGAGAAGTCTATAAAGTTGGAAAAGGGAAAAGGGAACGGAAGAAGAGGATGACCAATAGCAGTGGATGAATTCAATTATAGCAACAATTGGGAAAGAATGTTGAAAGTCTTGATTAGTGACAGATTCTCCTAGAAAATATCTACCCATGAGTTGATATTGACTTGGTGGTGCTTAATCATCATAAAATCCCTAGCCAGGCAGTTGATGCCAAATACAATTTGAGCATGTTCTATCTCTCAATTGCCATTCTTTCAAGCTATACAGCTTCAAATGCGTAGCCTTTTCTTTAAATCCTGTAAAGAATTTTACTTGCCTTCTCCTCTTCTTTTTTCAGCTCTACTGTATCCTCCAAAAGGATGTATGGGTTTTTTTCCAAGTTAGACGTTCCTGTTTTTAATCCTTGCATAATGATACTTAGCATGGACTTCGTCTTCCTTACAACTCCCACACCTCTTCATTGAGTTATCTACTATGGCCTCAAGAGCTTCTTCCTTGTTACCTATAGACAACTCAGATCTGACCAGCATATATGTAAAATTAGAGCTTTTTGCCCTGGTGTGTATAACTTTACTTACACTGAATTGCATTGCAATTTGATCGAATGTTATCCTGATTTTAAAAGATCTTTATAGAGTGTTTTACAAGCACTTTTGGTTCTTATTACCCTGAATAATTTAGTATTAGCCACAAACTCAGTCAACTGATTGCATACATCTAAATCAAGATCATTTATGAATAAATTAAAAAAAAACCCAGACCTGTCATAGATCCTGATAAATTTCTCTTCTTGTTTCCTTCCATTAATAAAATTAGCCAATTATTCTATGCTTCACATTCTGTTTTTTAAACTAGTTAGGAATCCGTAAAAGGAAAAGCTCTCCTACCCCAAAAGATTTAATTTTACTCAAGAACCTTTGATGATAAACATTGTTAGATGTTCTCTAAAATTCAAGCCTACTACATCAACAGAATTGTCTCCATCCACATGTCCGGTTGACCTTCTCAAAAAGAGAAGTGAGGCAGGCTTTGTCCTTTGCAGAATACAAAAGCAATTGCTTCTCTTCCAACTGGGCAGGTTGTCCAAAGCTGGCTGGGGAATTCTGGGAGTTGAAATCCACAAGTCATAAAGTTGCCAGGGATAGACTCGCCCCTGAAGTAGGGTTTGTTCCTCTTTGCATCTTTCCTTTGATAACCATCGCTGCCAATGGCCTATCATTTCCATGATTTTCTCCGAATTTCTTTTTAAAAGTTGATGCCCTATTTGTATGGCACACTTCTGGTTGGCCCTGCTTGCTTCTCCAAATTCTGTGCTGCAATTCCTGGTTTTGTAAAATATTCAGACAAAAGGGGTGTGTATGTGTGTGTGTGTAAATGTGTGTGTGTGTATACACACACATATACACACAAACACACACACACACGCATATTTGGGAAGACAATGTGAACAGTTTAAAAGAATTATTACAATGCTGAGCATGCAGCCCAGTTGATCCAAAGGGAAAAGACAGCAACCACATGTTCAGTTGCTTTTATGGAAATGTAACATCTAGAGTCAGCCGTTATTACAACATTAGCCTGTCAAAATGCTGATCGCAGTGGTGGGGCTGAGAACTCTGTCCTTCATAAGAGGTTCTCCTCTGAGTTCCCTAATTAACAGAGAATGACAATTGAACAGCCAGTGCCAAAATGGGTAGACAGAAGGTGCCTTTAAGTTGGTTGCTTAGGTGTCATTTGCTATTCTCACCTCTGGACCATCCTCCTGCTGCAGAGGAGGACGTTGGGAGTTTTGAGATCCTGTCCCTGTTTATGTGGGGTCTCAGATACGTTAAAAATGTGTCCAGAGTGGAATGAGACAGGTTCAATCTGCCGCATGCTCATCACCAGCTTCAGATGAGTGTAAGCAACCCACTTAAAATGCAAACCCCTCCCAAGCAGAGCCTTCCTGGTGCCTCTTTTGATAGAGCTGGGATAGAAACCATCTGCCCCTTTTCATTTAGCTCCATGATGGACCCTGAGCTGTTCTGGCACATTAAGGAGTTGTCAGGGAACGATGCTAATGGCTTCAGTGACAGAGGAGGCAGTTCAGGGATGGCAGTGTGAAAATCTTGCACATGTACAGAATAGCTAGATAACCTTTATCCTTGAAAAGCAGAATGTATCAGGGACATTCCAGCCAATGCATTCAATTCATTTTAGATCGTCCATGTTGATTCATTCAATAGTAAATGTAAAAAAGAAAAGAAACCCAGATCAATGGTGCAACGGCCTTCCAATGAAACCCAGCCATCTAAAATGGTTGCATTGTTGCCATGGCTTTCAGATGAAGGTCATTTGCAACAGGAAAGGGCAACTGGCAGTCCTCCTGTGATTGATGAATTACCAATGTAGCCAGCATGCTCAACAGTTTAAACCACTGGGCGTTTTGGTCCAGCAAAGACTTGGGGGACACCTGTATCTATAGTCAATTGAACTGATTTGTGAGAATATTCAGAGCCCTTGACCTGCAGTGAGGTCTTCTGAATCCTCTGTCATCTTGGTGCCTATCTTTAGTTGTTCATTCAGGAGTCATTCATTCATTCATTTATGAAAATTTATCTTGCCACCTACTCTCTCACAGCAACTCAAGGTGGCTTACAGGAATTAGAAATGCAATATAAAAGAAATAAAAATAATCACAAAATAATAACCCTCCCTGGGGGCAACACACACTCATGCCAACCATTTAATGGGCTCCACCCCGCTCTGAGTTCTCCAGGCTCACTGGCAAAATCACATCTTCAGAGAGTTTCAAAAGAGTGCTACAGTGGGAGCCCAGCCTAATTTCCCGAAGGAATGATGTTCCAGAGGAAGGGAGCCACCACAGAGAAGGCCTTTCTTCTGGGTCCCACCTTTTGTAATCGAGGCTAGGCTACTGCAAGTGAAATTTCCTTGAAGCTTCAGCTTATGTAGAATGCCATAATGCTGAGAGAAGGAAATATAATTAAAATTCAAAACTACATTGCAACTTGTAGTACATGGTGTAATCCCAGTGATTCTAAGGAATGCCTTCATTTTGTTCTGCTGGCTAGGGAATTCTGGGAATTGAAGTTCACACGCTTTAAAGTTGCCTGCATTTGAGAAACATTGCTCTAAACATTTTACTCTTCCAAAACCTATCTTGAAATCAAAGTTGGGCTGAATAGACCTCATGGTCTTCCCTTGGGAGAATTTGGCAGGATTAGTTCTAACTTGCACACAGTCACAGAAATGTAACGGGTTTTCTTCTGCAGTGGGGGATCAAGGATAAATACAGACTGTATTTAAACAGAAGTGATTTAAACTGTAACATGTACAATATCAAAAACCATTTTCTATCACTTAAATATCCTTTTGGGGCTGTGCATTGCAGTCATGTCATGTATTAAATCATGAAAGTTACCTGGAAAATGTTATTCATCTAAGTGTTATTGAATTGGGGGTTTGTAATATTCAAATAAAGACCATCAGCAAACCCTTAGCGATTGAGAAATCCAAACAATGTTTAATACTGAATTCTCATCAACCCATCTAAGCATGAAGACATGAGCTGGAGAAGTTCTACAAGCATGCTCTTATAAATGAATTCAGATTATTAATCTGAATACAGTTGCTTCTGCAACCAGGATGATTCAATCTATGTTTTATTTTCTGGTTGTCTGGTTAACAATTATAGCTTGATGATTTTCTTAAGGACCGTGACTTCAAATCCATATTTAATTTCCTGCGAATACCCCTAATACATTTGATATACATTCTGCTGAATGGATTTGACAATATTTTTCCTTCCCAGTCCAGGAGTATAAAATAAGATAGTGGGCATCCTCCCAAAAGCGTATCCATGTCAATTTCTACAGAGATTCCTAGAACTGCTATTTACGAATCCCAGTTCCCATCGCAATCCTTGTTGCCTTGGAGCTAATTTTAGACTTTTCTCCATTAAGTCCCATGTTCTTTTGAGAACCTTATGCTAACCAGCACCATAGCTGGTCACTACTTTCCTTATGTGCCAGGAGGCTATGTCTAAGAGCGCCACCTGGTGAGGTCAGTAACAATAGCGACTTCATAGAAGATGCTCCCGAATGCCCCAAATCTATATATATAAAAGTGAAATACCCCTCATGCATCATCATGAAATCTCCAGAACCGTAAAGCCTACAAACTTGAAATTTGGCACATATATTCCTCTTGGCTTCTAGGTGCTCACTAAGAAAGGATTTTTCGAAATGACCACCAGAGTATTACTATTCCTATATTATTATTATTATTTTATTATTATTATTATTATTATTATTATTATTATTATTATTAACATGCTCTGATGCTAGCTAAGGAGTTCTACTCCCCCTCCCCACCTGAAAAGAAATCTGTTCCAAATGCAAAACACAAGCAGAGGAGAGGAGTTTCAGTTCCAGTTTTAGTTTCACAGCACCAAGCAGCTTTAGTACAGAACACTTGAGCTAAGCCACGCCCAGGCTCCTTGCTGTCTCGTACTTGCTCACAGAGCAAATACTGTTTCAGTTTCCAAACAGCCCTCAACTCTCTCACACACTGACAGGACGCTAGCCAGATGAATACTGATGGATGCTGGTAGGCAGTGGCAGAATTTCCCCCCCTTATTTTCCTTCCCCAAAACTAAGCCGAACCACATAGTTTTGTAGCGAAGCACTGGTATTGAGCTAGTACTTTAATATTCAAGTTGGTTCTCTAGTAATGAAAGTCAGGTATGGTTCCCTCTCCCGCTTTTGCACATTCAACAATGCAAAAAGGCTTTTCTTCAGAGTTCATTCCAGCTTCTGTGCAACTCCTCTCTAGTTCTTTGTTTACTTGAATATCCATTTGGATTTCCAGAACTTAAAACTCTTACCGAGCAAAAGCATAACGGAGCACTCAGAACCCTCAGAGTTCTTGATTTGAAGATGGGTCCTCCAAGGGGGTTTATGAGGGTGGCTAGTTAACAAATTCACTTTATCAGAATGATTGGAGGCAGCTTCCACTCCGTTGCCTCCCTCTTCTCCTTCCTGTTATAAAGTTCCATTGGGGAAGAGACAAGGGCGCCTCCTGGCTTGCCAGCCTTGGCCCGGAGCCCCTTCAAAGGCATCTGAAAAACGATCCAGAATGGGCTTTCCTTATTAGGCTAACCTATGCTTTGGCTAACTGGTCCACTTAATAGAGAATAATTGGCTTTTGATCAGAGAACATAGTAAGGCACCAGGTGGGCCCCAACTGGGACAAAATGATGGTGATGATAAACAATTGGGCACTCTTCCATCGTTTTTTCATTTTCAAAAAATATAGATGAGGAACTTAAAACATTCTTGTAAAAAAAGGCTTCTAGGATGACACTTTGAAGATTCTGGTTTTTTTCTCTCTCCCTTCCCTCCCCCCCCTCTTCTCTTTCCCTCTCCCTCCTCTCCCCTTCCCCTCTCCTCCTTCTTCTTTCTCTCTCTCCCTCTCTTCTACCCTCCTTTGCATTCTCCCCTCCCTTCCCTTTCCTCCCTCTTCTCTTTCCCTCTCTCCCCTCCCCCTCTCCCTTTCCTTTTCTCTCTCCCTCAATTCCCCTCTTCCCTTCCCCTCTGTCTGTCCCTCCTCCCTTCCCTCTCTCTCCCTCCCTCTTCTTTCTCTCTCTCCCTCTCCTCTACCCACCCTCCCCTCTCCCCCCTCCCTTCCCTCCCCTCCCTCTTATCTTTCCCTCTCTCCCCTCCCCTGCCTCCCTCCCTCCTCCTCCCTCTCTCTCCTTTTCCTTCCCTCTCTTGCAGAACTTGAAGGCATCTAAGGTGTGTTTAGTGTGGCCCAATGCCAGTGGCCATTAGGTTTCCCCACCCCAGGATTTGCTGTCCTTGGGTCCAGCAGAAATATTTGGCCTGGTACATCCAAACAGCAAAAGAAGCAGTTCCTCCGAGCGAGCACCGCCTATGACAGGCACTGCAGAAGTTGGGGAGGTAAGATGTCTTTCCTTAAAGGAACAACAGACATCTTGAAGGAACCAGGCACTGAAAGCAGCCGAGGACTTGGCAGCTACAGCTCTTCAGTTGGGAAACACACTGGTACATATTCAGCAAGAAATGATTCCAAAACTGTCAGAAAATTGACTTTATTTTACTCAGTTGATTCATTGATTTGGGTTGGGAATTAAGTGTTTCGCTGGACAGAGCCTATCAAGCAGGAGCTCCTCAGAGAGAGAAAGCGAAGGATGGAAATCATCCTTCACATTTGGAAGATTCCAATTTAGAAAGCCAGGCAGATTGGGGACTGAAGAAAAAAAACAACCACCATGGAGAATTGAGAAGAATATTGATCTTGAATGAATGACTTAGCAAAATATTCACAGTAGTTGCAACTCTCAGGAATAAGAACAGGATTCCTTCCTTCCCCTTGCCTGCCCACTGCCACCCATCCCCCCCACCCCAGAGGCGGTATTCAGCCGGTTCTGACCAGTTCTGGAGAACCGGGAGTGGAAATTTTGAGTAGTTTGGAGAACCGGCAAATCCCACCGCTGACTGGCCCCGCCCCCACTTCTTCTCTGCCTCCCATGGAGTCCCAGCTGATCGGCTGGCTCTTCTTTGGTTGCCCTGCACAGGAGAACGGAGCTGGAAAGCAGGTTAGTGGGGTGGGGGTGGGGAATGGGGATTTTGCAGTATCCTTCCCCTGCCACGCCCACCAAGCCACTCCCACAGAACCGGTAGTAAAAAAAATTGAATCCCACCACTGCCCCACCCACCAAGGAACTGCAGAAAGGGATGCTTTAAAACGTGTTTACTAGGGAAGAACTATCAGAACTGACCAAGTGTGTTGATCTCGATATTTGATCGCTAAAAGTAGAAGCTAGAAGCTGTCATTTTAATGTTGTTAAGATGTGGCAAAATAATGGGTGACAAGGGTTGGGGGCCGTGCCGAATTGCTCCACCCCACTATTGCCTGGAAGAGGAGCCCTCCTCCTAAGTCAGAGCCACATCAAGCGTGCAGCAACTGATGGGACAGAACTAGATGGATCGTGTGATCCATGGAGATCCAGTTGAGCCCCGTGGGCAGAATGTAAGGCTGAGGAAGCAGGTCTCATCTCCTTCCAGGACTGACATCGATCTGCTTCTTCCCTCGTTGATTGTCAGCATATATTGCAACTGTGTTCCACTCAGCACCTTACGCATATCAGATCTATCCTGAAGCTGCGTCGGAATAAAGGACCATACAGTAGAGATACTGTGATCACCCGGGGTGTGGCAAATAAGCAAGAAGAGTTCCTTTTATTATCTCCACTTTGCCCCCAGTGTCCAGGTTACCTTCAGCTGGAGGAAAAACTCTCCCAGGAACAGCCTTTAACTGGAAAAAATTCACTCCAAAACAAGGTACAGACTGTAACTAAAAATCCAAACAAACCAAGTTGCAGTAATTGACTTGACAGGGCAAGAGAAGGACTTTCAGACTTGAAAGCACAGCAAAATTCATACAGTTGGGAAGACACCAGGAACACAGATAAACCATGACGATACCAGATAAATTCACAATTTGCTCCCAACAACATACTGCGTGCAGCTTGCCTTTTAAAACACTGTGTTCCCAGCTGCAGCTAATGAAGGAAATCAGGGCCCTTTCCTCCCCATAAGCCATGCAACCCACGTTGCTCCCTTCTCCATTCCTCCCTGTGTGCCCCAGGATGAAGAGGGGGTGGGCCTGGGTCTTCCTCTGAATTCCCTCTCCCTTGTTCTATCTCTCCCTTGTTCTATCTCTCCCCTGCTCTGCCCAGCCGGACTTTGGACTTTGCCCTTCCCCAGTTTCTTCCACAGCCAACAGAGCCACACTCCCACTCCCTATCAGCTGTTTAGCTTCCTCCTCCAAGTCAGATTTCGACAGGGGCATGACAGACGCTTTTATTCTTAAGGAAAAGTAAAATTCAGTAAAGATAGTTCCTTGACTTAGGGGAATGATGGCTCAGTGGTTAAAGATGCTGAGCTTATCAGCTGGAGAACTGACACCTTGGGTTTGGGTTTGAGACCCAAGCACCACACAATGGGGTGAGCTCCCGTTTCCTGCCCCAACTCCTGCCACACTCCCACTCCCTATCAGCTACTCAGCCTCCCCCTTGGAATCAGATTCCAAGAGGGACATGACAACTCTTGGTCAGGGGTGTCAAAGTCAATTTCATTGAGGACCCACAACAGAGTTGTGTTTGACTGGTGGGGGCTGGGGGGCAGGGGGGCATGGCCATCTCGGGTGGGGTGGGGACACTTGTGGTGGCCAAAGTGCTCTGCCAGCGAAAATAGGCTCCCAAGCTCCATTTCCAGCTGCAACAACCTCCTGCAAGCCTCTGCCAGAAAAAGTGGAGCTTGGGAGGGCCTGAGCTCAGGTTTTGCTGGCAGAGGTACTGTGGGCTGGAACTTCACTGTTTCCAGGGCGGCCCTGCAGGCCAGATCAAAGCACCTTAAGGGCCAGATCCGGCCCGGTGTGCCTTGAGTTTGACATCCCTGCTCCAATGATGTTCTTGTTGTGGATGGTGATGATGTAGATGTTTAAGGTTTCAAAACCCAAGTGTCAGAATAATAACTTGGTCGTCAAAGGAGAAGTCCGGCCAAGTGCTGGGCAAGCTTCCCTTCCTACACCCATCAGGATTTTCTGATCCTCTTCTGGTCACCTGGTGAGTGGGACAGTTAGACAGTTAGAGACAGGATCTCCACACTGTAGGCTGGACGGCGTCTCCATTCCACAAAGTAGTCACCCCAAGTCTTATGTTCCACAGGGAGCTCTCCTCAAGGACTCTAGGCTTCTGAGCCACAGTTATGCTCAGAATTCTCCACCCTCCATCCAGAGCTGAAGAAGCTTCTTGGATGAGAAGTGAAACGTCTTCAGAGAAAAACCAGGAAGTCTGCTTGCCTGTTTTTCAAAACCCTTTTGGGACCTCCATGACCTGGATGACTGAGAATCTCCATAGATGCTCTGAATGGTAATCACCATCTCTCCTTCGCTTCCTTTGCCTGAAAGGTGCAAAGAGGAAGACCTTGCCTTCCAGGTGGCCACAGGTGAGTAGAAGAAGGTAGTCTTTCAGGTAGGGCAGCCATTCTCTTCCTAAGGTTCTTTTCTACCAAGGATGGAGTCGGAAGTGGGAGGTGGAGGCCCCCATCGGTCTGCTGGCAGGGAATCGATTGCTTGCCAGAGATTTGACCAGATCCCTTAGAAAGCTTTTGAAATGAAACCGTGTGTGGTCTTTGGAGAGCTGACTGTCCATGTCACTCCAGGAAAAGCTCTCGAGGCATCGCCACACACCCCGCTTTCTTTCTTAGCAGAAACCCTTTTCTTCTGGAGAGTTTTCCTTCCCAGCCGAAAGGAAGGTTGGCATTCATTCTTCCAGTTGCTTCCTCTAAGCTTCGTGCCCCCCCCCCCTCAATGTTTATTCAGAGGGTACATTTCTAGGAGCACAAATGTCTTCGCTCCTGTGGCTTCTCTTTCCTTCCAAGAATACCAACAGGGTGAAGTACGCCACACCCTCCCCCCATGGCCACACAAGAGCACTCCTGCTGATCTGTGTTCAGGAGCCAGGTGGGCCAGCTCTGAATCCAACCTCCATAAGTGAGCAAAGTTCAGAGGTGATCTTCAGCAGTTCTGACCAGTTCTGGAGAACCGGGAGAGGAAATTTGGAGTAGTTCAGAATCCCACATCTGACTAGCCCGGCCCCCATCTACTCTCTGCCTCCCATTGAGTCCCAGCTGATCGGCTGGGTCTTTGGTTGCCCTGCACAGGAGAAGGGAGCTGGAAAGCAGGTTAGTGGGGTGGGGGTGGGGAATGGGGATTTTGCAGTATCCTTCCCCTGCCACGCCCACCAAGTCACACCCACGGAACCGGGAGGCAAGGTTGCACCCCGTCCCCTCACCGCTGCACCTCCAAGTGGAAGCCACCATCTCTTTTAAAAGCAAAAGGTCCACGTAGAATTCCTGACTCCGGGTTCTCCCTTCTGCCAAACCAGAGAGCATCGCTTCCCCTAGAGCAGCGCAGGGGGGGGGGGGGGGGGGGGGGGCAGCTGCAGCTTTCCAAAGCGGGCCAGAGGGGATGGATGGTTGTGTGTCGTTTGCAAACGCGCCCAGGGATGAAATTTGGGACCTGGCACCTCTTGTCAGAAGTGGATTTTGGATTTCTCTTTGCAAAAGAGGCGGGGGAGTTGATCGCTTGGAACTTTTCTCTCTCCCCCGCCCGCCCCCCCCTCCCCCGCTCCCAGCACAGCGATTTCTGTTCCCAGCTGCCCACATCTCTCTCCTTTAAGCCCGAAACGGGACAGTTGCGGTTCTTAACTGGCCGGCCAGATCGTTTTGGCTGGGGATGCCAGTTGCCGACCCGCTCAGGCAGGGCTGCCTCGGCCCGCGGTGGGCTCCTTTCCTCCGCGGAGGGGCGGTGCGTGTGCGTGTGTGTGTGTGTGTGGAGGGGGGGCGTCGCATTGCTCTGCGCATCGCCCTCCAGGGAGAGTTATGAATCCAATAATTAAGCCTTTATTGGTGGCAGCACCTGCCTTCTGCCTGCCCGGCCCCCCGAGGCGCGCCAGCCCGGCCCAGCCGCGGAAGGAAGGAGGGGACAGAGAGCCGGGCGGGCGAGCCAGCCAGGAGGCGCAGAGGAGCAGCGTTGCAGAGGCGGCGGTGACCGGCGCTCCGCACTCGCCCGCCGCCGCCGCCGCCGCCTCCTCCTCCTCCTCCCCCGGATGCCAGCACAGGCGGCAGCGGTGGCGGCCAGCTGGAGCGGCGGCCAGGATGCTGCGCTACCTGCTGAAGACGCTGCTGCAGATGAACCTCTTCGCGGACTCGCTGGCGGCCGGCGACGGCCTGACCAACTCTTCGGAGCTGCTGCTCGGCCTCAACTCTTCGGCCCTGGCCGCGCTGAGCCCCGGCGGCTTCCTCGACCTGGCCAACGTCACCGGCGGCAACGGTGAGGGGCGAGGGGCCAGGCGGCCGAGCCGGGAAGGGGCCCCGGGCTACTTCGGCAGGAGGCGGGAGGCGGGGTGGGAGGGCGCTCTGTACATGCTCCGAGGCAGGCTTGCGGATCGCGTGGGAAACCGGTCTCGGACGCCGGGTTTCCTTTCGGGGGTCAAGGCAGCCGAGGTTTCCCTTCACTCCCTGCAGCCACCCACCCCGGGATAGAGATAGCTGGGCGGGGGGGGGATGTTCTTCTGCCCCCCCCCGGATTTCATGCCTGAGAGCGGAATGGAAACTGAGTTCAGCCACTACAGTCCCTGCAGTGGCTCCTCACCCACTTTATGTCGCTAGATATAAAGATCCAGGCGCGGTGATCTCTTAACACGTGTCAGGTTGGGGTTTCAGGCCAAAGTCCAGTGGAGGGTTTGGGGAGGGGGAGAAAGGGACGCGGCTGATATTTTTTAGCCATGTGGGGAAAGTCTCAACGATCATAGCATCGATCCACTTGAGGGGCGAGCCTGGTGCCTCCCGTCCATTCATTCACACGTGCGCGTGTCTCACTCGGGAAAGTCTCAGTAAACGCATTCTCCGAGAACTCCTTTGTTCCAGAATGATTTCTCTCTCCAGGGAAATGTACCCAGTGCGGACACGTGTCCGCATCTTCCCACGTGTGCGGCGTGTGTGTGTGTGTGTGTGTGTGTGTGTGTGTGTGTGTGTGTGTGTGTCTTTCTTTTTGATGGGGATAATTGCTTCTCTGCTCACGGATCCTTTTTTCTCTTATTCGAGGGCTGAGAATCATTTAAAGAAGGGGGGCATTTTGTTTGGTCCTTGGCCATAGAGAAGCCTAAGCTGCCCCCACTTTCCCGAGGGGCGCCTCGTTTGAAGCCGCCTGGCATTGCAGCAACCGGCCGGTGATTTTTGCAAGTGGAGAGACCCCGCTGAAGTCGGAGCCCCGTCCGACTAAGAAGGAACTACTGGCAATCTTGGGTTTCCTATAGCTTCCAATCTAACCCTATTCCTTTTTCTTTTTCTTTTAAAGTCCCCAATTCGCTTAGACCCCGGTGGTCCTGGAAACTGCTCCTGGCAAGTATCCCCCGGCTGCTAGGCAGGGACACGCGCTTAAATTGACTCTTTTCCCTTCTGCAAGACCAGCCTTCTAAACCAGGCTGGAAGGTCACGGACGGAAAAAAAGTAAAAGTACCTCCGGGCAAGTGCAAAGTGCAATTGCCATCTCGAAAATTTCGGGCTGATCCAGGACATACCGGCGAGAGGGCGGGAGTTAAAGCTTTTTCCAAAGGTTTGCCCTTCTTTTACGAATAAATAAAATAAAATTAACTGGGAAATCTCTTCTTCAGTAAAAACCCAGGGCTGAGGGTGGAGGTTTAGTATTATACGGTCAGATTAGGACTGTCACTCTCCTGCGTCCCAGGGAGGGCTCTCGGCTCCTCCTCCTCCTCCTCCTTCCATGCCTGGCTTTGCTCCCGTTGCAGCCCAGCCTTCTCGGCGCACCGCATGGAAGGAAGCGCGGCTTAATCCACCCCGTAGCGCCTCCGCAGGGAGCTGCGGTTAACCGAGCTCGCCCCCCCCCGGCCGCCCCCTGAGCGCCTGCCTGCCTGCCTTCACGTGGTGGGGCCTTTCAGAGACTGAGCGCAGGCTAAAGGCAGCGCAACTCTTAGGAAACGCGGTTCTCCAGCGCTGCAGCTAAGAAGACGCGGAGCTCCGCTTTCTTCGGCGCTGAGTTTGTCACTTACCTGTACAGAAGCAAGACTTCCTTTGGAAGGGGGGAGGGCTTCTATTTTGTGAACGATCCTTGGTAGGAACTGTAAACTGACCGTTTTGCACCCTCTCTTGGCTAAAGCTGGTAATGAACAAGCTCCGGGTTCTTTTTTCCCCTTGTCTCTTCCTTCCTTATTAGATTCCCCCCTTTTCTTCAGTCCTGTCCGATTTTCGAAGGCTGCATAGAGAAATCCTTGGAATTTTCTTGGCGAGGGTTTTTAGAAGAGGTTTGCTATATTGCCACAGAGCCTGGCTGGTGCAGTGCTTAGAGTGCAGTACTGCAAGCTACTTCTGCTGACTGCGGGCTGACTGCAATTTGGCAGTTCGAATCTCACCAGGCTCAGGGTTGACTCAGCCTTCCATCCTTCCAAGGTGGATAAAGTGAGGACCCAGATTGTTGGGGGCAAGAGGCTGACTCTGCAAACTGCTTAGAGAGGGCTGTAAAACACTATAAAAGCGGTATATAAGTCTAAGTCGGGATCTTCAAACTTGACAGCTTTAAGTCTTGTGGATTTCAACTCCCAGAATTCCTCCTCCAGTCATATTAGCTCAGGGATTTTGGGAGTTGGAGTCCACAAGTCTTAAATTTGCCAAGTTTGAAGACCCTTGGTCTAAGGGCTATTACTATTGCCTCCGTAGGGCTGAGAGAAAGGCGCTGGCCCAAGTCACCCAGCTGGCTTTGTGCCTAAGGCAGAACTAGAACTCACAATCTCCCACTTTTGGGTCTGATGTCTTAACCGCTACATCAAACTAGCTCTTTCATTATTAGATACTGGGGAAGAAGGCTTATTTTAGTCCATTTCTTTTATTCTGTTCCAAGGGGCGTCTATAGGGGCTCAAAAAAGGCAACAACCATGGCCCCAACAATCTGATGTTGATATGAGAGACCTGACTTTTTTTCACCGCTTCCCTCCAGATCCCCTTGTTCTGTACTAGGACAGAGGTCCCCAAACTTGGCGACTTTAAGGCTTGTGGACTTCAACTCCCAGAATTCTCCAGCTAGCTGCTAGCTGGAGAATTCTGGGAGTTAAAGTCCACAAGTCTTAAAGTCATCAAGTTTGGGGACCCCTGTGCTAGGGTAATATTTTGTTTACCTTTTTTTTCTCCTTTGAAATCAGTACCCCGGGAACTTCGAATCCGTGGAAAACTTCAAAATGCTGAACCTTGGGATTATATCTGGAAAGATTTCCACCATGTTTTGATCTACTGTGCCTAATTATTCTAAATGCTCCCCCTTCTCCCCCAGCTCAGATAACAGATAATCAGAATTGGAGGGGACCTTGTAGGTCACCTAGTCCAAACCCCTGCCCAAGCAGCAGACCCTACACCATTTCTGACAGATGGGAGTCCAATCTCTTCTTCAAAGTCTCAAATGATGGCGCTCCTGCAACTTCTGTTCCATTGGTTGATTGTTCTCACTGTCAGAAAGTTTCTCTTTATTTCCAGGTTGAATCTCTCCTTGTTCAGTTTCCATCCATTATTCCTTGTCTGGCCTTCGGGGGCTTTAGAAAATAGCTTGACCCCCTCTCCTCTCTGTGGCAGCCCCTCAAATATTGGAAGACTGCTATCCTGTCTTCTCTTCACTAGACTAGCCAGGCCCAGTTCCTACAACCGCCTATCTGTATGTTTTAGCCTCCAGTCCCCTCTCATCCTGGTTGCTTTTCTCTGCACTTTTTCTAGCGTCTCAACATCTTTTTTTATAGTGTGGTGACCAAAACTGGACGCAGTACTCTAGGTGTGGTCTTACTAAGGCTTTATAGAGTGGCACCCATAGCAAATGCTCCCATTCCTTTAAACAGAACCAGGAGTAAGTAAGTTTGAGCCAGCCAACAAGCAAGACAGTTTTAACAACAATATATGTGTGTCTTTGTAATGGACTTTATCCACATTTGATTTATAACCTGGAAATCAAAAAGAAGTCTGTGGGGCTCAGATGTATGATAAGGCACATCACTTGGTAGCTTCTATAAAAGGATGAGGGATGAAGGATGTATCCCACATCTAAGAGATAATATAGCATGGAAGCCATGCTGAGATATTTTAGGCCAGTGATTCTCACTTTTGACAGCTTGAAGCTGTCTGGACTTCAACTC
Source organism: Pseudonaja textilis (assembly GCF_049901715.1). Taxonomy (NCBI): domain Eukaryota; kingdom Metazoa; phylum Chordata; class Lepidosauria; order Squamata; family Elapidae; genus Pseudonaja; species Pseudonaja textilis. The sequence goes on along the minus strand of NC_141998.1, from coordinate 15,592,051 downwards.
CCAGAATTCCCAGTTCTGGGGAGACCACACATCTTCAAGCTGTCAAAGGTAAGAAACTGTGTTGAAGGCAACCAGATGACTTCCAAACTTTAAACAACTCTCTCTTTTTGTCATTGGTCACATTGCTTGGATTCAGTAATATTAAAACCAAACCTACATAAACTGCCAAGATGCTTTCCTTGTTCTATGAGTACTCCAACCCTTTGACCGCAATGGTATCTTGCCTTGACCAGGGGGGCTGACTAGAGGAGGGATCGCCAACCTTTTGGACCTCAGGGACCATGAAACTCACAATTTTAAATTCCGTGGACCAGAGACCCTGGGAAAATCCACAAAAAAGTCTGCAGGAAAATTCCCCACCCCGTTTTCATACCGATTGTTGTTTATTTGGGATTGCAGGATACCATCTCCAGCTCCTTTCTCAGTGGGAAAGAGAGAGAGAGAGAGACTTTTGGCTTCATGAAAGGAAAGCAGCAGAAGTAGCAGAAGTCTTTTCCTCCCCCAATTTCAGCCAGATACGAGTCTTTGTGGACTTGTAGCACCAGCACAGCCTCTTGGAGCAGGAGGCCTTGCAGAGTCCCAAAGACTTATTTCTGGTGGAGTTTGCGGGAGAGAAAGAAAGACTTTTGCTGCTTTCCTTGTGTGCAGCCAAAAGCAGAAGAAGAAAGAAGTGGAAAGAAGCAGCCTGGTGGCCAGGCCATGCATGTGGGGCAAGTGGGGCAAGTTCCCCCTCTCTGCCTTTTCCCCCCTCCCCTCACTACCTCATGTTTTTTGCAATGCAAGCGACACAAGCCTTGTGTTCCCACAGGCCATGTGGGTGGCGCAGGCTTGTGTTCCTGCACAGCCTGGATTAATTGCTTTGGGGGTGACATTTCTCTGCGGACCATTAAAATTTTCTCATGGACCACCAGTGGTCCCTGGCCCACTTGTTGGTGACCAACGGGCTAGATGACCTCTAAAGTTCTGTCCAACCCTATGATTCTGTGTTCTAAAAGAAATGGCTCCTGATCATCAAAAGTAGCTAAGTTGATGGATATATGCAACACAGGCAATTTTGTGAACCATACACAAATATCCTATTGTTCCTGCAAACAAAGCAAATTGTTACTATTTGGGCAATATCCATTTTCTGCATTCAGGTAAGTGATTTGCAAAACAACAACAACAACAAAAACCCAGCCTCAAAATGCTCTGTAATTTGTCACCCCTCTGCTTTCCCAGGATTGATCTGTGAATCTCAGAAATGCATTACTGTGAGTTTGTGAGTTTGGAGATTTTTTTTTTCTAAAAGGGGCCTTTCTGAATCTCTGGATGCAAGAATAGGCTTAGTAACTAACAGCTGCTTTGTATTCGAAGGATACTGACAGAAGAGAACATCTGTAGTTCAGGGGTGAACTGTGGGGTCCTTGATGCTCTCTGAGCTTGATGGTTTTGTTGCAGATGTTTCATTACCCAACTAGGTAACATCATCAGTGCTAGATGATGAGCAGTCTAGCACTGATGAAATCATCCAGTTTGGTAATGAAACATCTGCAAGAAAACCACCAAACACAAAGAGCATCAAGGATCCCATATCTGAAGGATGGTCAAGATGATGCCATCCCAGGCTAATATAGCTGGAACGAACATTTTGCCATCAAACTGAAGCTGAACCAGATAATTCCTCCATTGGACTCATGCATTGGAAAAAAAATTAATAAAAATTTGCATGCAAAGAAAGTTAAACTTGTTAGGCTAAAGGGTAAGCACCTTCTTGTCAGGTTAATTGGCTTTTCTTACATGATGGGAAGATGGGGTCAGCGTTTTCATAGCTTATTGTCCTTTTATCACACATGGTTTGTAATACTTTTCCAGCTGACTGCTTGTAGATTCATGGCTAGGATTTTGCTTGTTTTGATAACAACTCCATCATAATTTTTATATAATTTATATTATATAAAATTTATATTCTCAGATGAACAGCATCTTGGCAATGCGATGACAAAACACAGGACACAGGTCACAACTTTGAAGTCAGATGGTAAGAAGTTGCCAAACACCAAAGAAAATTTCTAGTGAGACTCAAAGCCAATCTGTTCACCTTCCACTAAATACAACTAATGCAAGCACAAAAACAATAACAATAATAATATGGTGGTTTTTACATTGCTATAAGCGGAGAAGTTATGTAGAGTAAATGTTACCTAAGACCAGCTATTACCAAGGACTCTTGCCTTCTTCCTATTAATAGTAGCAATAATTTGGGGATAACCTGAATTAGTAGAAGCTGGATTATATTAGTCTTCCTCAACCTGCTACTCCTAGATGTGCTGGCCAAGAACTCACAACTAAGTAGAATAGAATAGAATTCTTTATTGGCTAAGTGTGATTGGACACACAAGGAATTTGTCTTCAGTGCATAAGCTCTCGGTGTACATAAAATATATAAGTGATAAATCATGATCATAGTAATCATAAATACATTCATCATGAATCATAAGATACAACACTTAGTGATAGTCATAGGACACTAAATAAGCAATCAACAAAAATCATACTAGGAAACTAAATAAGACTATAAATCATAAGGATACTAGCAACAAAGTTATAGTTATAAGTAGAAAAGGAGATAGGTAATAGGATGAGAAGAATAACAGTAATACAGTCTTAGTAAATAGTTTGACAGTGTTGTGGGAATTAATTGTTTAGCAGAGTGATGGTATGCAGGAAAAAATGTCCGCGTGTCTAGTTGTTCTGGTATGCAGTGCCCTATAACGTTCTTTTGAGGGTAGAAGTATTGCTCTGAAATGTGACATCCATGCAGCTCACCAAGATAGCAACTGAGATGACCTCTAGCATTCCTTCTAATCTATTAACTCTTCCTTGGTCTATCGAAGCATATTGGTTTATCCAATTCTGAGCCATAGTCTCTTCTGGTATGATGTGTTTATTTATTAAATTTATATGAGACCCATCTTGTAGTTTGAAGAAACTCTTCGATGGTTAAAAAAAGGTGAGCAATTTCAACATTTTATTTGCTGGCATTTTGGGCTTCAGTGAAGGTGATTTGGAAAGAGCTAAACAGGTGTAAAAAACAAAGCCTTAAATTCAGATCAGCTCTTGGTGAGTGTAGAAATAGCAATATATTTTTTCCCCTCCAGCAATAGCACAGATGTAGTTAGTCAATATTTCTTCAATTTCCCAAACTAGCCTGCTGCAGCCAAATGCTAACCAGGAGTGACACTTACCAGATGCTGCCATCTGCTAAAATGTGACATACATAAATTCAACAGGTATAGCATTTTCATCACCATGTATATTTGCAGGTTTCATCCACCTGCCTATTCTTTTCTATGACTGCCTATTCTTAGAGATTAGCAGGCTGCATCTGAAAAAAATAGGAATGTGGGCAATTTATTTGCCCATCAAATACTATCACTTAGAGCAGTGTTTAACAACCTTGGCAACGTTAAGACGTATGGATTTCAACTCCCAGAATTCCCCATCCAGCATACCTGGTTTAGTAGCCTCTGTACATCCTTAAAAAAGAAAAAAGAATGCAAGAAAAATAACACCTTGGAATTATGGAGTCTGGTAAATTAAGAATGAAATGAATCATGGAGATGGATCAGATTGTTTTCTCTCTGTGAGACTGCAGGAGAGGCCGTAGCCTCTGGCCTCGCTCAGGCTCCTTGTCATAAACAGAAGACCCCTTTTCATTAGCGTTATTAATTACTTCTGTTATGAATGCAAATGAGGGCGAATGCAGAGAATAGCGCATCTTTTAAGCCAGTCAGGCCTGCTGGGACAATTCAGAGCATCGCTGAGCCCTTTGGATTGATTCTCTGCCTGTTCCTCCCCTCCTTTATGCTAATTAGGCTCATTAAATGGTATTTGACTCCAGTGTATCCTTACAGAGGATCTAGCCATGCTTTGTCCAGAAAGCAGTGAAGGACGCACCCCTTGGGCAGCTGGCAAATCTGGGACAATGGCCCTTTCAACCTGAAATGTATCTTGTCTCAAGTTTTCAATTAGCCCCTTTTTTAATTGGCAACCATTTGGGCCTTATTAATTTCCTGGTCCCTCAGATTAATGAGGGCTAAATAGTCCATATATTTATGCCCATGAACATCCTTAAGCATTAGGTGGTAGCTCTGTAAACTCAACCACTTGATCTCACTTCAAGACCCGCTGCTCACTCTACCCCTGCCCCTCTGTTTGCTGTTTCTGCTTTGCAACTTGCTTTCTCTACTTGGAAGAGCTAATTGTGCAAGCTGCGAGTAAACAAGAAGGCAACAAAATATTCTTGGAAAGTTCATCCCCCTAAATCTCAGTCTCTTTCTCCCTCTTGTGGCTGAACTGTCTAATGGCTAATGGCTTCCTAACTCAGGGAACTAATTCCCCCCCCCCACCCCACCCCCCAAAAACCCCGGCTTCATCACTAACAGCAGAGGGAATATTCATGGAATTTTTCTTCGAGTCATTTAGTGGGTGAATCAGCTGCTTGAAGGAGAATGTCAGTTCGGAAATGCTTTTAGTAGCCTCTGAAGAAACTGCTTTGTTACATACAGCCATGCAAGTTTTTTATTCGCCTTTTTAACTATGTTCTTGCAGAAAAATACTCCTGCATTGTTTCCCTAGTATTTTGTATTTAATTTGCTTTCATATTTTTTTAAAAAAAAAGAGAATAATGATGAAATTATCATAGGTGGATAGTTCTTGCATTTCTTTAATTACTAGGTGGCAGAACTTGTACTGGAAAATTGTGACTTTCATTGTACAATAATCTTATTGACAAGGCAACCCCGTTCTCACTTTTCTGTTAAATCCTGAAGGAGAATTTTATTTTTCCAGAGAAGGAAAGGGAAGCCTTCAGAGGGATGGGATGGCACTTCCCAGGAAGCAGCATCATTTCACCAATAAGAGCCCTATATGCCATTTCTGACAAAGTCAGCTAAGGGAAATTCTCAAGATAGCTTGAGAATAAGGCAGAACAATGCAAGTCTTTTTTAGAGAAGAACATTTAGAAATGTCAAGGCAGGCTTCAACACAGGGTGCCTTCCTTTATTTCATTTCTCATGTCTAAGGACTCTCTTTTTATTCACTTTTGAGGGCCACAAAGTAGCATCCAGAATGGTGGGATCCAAAGTAAGAGGCAACATGGAGGCTTTAAGACTCTTTGTTAATTGGTTTTCCTCTTCTGTCCTTCTCTTTCTCTTCATTTGTTCCTGCCACACACCTTTGCAGCCGTGGACTCTTCTTCTTTTCCCTTAACTCGCAAAAGAGCTGAAGTGTAGTTTAGAAGGAAACAGTTCTGTCTAGAACCCTTTAGAAAGGTAAGTGGAGGAAGGTGACTGCCCAGGACTTTTGCTTTTTTTAAAAGAGAATTCACCCATATTTTATAAGATACACGGAGAGCTGAATGTGAAGGTGGCGAGTCCCATGTCCCATCCAAGTGGTGCCTTCAAAGCTTTTACAAAGCCAGCCCTTCCAAAACCCTTCCTTTGTGATCTGTGGCAGCTGTGAAAGGCCAGGGTGCCTATGAGCTGCAATGGAAACCCTACTGAAGTTAAAAAAAAAAGTCATGCCAGTCAATAACAGGTGCTTTTGGAAAGGGAAAAGGGAAAGGAGCAGCCTTGGCTCAAACTGCCTGCCTCATAATGAGCTGCTTCTATGCTTAGCATGGAGCGTCAGAGCCGGCTCCAAAGACCAGGGAAATCTTTATGCACGGAGCGTGTGCTGCATAAGCAGCAGGCCTGCTGCTCGCAGAGGGAGATGCCTTTATTAGCACTGGCACTTTCCCTCTGCTCTGAATTCACCCCATTAACATAAGCTATTTATCAGGGCGATTTGACAGCCAAAATCAGCATTGGTGGGGAGTGGTGGGGTTGGTGACAAAGGCTGTCCTTGGGGAAGATGAATCGTATTAAGGTTTTTGCAGGGTGTGTGTAAAAATGTGAGTTGGTTCTCAAAGTTTTACACAGTTTGGTTCTAGGCCTAGCTCAACACGCTAATGGCCAGAATGTCTCAAAGACCTTTTGAGTTGTTACTCTTAAAAACATGCGTGGAGAATCTCCAGCTCTTGAGAGCCAACAGGGGTTCCCCTCTGTTCTACCAGTTTTGAGCCCCTTTATCGTAAGCCAAAGGAAAATTCATTCATCTTTGATCAGCAAGGAAAGAGTAGGAATTAACACACTAAATTGCACACTAACTAGCAAAAACCCAACTTGTGTTATCCTTATCTTGAACTGTCATCACTTATCAATACAAAAACCAAACTTCCATGTTTTTAAAGAAATATGTTCAGCTGAGTTTGCTTATCTCTTGCTTTAGGGTAGATTTATCCAAACTGGCAGCATGTATAATCCTATAACTCACTGGGCTAAGGATGATTTTAGACTTGTAGTCCAGAACATCTGGAGATCAGATTTAGGAGAACTGCTCTAATCCAGAGGTCCCCAGACTTGGCAACTTTAAGACTTGTGGACTCTAATTCCCAGAAGTCCACAAGTTTTAAAGTTGCCAAGTTTGGGGATCCCTGCTCTAATCTTTAGTTTCTCCAGTCGGATACCTTCCCCATATGAAGACCTGAGCTCCCAAATTTGCTGTCTCTGTAGTTCCAATTCATGTGGAAAAATGCCCATTTGGGAGTGGGGTAGAAAAAAAACATTCAAGAACCCCCCATTTTGGTGAAGTTTTAATCTTTCTTCTTAAAGAATCACTGATGGAATGCCAGAATGGCTCCAAAGTGTGTCAAATTATGGATGGATTTTACATGAGGTGCTTTAGTTGAGAGCTTTTAACTGGGTGATGATATCTTTCCCATCACCCCCACCCCTCACAACCCTCCATGTCACACGGGGAGGCCTTTTTCTCCATCACCTTGGCAACAACCTCTTTCTCAGTGGAGACCCATCAGCAGGAACCGGCCAATCCATAAGCATCATGCTGAGGACTTTCGGTTGCCTGAGATTGCCACATCAGCTTCCAGCACAAAAGGAAAAGGAAAAAAAAAACACAGCTAACTCAAATGTGTTTGGGAAGTGATCCAGTCCAAAACTGTCAAGGAAAGAAGATCAAGTGTTCAGAAGGGGCTTAGTCTGCTAATTTTCAAATAGTATGCAGACAACGCTATTAGAGGGCTACTTTACTGATATCAAAAGCAGGCCAGAGGACTTTAGCCTACTTCCAGACACCCCTGACTATGGGGAAATGTTGAAAGCAGGTCAAACTTTGGGAAGCATCTGTCAAGGCCTACATCATTGCAGTGGGCTTATCTATTCAAAGACACGTGTGTTACTCTCTACAGGAGCCACGTGTGCTACAGAAGACGGACCACTGGATGTTCTTCTGTTAGGCTATTTGAAGCCTAACTCCTTTGAAAAGATAAAAGACCCCAAGAAGAGAAAGCAGCAGCCTCTTCTAAGCTGCCCATCAACAATGCTCAGGGTTTTCTTCTTCCCCTGAGGAAGAAAGCTTCAGGTTTTTAAAATCCCGTCTTTATTGTTGCTAGATGATAGAGGGGTCTGCTTTTCTGTTGCATATCTTTCCATCATTCTGCAGCTTCCATACCTGCTCCCATAACGTGATCTGAAAGATACATACAGAAGACATTTATCCTGGATGTCTTCCTCCAGGATTTAAGCAATGAGTAGAAAGTCAGGGAGTCCACAGACTGCTGGAAGGAGGACTATAGGGTAAAAAAAATAGGGCAACCCAATTCCCAGGACTCCTTGTTACCCAGGTAAGTGAAGAACTGCACACCCAAATCATCAGAATTGCACCAAAAATATTCTTTTCCAGCAAATAGTAGTGAAAATGTAATGATTAAAAACAAAAATAGTAAAGTTTTAGCTAAATGTGAGCTGAGATCTTAAACAGTCAGAATTGACAGTATTGAGGTAGGTGAGCCATAATATGATTTAGTGTAAGGAAGTTTTCTATGTTCTTGAATAATGTGTGTGTGTGTGTGTGTGTGTGTGTGTGTGTGAAAGAGGGAGGGGAAGTGGGGAGAACACCGACCAACAGAGGAGGTTTAAGATATTATTTTGGTAGTTGAAATGTTTGGGAAGCTAAGAGGCAGCTTCATTGACCCCGCCCTCCGCAAATCAGAGGTTGAGATGGTCCTCGTTCTCCTAGCCTCTCAGAAAAGTTTGAGAACATGGCTCCAGCTTGGAGCTCAAAGAGCCCTGGGGCTTGTTGGTGCCTTGAAGGTCCTCTCCCTGCCTCTTGATTAACTTCTAATGTTGAACTTTAACCATCTTGGCCTCTTTTTAAATTTCATATACTGTACAGGTTTTTTTTTAAAAAAAATTAAATATTTTATTTGTATATTTCCCAGAGTTCCTCTGGGAGAGAGATGGATGGTTTCTGTGATAGATAGATAGATAGATAGATAGATAGATAGATAGATAGATAGATAGATAGATAGACAGATACTGTAGGTAGGTAAGTAGGTAGATACTGTAGATAAATTAGGTAAGAAGGTAGGTAGAAAGATAATCAAGACTGAAACCGTGGCTGTCCTTTGGATCTGAAAGAGAGAAATGATTTCCCTCTTTCAGGAGGCTCTTTACAGTGGCAGATCATGGAGGGAGGGGGCTGGAAGTAAAGTTCACTCCATCCTTCAACGACAGCTGCTGCATTTAGAAGCTTTCCCCCCATAGTGGAAATCTTGCGCACCCCTCCAAGCTGCCACTTCCCCACGTGCTGCTCCATGCTGCGCACACCAAGTACTTGATTAATTAGTGGCTTCGTCTCCAGGCGACTGAGTGGGGCTGAGATGTCGCTCTTCACCAGCAGGGAGGGGGGCCGCTGTGGTGAGAGCGCAGCAAGACGTGGGATGAGTCAATAACCCAACTGGAAGATCTATACGACTCCGTCCCACTGGCAGTTCCCTAATCTTGGGAAGGCCGTTTCCTTGTGAGTCCAAGGAAGGGGCAGGGAGGAGCCACTGCTTCGTTCTATAAGTCATTTGTGTTAGATCAGCTGGCTGCTGGTTTCTAAGGGTGTGGGTGTGTATGGGCATCAGAATGGTAAAGGTTGGCATATCATATATATTTCTCATATGTTTATATTTATATATATGCGTGTGTGTATATGTATGTATGTTACATATACATACATCGGTGGTGGGATTCAAAAATTCAAAATCTCTGGGCGTGGCTTGGTGGACATGGTTTGGTGGGCATGGCAGGGGAAGGATATTGTAAAATCCCCATTTCCTCCCCACTCCACTAACCTGCTTTCCAGCTCCATTCTCCTGTGCAGGGCAGCCAAAGAAGGCCCAGCCGATCAGCTGGGACTCAACAGGAGGCAGAGAATAGATGAGGTTTGCCAGTTCTGTGAACTACTCAAAATTTCTGCTACCGGTTCTCCAGAACTGGTCAGAACCTGCTGAATAACCACCTCTGACATACATCATTCATACGTGCATACATCCATACATACGATTTATTCATTCATTAATTCATTCCCAGGATCAGGTCATTTTCCTTTAACCAGAAGAGAGGCTAGGGTTCCTAAGCAGCTGCATCACTGGATATCCCTCCTCTCCTGGGCTTTATTTTTGCACTGCAAGCATTTAATGAGGCAAATCTGTTTTTTGGCCACGTTCAAGCCAGTGAATCATCTATTCACAATTGGAAAAAAGCTCCCTAAATCATGAAGAGCCATTCATGGCTCATAAAATCATTTTTGGAGTGGGGGACTTGGTGGATATTAGGATCATGATGCCAGAGTTCTTCAATGGATTACCAACAGTTGAGAACAGATTATTTGGCCAGCCTTTGAGTCAAAAGTACTTGTTCAGTTTGATTTTCCATTATGCTGATGATCTTCTGATGTAGAAAGTCTTCCCTTATTTCTAGTGTCCATAAGAAGGAGCTCTCCGTGGAAATCATGAGGCCCAAGAACCACAGTAAAGCCTTGGGAGTGAGGGAATCTATCAAGTAAGTGACTTACCAAGTAAGTCACTGAGAATTAAATAAGCTGGTGGACCCACAACACTAATAATTGTGGGTGGGAAAAGGACTTCCAGGAGAAAAAATAAGAAAGACAACATGTCTAAATATCTAATATCATTCTACATCACTGGTTGATAACTGCTCTATAGCCATGTATTCGCATCAATGCCATTGGTAGCATAGACCTCTGGCATTTGGGTTCATTTTTCTCTTTTGTAGTCTGTTCTGTCTGGATTTACGCATTTCTTATCCACTCAGGTTTTTTGGCTCTTGGAGACTACCTACTTACAGTTTATTTTCTTTGGTTTTTCAAATGTGTCAATGTTGCAGGTGCAGCATTACTTTCTGCTGTGTTTATGCACAGAAACACACTCAGAATTCATCTGGAGATATGCAACATGGTCGCATAGCCTCCTATTTCTCCCAGCACACAATCAAAATCATATTGACACCCTGTGGCCATCCAGAGCCATTACAAATAATGTCAATGCCTGGAGTTTGCCTGCTTTGAGTCATTCCTACTGACTGATAAAGGAAGGTTAAATTGTTCATAGTGTTGCTCACCCCCATCCATCTACCATACCCCAAACAGACACAATTAATATTACATTTCAACAAGAGTTTTAATTGTTAGATTTATATGGGAACAGTTGGGTATAGCTTATGTTGCATGTAATCAAAATAAAAATAGTGGGTGAAAAATATATTTTTCTTGGAATAAAATATTGTAAGGTCTCATGGCCAATTGCATAGGTCTCAGCTGCAATATTGTTTTCCACGGTTCTGAACCTGAAATCAGACCTGTTGTTGGTCCCTGTGGTAGCTCTCCAGGGTCCTGAACTGGCCTGTCCTTGATTTGCTTCCATCCATCTTATGTTTCTTCTTGTTTGAACCATCACTTACTTAAATGATGAACACATGGTAAAGCAGGAGTCTCTTGTGAATTTCACTGATTTTTCCTCCTCATCTGAATTTCTTTTCTTTCTAAAAGTTTGAGAACAATGCCATAATTTTTTAGCAGTGCATTAGGCCACCCAATGAATCTTACTAACAATTAAAGTGAAAAGCAGATTTGTAGTCAGCTGTCCTGAGCTTTTTATTCCCCCAAAAAGTGAATTCGGTAGTAGAGAGGGGCCAACCTAAATGAAGAATATGACATTGAAGAAATTATTTATCTCATCCAACAGTACATTGTGTTCAAAATTTAATTCCCTCTTCAGAAGTGTTTCTTGTTGCATAAGGGATGACTTACAGGGGAAACATAGTTTAAATTATTCTTGAAAATTACGATGCTAGTTTGGAGCAGAGAATTTTAGCACATAGATCCTCCCACACTCCAGCTATAGGAGGTTTATCTCTGTTTAAAATGTAGGGATGCAGACTTTTTAAAAATTCATATTTGTGTAATTATAAATAATGTTTAATTAATTTTAATTTATTTTATACTGTATTCTGAGGGTATCAATCTATGATAGGTACTGTATATATGCAATGCATGCTTTCTATGAATGTAGGCACATGTATTTTTAATTCAGGTCACTAGAGGATGCTGTTGTACCACTTAACATCTACTTCTGGTTTGGCTTCATTTGCCTAAGGTGGCAGTTTTCTCTCCTCAGACAGGACTGAAGCCTTTGTGGTGGGTATGCAGCAATACCCAATCTCTCTGCTATTAGTGTAAAAAGCTTGATGAATTCCCGTAGGGAATATACATAATCTTGTGAAATAAGATGGAGCTTCCATAGCTTAGTAGTTAGCGATGGACAGAGAAGAACAGTTTAGAAGATTAATAACTATAGCAAATATCCATGCCATTTGCTTAATAAGGATACCTCCCTCTGTGTCATTTTCTGTGGGAAGACCTGACAATTCTTTTAATATTCTGAATCCACATTCTCTTACAACAATATTTGTGGTGACACTGTTGTAACTCTGAAGTCTTCACGGAACCCAATTTGTAATCAGATTTACATTACATTACATAAATCAATTACATTTCAGCTTCATTCTTTATTTTCTATATTTTTAGATCAGTCCACAAATCTTAAAAGTTGCCAAGTTTGGGGACCCCTGTTTTAGATTCACACCCTGTTAAGCACTGTAGAGAGCAAATATTGGATTAGGCAGGTATTGGATATAGCATGATTTTTTTATCTTCCAAATGAGTATCGTAGCATTTGATATACTTAGTATCACGGCCCAAACTTGTTAAGGAACAGTGATCTTGAAATAAGAGGATTGATGCATTGTACATTGAGTTTCTAAGTATTATTATTAATATCAGAATGAAAGCCTCCAGTGTTAACCAGTCCATACCCGGCTATTTCAAGAATCCATCACTGATCAATTGATGTTCAATTAAACCTTTGGAGTGTTTGTCTCCAGAGGATTTGAAAGACATTCTTGTAAGTAGAGATAGAAAGGCTATCTGTCATGCCCCTGCTGGAATTTGATTCTGAGGGGAAGGCTGAGCATCTGACAGAGAGTAGGAGTGTGGCTCCGATGGCTGTGGAAGAAACTGGGGAAGGGCACAGTCCGACTGGGCAGAGCAGGGGAGAGGTAGAGCAAGGCAGAGAGAATTCAGAGGAAGATCCAGGCCCACTCCCTCTTCATCCTAGGGCACACAGAGGAACAGAGAAGGGAGCAATGTGAGTTGCATGGCTTACGGGGGAGGAAAGGGCCCTGATTCCCTTCATTAGCTGCAGCTGGGAACACAGTGTTTAAAAAGGGAGTTTGCATGCAGCAACTTGTTGGAAGCAAATTGTGAGTTATCTTTTATTGTCGAGGCTTATCTGGGTTCCTGGCATCTTCCCTATTGTGTGTGTTTTGTTGGCCGTTGAAGTCTGCAATTCCCTGTCCAGTTAATTGCTGCAGCATGGTTTGTGTGGATTTTTATTTACAGTTTATATGTACTTTATTTTTGGATTGAATTTCCTCCACTTAAAGACTGTTCTTGGGAGAGTTTTTTCTCCAGATGAAGGTAAACCTGGGGCAAAGTTGGAGGTATTTTACTTATGTGACTGTGTTGCCTTTATGCCACGCCTCAGGTCATCACATTATCTCTGCTAAATACAAAACTCATAGCTCCATATTCCCACTCCTTTTCAGGAAATGGAATATGGATAAAAGGGCCATTGAACAAGGGGCAATGAAAACTGCCTTGATGTAGCAGTTGAATCACTAGGCTAGAAAACAGGAGACTGTGAGTTCTAGTCCCACCTAAGGCATGAAAGCTGACTGGATGACCCTGGGCCAGTCACACTTTCTTAGCCCAACCCACATCATAGAGTTGTTGTGAGGAAAAGAGGATCACTGTGATTACTGCCTTGAGTTACCTATAAAGTAATAAATGTAATTTATTTAATTAATAATGTCTGAAAAGTTTTAAATAATCCTTTGTTGTTTGTTTGTTTAAGAAGCCAGGTGTATAACATATATGGTTCTCTGCTGCTGTCTGATGTGTTTAAGTATGATGGATTGCTTTAATCACATAGTGATCAGTGAATTGAAATATCCTGGATTATTTTGCCTTGCCTGGATCCTTGCAGATGCCTTCAGACCTTGTCAGTAATGGAATTGCAGCTTCCAGTGAAATAGAATTTGTGTCTTGGTTCTAATGGCTTTTCAGTAGATTCCAAGTCCATGTTTATGTCTCCATGTAGTAAACACTGGCAAAGACCACACATACACATACAAACACAAATCTGATGAACAGCTTGTACTACTCTTTCTTTTTTTCTCTCTCACTATGCCCAAATTAACTTGCACTGGAGCACAGCAAACTCCCAAATTATCTACCAGAAAGATTGGAGTGATGTAGTTATTCAACACGCAACCTCACTGCAGGAATCTGCTTGCAATATACATGGATGATTCAAAAGGTGGATTAAACGACAAAGTTTCTAGCACATATAAGAAGCGGAACCTTGCCAATAGTTAACCAAATTTGGCCTGCAGCCACCAAGAGAATTGAAGGGTTTTAGCTTCACTGGAGTGAATAATGAAGGCTGCAGCTGAAGTTTTCAACTTCTGACTCTGAAAAGAGAAGAAGCAGCAGATCAGTGAAAATGAAAATAACAAATATAATGAAATGTAATAGTTTTAATTGCTGGGGTGGAAACACACTTCTGGTGGAATTGAAGTAGTTTAAGAAATTGGGAAACAATATAAATATATTTTTTAAAAGTGCTAAACAGATTAACTATGATGAACAAAATGACAGCATGATATTCAGAAAATGTATAAAAAGAGACATTGGGCAGGTTCAGATGACTTAACTATCAACCATTTAATATAAAATTGTATATATAGCCAGAGCTGGAAAACAAACAGATCACTCCATCTAACTGACTAACTGTAATGGTTAGACTTTATTTTCTCAGCAGTAACAGAGGCTCAAGAAAGCCAATTGGGTGTGGTAGTTAAGGCAACTAGAAACTGGGAGACTGAGTTCTAGTCCTGATTTCAGCTTGAAGGGAGACAGACATTGGTCCAATTCCTCTGTCTCCATCCTAGGAAGGAAGCAGTGGCAAAACCATTTCAGAAATCTTGCCAAGAAAACTACAGGGACTTTACACACACATGCACACACACACAAACTCTCTCACACACACCATCACACATAAAAAATACAGGTTTAACAGAAATGATCATATCACACCCTTGTCCTTAAATTACCCACAGTGAGTCACAACATTGGGACAGAAGTTGCCGCAGATGTGTGGTTAGCAAGAATGTACCTATGGGCCGAGTGGGATTTGCGCATACAAACCCTGAGCTTGGAGTCTTTCAGCTGCTTAATCTTTTGAGTTAAGCATGGAAGGGAATGAACCAGAAATGTTTGGCCTGTTCTCTTATTGAATCCATCCTTGTGTAGCTCCCCTTTTAGGCATATCTTGCAGGAAGAGCTTAATAGCAAAAAGGAGAAGCAATTGATTCTCTTATCTCCTTAGCTTTGCAGTAAAATGTCTTTCATTATGCAGAGCTGATTCCACTAATGAGGCCATTTTGCCTATTTGTATTTGAAGAGGGAAGGATTAAGTTAGTGTTCTTTTTAAATGTGATTTTTTTTGGTTCGTGGATTGAATAGAAAAGCCCTAGTTCCCAAATTATATCTTGTTTGATGACAGAGACATTATCGATGAAAAAAATAATATCGTATAGCCAGTGTTTACATTTATTGCTGCCTGGAAATCTCTTATGGACTTTTTGCGTAAAACAGAAGAAAAAAAACCCCAAACCTGTGATTTACAGTTTTGATGATTAGACTGGATAGACTGAAAAGAGGGATGTTGTGATGTAATTCTAGAGAAAGAGATATATTTATACTTGTACTTAGAACTGCTGCAAGCAAACCCCTTCTCTATACATTTTTCTTTCCTATTTTTCTTTTCCTTCTCCCTCCCCTTTCTTGCACTATTATCTTTTCCTGTCTTTCCTGTCCACCACTACCTAATCTTTTATTTGGGGGATGTTGAGACTCAATTGGAGCCGCTCTGCATAAGTTGCATAAGTCCTGTTGGTAACCAGTTGTCCCTCTTCCCAGCCGAAGAAGTAGAAATTTACCATCCTGCTGAGGATTGGCCTCTTGAACAGTCGGCTTCACTTTCTTTGTCTGAAAGCTGACAGAAATATAAACGAGCATACCTCTGCCTTCTCCAAAAGGACCCTCTATTACAGCCACCAAAAAGGATGGTCTGGGCAGTATCTGTTAATTAGAAAAGGAGAGTCCTCATACCTAGGTAAGACAGATGATGACCTCCCAAATGAAGGTCCCGCTTGATGGAACATCTGGTTATCTCAGGACTTGGGTGCTGGGCAGCCCTCTCCGCATCCAGCAAGGGAGAAGCAAAGGTGCCGTTATTGGCAGGTCACCCTGGAGGTCAGGATTTGTTATTTATGGTTGGCATTTCCATCCCCTGCCCCAGAGAAGAAATTAATCAGGATGGGAAGGCATGCAGATGAAGTTCCTTTAGGCCGTATCTGCGTGTGGGCAGATGGCTACTTGACAGCCAAGGTGGAGGGAGAACCATTTATTCTTAGAGGTTGACTCTCTGCGGTGGAGGAGAAGGTGGAATGGGAGGCCTCAGGCAGGCCGGAAAAGGATCTGCGGTTTCTCCGTAAAAGCAGAGGAGATCCAAACAGAGGAGGAAGGATTTCCATCGGGGCGGTAGCTCTCTGGAGCAAGAATGGACTTGGGAATGTGGAGGGAGGTGATGATGGTGATGGCCACGGGTTTGGACACCACACTTCGTTCACGCCCGTAGCTGATTTGCAAAAGTGGAAAGTGGTGTCGCTTGTTTCATCCGAGAGTGTGTCAATTTGTGGCATCTGAGTTGTGGCCTTGGAAGGGTTGATAAGCTTTTGTCTTGGGCTCTGTTGCTTTATATGAGGCTCTTTTTTCTGCACCAGATGTAAAGCTAAAACAATCCTGGAAATAAATGATTGAATGGAAGATGAAGATGTTTAATTCTGTATGTCTGGTCTACATCTTAGCTGATCACATTCTAAGTGCTTTTACACCACCAGGCCACTGTGGTATCTCCCTCTCTTCCTCTCTCTCACACCCCCTCCCTCTCCCCCTCCCTCCCCTCCCCCTTCTTCCTTCTCTCCCCTTCCATCTCCCCCTTTCTCTCCCTTCCTCTCCCTCCCTTCCTTTCTTTCTCTCTCCCTCTCCCTCTTCCTCCCCTTCCTCTCTCTCCACCTCCCTCCCCCCATTAAACAACATTAAACTTACAAAAGATAATTCAAGGTAAATTAGTTTTGTCTTAGCTTGGCAGTGAATATGGTGAGTTATTCAAAAATTCCTAATATAGGTAGTCCTCAACTTACAACATTTGTGAAGTGACTGTTCAAAGTTACAACAGCACTGAAAAAGTGATTTATGACCGTTTTCACACTTATGACCGTTGCAGCATCCCCATGGTCATGTGGTCCAAATTCAGACACTAGGCAACTGGTTCATATTTATGACGGTTGCTGTCAGAGGTATTATTCAACCGGTTTGCACCTACTCGGGCGAACCGGTAACGGTTATTTGGCATGGGTCGCTGAACCGGTGGCAATCCCTGGCTGGCCACGCCCCCAACCTGGTCGCCTGGTCACTCACTTACGATTGCTCCCCTAGCTTTCCGTTCCCCACATCCTCTTTCTCTCCCCAGGGAAAAGGAAGAAAGGCATGGACATTGCAAGTATCTCTTTCCCCGTGTGAGTTAAAGTGTCTGGAGTGAGAAGGAGTGCGGTCTGACAGAGGGGGTGGGGGAATCCACTCCAGCCTTGGAGAAATTTAAAGGAGCTGCTTCCCAAATGCTTGTCTGTTAAGTGCTCTTTGTGTGTGTGTGTGTGTGTGTGTGTGTGTGTGAGAGAGAGAGAGAGAGAGAGAGAGAGAGAGAGAGAAAGAAAGAAAGAAAGAAAGAAAGAAAGAAAGAAAGAAAGAAAGAAAGAAAGAAAGAAAGAAAGAAAGAAAGAGGAAGGTAGAGAAAGAAAGAAAAAAATAGGAAGAGAGGGAGAGATAAGACTCTGTGCTATTATTTTTAATTCTTCCATTATTTATCATGTGTTAATATTTTACACTGTCCCTACACCTAGAGTGATTTTACTGCCTTTCTTTTGCCCAGGGCTACCACATATTTTTCAGGGTTTACATACATTCAGTGTCAATAGTCCAGAGCATAAAATACACATGTGTTTAAGAAGAGTTGAAAGGGACCTTGGAGATCTTCTAGTCCAACCCCCAGCTCAGGCAAGAAAACTGAGCATGCCAAACTCTGAGTAGACATCCTGGGAAAGGTGTCAGAATAACAGAATAACACTTTGAAGGGACCTTGGGGGGAACCCATATCATTTCAGAGAAATGGCTGTCCAGTCTTTTCTTAAAAACTTCCAGTGATTGAGCACCCAGAACTTTTGGAGACAGGCAGTTCCACTGGTTAATTGTTCTCACTGTCAGGAAGTTTCTCCTAAGTCTTAAGTTGCTTCTCTCTGTTCAGTTTCCATCCACTGCTTCTTGTTTGCATTCTGCTTCTTTGGAAAATACATTGTCCCCTTTTCTTTGTGGCAGCCCCTTAAAAGCCTGTTGCCTATCACACTTTTGAGTAAAGCATGTGAGCCATTTCCTCCTTTCAGTGGTCCATGAAAGTACATCTATAGTATGCAGATAATAAAGTCAAAAAAGGTGAACAACATTTTTACATAACTATAGATAAGTTGAGGCTGGGCGACAAGGAATGGCTGGGAGGGGAGGGGCCAGGTGAGGCACCCCTTGATGTGAGTGACATTGAGTTGGCCAGACCTGCCCAGTCACATGACCACCAAGCATGCCCACCCAGTCATGTGACCACTAAGCCACACCCACCCAGTCACATGACCACAACCCGCACCCATCAAATAAGCCCACAGAAATGAATAATAAAAATAATGATAATAAAAAATGTTGAATTCCACCACTGGTTGCTGTGTCCCAGAATCATGGGATCCCCTTTTGTGACCTTCTGATAAGCAGAGTCAATGGGGAAGCCAGATCCACTTAACAACCAGGTTACTAATTTAAGAGCTGCAATGATCCACTTAACAACAGTGGCAATGAAAATCGTAAAATGGGGCAAAACTCACTTTAACAAATATCTCCATTAGTAACATAAATTTGGGCTCATTTGTGGACATAAGTCAAGGACTACCTGTAAAAGATTTATTGATTAAAACAGTCTTGGGGTCAATTAAATTAGGCAAGAGATGTTGGTTTCTAAATCGTTGTTTCTAGCAGTAGACCATCATTGCTTCTGCCTCTCGTGTCCATCGTTTACAGCCCTGCTTTTCAACCTTGGCCATTTTAAGATATATGGACTTCAACTCCCAGAATTCCCCAGCCAGCTTTCTGGGAATTGAAGTTCACACATCTTAAAGTTGCCCAGTTTGAAACACACGGTTTTATAATTTGGTCTCCATCGTTTCTCAGTAGTTAACTAATTGGAGAACTCTGGTGCAGATCTTCACTGAATTTGTATGAAAACATGCTTAGGAGATTGTGAAATTGAATGAGGAGCAAACAATGACTTTTCCAGTTTCTAAGAAATAAAGAATTGTTATTCAGGAGACTCCGCTCATCATCAAGTCTTTCATGCCAAAAGCCACCACAGTTTTGATGCCCAGCCAAGTGTCCTTTTTAAGGTATGCATTTCATTTGGACCTGGAAACTTCTTAATGTTATTGCTAGCAAATGCACACTGATGTCTTGTTCTGACCCAAACCTTGTTCCAAGGAAACAAACACAAAACAGATGTAACAGCAAAACCTTTTAATGATTCCATTCCTTCATGGTTAAAAGGCTGTTTCAAACTAATTGCCTCTGATAAGAACGAGCCTTGCCAAGGTTGTGCAAGGCTGCCAAGAACCCTAGATAAAGTTACTAAGAAATATTTCAAACCCAAAGAGTCTCCAAACACAAACCAAGATATTCCAAACGTCCACAAGGCTTGAGTGCAAAAACTTCTTTGCTTCCTGCAAAGAACTCCAGTTTCTCAGCTGGCTTTTACCTTGTAGCCTTACTCCTTTGAGCAGCCCTGGGCACCCGCAGTCTCCTCATCTGAATCCTCGCTCTCCGAGACCTCAGCCGTCCACACTGGCTGCCAGTGAACCACAACATGTCTCCTTTTCTTCATGGTGCTGGAAATTGCCCGTGAGAGATTTATCTCATGCTCATTCGGCTTTGCCGCACCATTCTGAAGTGAAGTCCGCTGACATCCTAACCCTGAACCTCACTCCAAATTTTGTGTTTACCTTTCCTCCACCTTTGAGAACAAGGGACACAGCTCCCCAAATAATCCTATTTTATCACTTACAAATAATTTTCTAGCCTCCCAGATAAACTGCATCTGATCCGAGAGAATGATTATGACACACTGAAATGTAATTCAAGCGCAAGCATCAACCAACATTTCCCGCTGCCAGATTCTCTGACATGAATTGCTCTTCTCTTTCTTTTGTGAATTAATTCTTTGATGTATTTCTATTCTGTAGAGGAGCGCCAGGCATTTGTGTCCAAAAGCTCACATCTCCCTTCAATAAACATACAGGTGGGAGACTAGCAGGGGAGCAGAAGCTCGCAGTTCGCAGCATTGTCAACCCTGGAGAAAACATCTGACTGTTTGCCCAGGCTGAGATGAAACATTAGCAAACCGGAGAATTTTACAGCTGTCACGAAGTAATTAATTCTTTTGTATAACCTGATTTCCAAAGCGAGTATTGCTATGTAGGGCCAGCTTCATTGAGACTGTCAGACCCAACAATAAACGGTGTTCACAGCTGAAATCTGGGAAGTAAAACATCTGGCTTTTGCAGAATATTGAAAGAACAGGCCATCCAGTTTTTCTTTCCTCTTTCCTGCTTTTATGCCATCCTTCATAGACGTGTTCATTTCCATTTTAATTGCTAGCTGTGCTCCGAGTCCATTTCTGTATTCCTCTAAGCAACCTGCTTTACCAAAGAGGGATAGACCATCTAGCAATAGCACTTAGACTTATATACTGCTTCACAGTGCTTTCCAGCCCCCTCTAAGCAGTTTAGAGAGTCAGCCTGTTGCCCCCCAACACTCTGGGTTCTCATTTTACTGACATCGGAAGAATGGCAGGCTGAGTCAACCTTGAGCTGGTCAGGATCGAACTGCTGGGTGTGGGCAGAATTAGCCTGCAATGCTGCATTCTAACCACTGCGCCACCACAGCTCCTTCCTTCCTTCCTCCTTTCCTCCCTTCCTCCCTCCCTTCCTTCTTTCCTCCCTCCCTCCTTTCTTCATTCCTTCCTTCCCTCTCAATATCACTTAGACTTATATACTGCTTCACGGTGCTTTCCAGCCCTCTCTAAGCAGTTTACAGAGTCAGCCTGTTGCCCTCAACACTCTGGGTTCTCGTTTTACTGACATCGGAAGGATGGGAGGCTGAGTCAATCTTGAACTGGTCAGGATTGAACTCCTGGCAGTGGGCAAAGTTTAGCTCTTTCTACTCCAAACTAAAGCTTTCCTGATGTGTTGGGATGATAACTCTCTTAAGTTACTACCCTGTTTCTCCAACAATACGACCTCCACCAATAGGAAGGCCCAGCATGATTTCTAGGCATGAGGTGAATTAAGTCCTGCCCCCCAAATTTAGGCCTATTTAATCCATGCATTTCCCCACCATTTGTCACATCGTTCGTTAAAACTACACGAGGTGAAGAGAAATGGGGGAAGGGGGGAAGAAAACTTGCCTTTAGGAGCACCCTGCACGTAGAATACCCCAATCGACTACCGATAGAACATCGGCCGATAGAAGCTCCCCAAAGGCAGAGTCACCTGCCGCTTCTATTGGCCAGTAGAAGCAGCCTCAGGGCAAGTGCCCACATGCACTCCCCTCACCACGAAGCCATTTCTATCAGCCTATGGAAGCTCCCCAAAGGCAGAGTCACCAGCCACTTCTATCGGCTGGTAGAAGCGGCCTCGGGGCAAACACCCACACAAACTCCCCTCGGCACAAAGCTGTTTCTATTGGTTGATGGAAGCTCCCCAAAGGAAGAGATGCCAGCTGCTTCGGGGCGAGGTGTGGCTGCCCGCAGAGCACTCCTGACAGAAGCGCCCCATGCACACACCCCTCACCACAAAGCCATTTCTATTGGCCAATGGAAGCTCCCCAAAGGCAGAGTCACCAGCTGCTTCTATCGGCCGGGAGAAGCAGCCTCAGGGCAAGTGCCCCCCACACACTCCCTTTGCCACAAACCCGCTTCTACCAGCTGATAGAAGCAGCCCTTGACTCTGTCTTTGGGGAGTTTCCATTGGCCGATAGAAAAGGCTTCGTGGAGAGGTGACTGCGCATGGGGCACTCTAGGTTGGGGTGTGTGTGGGAGAAGAAATTAAGTCACCCCCCAAAAGACGTCCTAGCCATTTTTTGAGGCTCAAAAAAAATAAGACCTGGCCTTATTTTATGAGAGTTATGGTACAACCAAAGGCTGGACATTGTGAAACTTTGCAAACCAAACACATCTGTAGTTGCCAGAATGGGAAATATAAAGTTGGACTACAAACACAGTTGAGACGAGAATTTCCATTGCTAAGCAAGGGAGTTGTTAAACAGCACTTGATTTATTTGACCTTTTTTGCCACCGTTGTTAAGTGAGTCACTGTGGTTGTTAAGTGAATTGTGTCATTACGAGAATCTAGTTGACTTTCCTTGTTGGAAACTGATTGGGAAAGTCACAAATTGTGATCACATATCTCTGCAACAGTCACAAATCCATGCCAGTAGCCAAATGCCTGAATTTGGATCATGTGACCATGGGGATGTTGCAATGGCCGTAAGGACTGATTATAAGCTACTTTTTTCAGTGCCATTGTAACTTCAAACGATCACTAAACAAATGATTGTATGTTGAAGACTCCCTGTGCAGGTAGTCCTTGACATAGAACGATTAGCTTAGTGACCATTCAAAGTTACAGCAGCACTGGAAAATGTGACTTATGATTGTTTTTCACATTTACAACTGTTGCAGCACCCTCATGGTCACACGATTTACATTCAGGTGTTTAACAATTGACTCACATTTATGACGGTTGCAGGGTCCTGGGATTAGGTGATCACTTTTTGCAACCTTCTTGTCATGCCCCTGTTGGAATCTGATTCTGAGGGAGAGGAGGAACAGCTGACAGGGAGTGGGAGTGTGGCTCCAGTGGCTGGGGAGGAAACTGGGGAAGGGCAAAAAATCTGGCTTGGGCCTTCAGAAGGCCCAGGCCCACCCCCTCTTCATCCTAGGGCATGCAGGGAGGAACAGATAAGGGAGCAACGTGGGTTCTGTGATTTACGGGGGAGGAAAAGGCCCTGATCCCCTTTATTGGCTGCAGCTGGGAAAACTGTTTAAAAAGGCAAACTACGCACAGCAAAGTTGCTAGAAGCAAAGCGTGCATTATCTCTGTCAAGTCTTATCTGGGTCTGCAATTCTTTATCCTGCCCTGTCTCATTAATTGCTGCAGCGTGGTTTGTGTTGGTTTTTATTTATAATTTAGATGTACTTTGGGTTCGGACTGAATTTCTTCCCTTTAAAAACTGTTCTTGGGAGAGTTTTTTCTCCAGCCGATGATAACTGGACATTGGGGGCCAAGTTGGAGGAATTAAAGGGACTTTACCTACTTTTGGACTTTGTTGCTTTTGTGCCACGCCCCTTTGGGTCATCAGACTTCTGATAAGCAAAGCCAAGGGGGAAACCAGGTTCACTTTACAACCATGTTACTAATTTTAATAACTGCAGCGATTCACTTAACAAATAAGGCAAGAACAGTCATAAAACAGGGCAAGACTCACTTAACAATTTTCTCACTTAGCAACATAAATTCTGGGCTCAATTGTAGTCGTAAGTCAAGGACTACCTATATGGGGTTATTTTAACATTTGGCTCTGCACTGAGTATCCTGTTCATTGGGTATGTGCCCTCCACAGGCCTGTCACTCGGCAGAATGATGCCGAACCCTGGAGAACGCAGCAACTGCCATCTTTTCCTTAATTAAAAAAATAAGGTCCATTTTGTCTACAGAAACCCAGAGTCGACCCATTCATCTTTCCCTGTTGTGTGCTGTTTCCTGGCTCATGATAAAGCTCTCAAGTATTATGTTGATGAGTAATTGGAAACTGGAAGAGCTGCCACCGTTTTATCTGTTTTAGCCCAGGTCTGGAACTCCTCAGCTGGTTATTAAGGGCCTTTTCCAGGGGAAAGGGGATTTACCCCACAATTACCAGCCTAAATGCCATTCTTTCCAATTAAAACTTCTGCCCCAATTTATTACTTAAATCTGACAATTGGAATTGTCCTGCCTGTGTTACTTGGTCCCGTGTCAGTATTTGTATTGAAGGAGAGTTGTTACAATTGTCCGGGGCTCGCTCTGTGTGTGTGTTTGTGTGTATATGTGTGTGTGTGTGTGTGTGTGTGTGTGTGTGTAACACTAAGAAGACTTAAGGCATCTTTTCTCTGTTTCTTGACTCCCTGAAGAAGGAAGTTTCCAAGCTCATTTCCCATCTTCTGTAGACGAGAAACCGAAAAAAAGCTCTTGACTGAAACTTGAGGGACTCAGATGAGAGATAAGGGTTGCTCCAAAGCATCCGTCTTTATTTGTGGGCAGAGAAACAGCAGGAAAAAAGGGGGGAAATGTGTTAAATTCCCTCAGGCAGAAGTGATAAAGGCCAGTAGATAAAGGAAGCAAATGGGTCAGGAGAAGGGAACGGGAAAGAGTATATAACATAAATGTTTTCAAAGATAGTAACTAGGTGACCAAAGTTTCTGCTGTGCAAATATCTAACTGGAGAGCATGATTGATGACTCTTAGCTATGGATGTGTCCCATTGGAGAATATGAATTATGGTACACCCAGGGGATGGGGGAAAACCAGGGTCAAAGGTGACAATGAATGAGGTGTCTCAGAGTCGTCTATACCCAGGTAGTGCCGACATGTTAATTCCCAATAAGTCATTTTGAAGTTTTGGAAGTTTGGCTGGAGACTCATGATTTAAATGGGGTTAAGCACCAGAATTCTGACACTGTGGTAATGTAATGGTCAAAATGGGTATTGCAGGCTAATTCAGCTCAGTGCTGGGAGTTCGATCCTCAGCGACTCAAGGCTGACTTATCCTTCCCAGGATGGTAAAATGAGGAGCCAGGTTGTTGGTGCGGGGGTGGGGTGGGGTGGGGGCAATAGGATGACTCTGTAAACTGCTTAGAGAGGGCTGTAAAGTACTATGAAGTGGTATGTAGGTGGTCATTGACTTACAACAGTTCGTTTAATGATCGTTCAAAGTTACAACTGCTTATGAAAAAGTGACTTATGATCATTTTTCACATTTATGACCTTTACAGCATCTGCATGATCACATGATCAACATTCAAATGGTTGGCAACTGGTTCATACTTATGACCGTTGCAGATCCCAAGGTCTTGTGATCTCCTTTTGCAACCTTCTGACGAGCAAAGTCAGTCAGGAACCACAATGGCAAGAAAGGTCATAAAATGGGGGTCAAACTCACTTAACAAACATCTCGCTTAGCAGTAGAAATATTGGGCTCAATTGCGGTTGAAGACTACCTGTATACGTCTTAAGCGCTGTTGCTATGAGGTGTATACAAGACATTTTTCGACATTTTTCTCAGAAGCCCCAAAGCACAAATTATTTGCCAAGTTGTAAGTACTTGTCTCCAAAAATGATTCTGAGAAATGGACACTGGAATAAGGTTAATTTGATAGCTGCATACCTAAGTAAGCATTTGAACCCTCCTGTTCTCGGTGCTAATCTAAGGTAATCGAGGCAGAGGTGGTATATTCAGCAGGTTCTGACCAGTTCTGGAGAACCAGTAATGGAAATTTTGAGTAGTTTGGAGAACCGGTGATAACCTTCCCCCAGGAGTGGGGTATGAATGGAGATTTTACAGTCTCCCTGCCACACCCACCAAGCCACACCCACAGAACTGATAGTAAAAAAAATGAATCCCACCACTGAATCAAGGGCTACATATTAAGGTGACTTTTTTGGGGCGGGGGGGAGGAAGAGTAAGATAGAAAGAGTTAAGGATAAAAATATATCCTTCAGTTACTGATAAAGGGAGCCTTTGAGTTAAGTTCTGCACTAATTCCTCTCTTGAGGATTGCCTTTTCCTTCACTTTATTATGTGGCTACATGCTCTAAAGAGCAGCACTCTGGTGGGCTGTGAAATAATTGCAAAGGCTTTTAGGGCACTTATAAAATAGGCCGATGGGGGCCAGGGAGAGGCAGACAATCCCATTGTGGGAAGTGCAAATACTGTAGAAGTAATTAAACCTACACATACATGGACCAACTCACGAGACTGCTACTTTTCCTCTTAGGATCACCCTGGTAGACATCATTTCCATCCTCTTTGATTTGGGAAGGGAGCCTGGCTTGGTAGAATGGAGGGACACTCATAAAGTGTCCTGCGACTTCATCCTCCTCCTGCTGAATTCTGGAACAAAGCAGTTGTTTGCAAGATGGAAATTTCTGGTTTTCACTTTATATGTAGACAGAAGGAACTGAACACTCCTTCCTTCCTTCCTTCCTTCCCTCCCTCCCTCCCTCCCTCCTTCCCTCCTTCCTTCCTTCCTCCCTCTCTCCCTCTTTCCTTCCTTCCTTCCTTCCTTCCTTCCTTCCTTCCTTCCTTCCTTCCTTCTGGTATTTATTCTACCTTTATAAGTAACTCAAGGTGACAAACATACATAACACTCCTTAGTTCTCCTGTTTCCCCCCATAACAACAAATGTGTGAGATGAGTTGGGCTAAGAATGAATGACTGGACCAAATTCACTCAGCCAACTTTCATGCCTAAGGTGAGACTAGAACCCTCCGTCTCCTAGTGATTAGCCTTGATTAGTTTCTACCCATTGCTTCTTGTCCTGCCTCAGGTGCTTTGGAGAATAGCTTGACTCCCTCTTCTGTGGGGCAGCCCCTGAGATATTGGAACACTGCTATCATGTCGCCCCTGGTCCTTCTTTTCACTAAACTAGACATACCCAATTCCTATATGTTTTAGCCTCTCCTAATCATCTTTATTGCTCTTCTCTGGACTCTTTCTAGACTTTTTCTAGAGTCTCAATATATTTTTTATATTGTGATGACCAAAATTGGATGTGGTATTTTAAATGTGTTCTTACCAAGGCATTAAACTGTAATGTGGCATTAATGCTTTGCATGCTCTCGAGTCCTTTTGTGTCTCAATTGAAGACTTACATCTACTCTAGCCGAATTTCAGTGGAAAATGTGACAGAGGGAGGGATAACTCAGTGCTGTCTGTGTGTGCATTTCTCTCTCTCTCTCTCTCTCTCTCTCTCTCTCTCTCTCTCTCTGTGTGTGTGTGTGTGTGTGTGTGTATGAGAAAAGGAGCCAGGTGGAGAAGAAAGCTTGACAAGCATCTAAAGCCAACACAGAGCCTCTCTGCTAAATTGGTCTTCTCTTGCCATCGGCTGTGAGCTTCCTTCCCTTTTTGCAAGAGCAGATGAGTGAAGTGTGCAGTACATTTGCAAGCCTGTTTGGGCGACCTTTGAGAATACGTGACAGCAGCAGTTTTGCTAGCTGACTCCAACCTCTGACTCCGAGTCATGGATTAAATTTGTGACATATCTATTATTTTCGCTGGGGAAATATGTAAAGGTCAAAATGACAAATGAAGAGATTTTTCTCTTCCTTCCTCCCACCTTCACAGCTCATTAAGGGGATAACCTGTCGGGCAGCTGAGATGAATCAGTGTACAATTTTTGCACCTATCCAGGGTTTAACAAGGTGCTACCTGCAACTCTGGGGGTGACTTTGGGCCTTGTTAAGGTTGCTTCCTTACTGTTTGCTATGGCTCCTAAGGGGCACATGTTGTGCTCTAGAGCTCTAGCATGGCAACTTTAAGGCATGGGCATTTCAACTCCCAGAATTCCCCAGTCAGCCATGCTCTGACAGTTAAAGTCCATAGGTCTTAAAGTCTTAAAATGAATAGATGAGCTAGGTGTGTGCATGCATCACTTATAGGTACTCCTCGATTTACAATAGTTCATTTAGTGACTGTTTAAAGTTGATGACATCTTTGCTCTTGCTGTTTGAGAAAGTCACACAATGTTCTCAGAGACTCTACCCATCCTGCTCACAATCTTTATGAACTGTTGCCTTCTGGCAGAAGATACAGAGCAATTAAAACTCGGACCACACGTTTTCTGAACAGTTTTTATCCCAGAGCTGTAACTGCACTTAACAATGAACTTAAGGACCACCATCAGTGAGCTGTTGAACAGTATTACTTGGTCTGTAGTGTAGATGCTTGTGTGTTTTTAGGAGGCGGGGAATTTTGGCAGGTGGGGAGGTGTTTGGGGATTGTCATGTGCATGTGCATGTTGGGTCTGATCTCTGGGTGTTATGTGAATTTTGTTTTATGTATACACTGTGACAATAAAGAATTCAATTCAATTCAATTCAAGTTACAACATTACTAAATTTATGACCATTGTAGCATCTCCATGGTCACATGATCAGCATTCAGACACTTGGCAACTGACTCATATTTATAATTCATATTTATGACAGTTACGGTGTCTCAGGGTCATAGGATCCCCTTTTGCAACCTTCTTACAAGCAAAGTCAATGACATGTTCCTAACTTACCAACTGCAGCAATTCACTTAACAACCATGGCAAAAAAGTCATGAAATGGAGCAAAACTCAGTTAACAAATGTTTCACTTAGCAACAGAATTTTTGGGCTCAATTGTGGTCATAAGTTTAGGACAACCTGTAGAGGTTACACCATGTCTCCTATCTATGACTGGTCAAGAGCTAGGTCATTCTCAGGGGTTGTCCCAAAGAAGGAGTCAAGCTATTCACCAAAGCCCCTGAAGGCAGGACAAGAAGCAATGAATGGAAACTAATTAAGGAGAGAAGCAACCTAGAACTAAGGAGAGATTTCCTGACAGTGAGAACGATTAACCAGTGGATCAACTTGCTTCCAGAAGTTGTGAATGCTCCAACAGTGGAAGTTTTTAAGAAGAGGTTGGATAACCATTTGTCTGAAGTGGTGTAGGGTTTCCTGCCTAAGCAGGGGGTCGGACTAGAAGACCTCCAAGATCCCTTCCAACTCTGTTATTCTATCCTATCCTATCCTATCCTATCCTATCCTATCCTATCCTATCCTATCCTATCCTATCCCATCCCATTCCATTCCATCTCATTCCATTCTATCCTCTTCTATACCATTCCACTCCACTCCACTTTCTATTGTATTCTACCCAGAATGTGATATAAAGTGCATACAGGTAGTTTTCAATGTACAGCCATTCGTTTAATGACCATTCAAAGTTACAACCGCACTGAAAAAAAAGTGACTGATGACTGTTTTTCGCACTTCTGACTATTGTACCATCCTTATGGTCACATGATCAAAATGTGGGTGCTTGGCAATGGCACACAATATATGACAGTTTGCAGTGTCCTACAATCACAATTTGTAACCTTCCCAGCCGGCTTTAGTTTGTTTCATTCTTAATTTACCTCGGACTCCATAATTCCCAAGTTTTTCATTTCTCTTGCATTCTTCCTCCATTCCTAAGGGTGGATACAGGCTACAAAGCCTCTAAGTCAGGAGTGTCAAACTCAAGGCCCGAGGGCCAGATACGCCCTGAGGATGCTTAGCTCTAGTGTGTAGGGCTGCCCTGGAAACAGTGAAGGACCGACCCGTGGTGCCTCAACCAGTGAAAATGGAGTTCAGGAGGCTGCAATGGCCAGTGGTGGGATTCAATTTTTTTTACTACCAGTTCTGTGTGCGTGGCTTGTTAGGCATGACATGGCTTGGTGGGCGTGTGTGGCTTGGTGGGCATGACTTGGTGGGTGTGGCTTTGTGGGTGTGGCTTTGTGGGTGTGGCGTGGCTTTGTGGGTGTGGCTTTGTGGATGTGGCTTGGTGGGCGTGGCTTTGTGGGCATGACATGGCTTGGTGGGTGGGTGTGGCTTTGTGGGCATGGTGTGGCTTGGTGGGCATGGCTTGGTGGGTGTGGTGTGGCTTGGCTTGGTGGGTGTCATTTGATGGGCGTGGCAGGGGAAGGATACTGCAGAATCCTCATTCCCTCCCTACCCCACTAACCTGCTTTTCAGCTCCATTCTCCTCTGCAGGGCAACCAAAAAAGACCCAGCCAATCAGCTGGGACTCGGGAGGCAGAGAAGAGATGGGATTGGCGAGGCCAGTCAGAGATTGTACTTGCTGGTTCTC